>NC_081412.1:467588531-467915406 GCF_030272615.1 Cryptomeria japonica | reverse complement strand
GTGATTAAATTTATTTTCGTTGTATTTTGGAAAATATATAAATGATATGGAAGTGATTATTAATTTTTGGAATTATTTTATATTAGCCTATATATATATATCTGTTTTATTTGATTTAAATGTTGACTTGGTTATAGTCGAATTGGGTAAATTGTAATTTTATCATCATCAACTGGTTGGGGGTTTAGAATCGTAAATGTGGTTCCAATTCAACCTTATTAGACATGTGACTTCATCATTTCTTTATGTTAAATAGATGCGAGTTCTTTAATTCCAGAAATCCTTATTGCGAGCATTTTATGTTGTTGACTGCTTAAAAGAAAGATTGCTTGTGTAGGATCTTGTGTTTTATTAATTGCGGTCTAGTTGTTTAAATGTCGTTGCATTATGGTTAAGATTGTCATTATGTCATTGATGTTACCCTTGGTCAGGTGTCGATGTTTAAACCTTGAGGATGTGAGCCATCATGTGTTATGTCCCTAATGGTCAACCCTGGGTTTGTGATTGTGAGTCCTTCACCTGTGTTATGTTTGGATTATTTATGGTTGTCAACCCCACCATAGAGTTCTCATAGAGAGTCTTATCCAGTTAGTGTCCTAGTAGAGAGAGTGGTTTCGGGCGGGGGCCGCACCCGAAGTGGATGGCAGGATAACCCCTCGAAAGTCAGCTATTAAGTGATAACCTAATAATTTGATTAGGGATTGGGTAGTTATTAATTTAATTAAGATAATGTACCCCATACACGGTTGAGTGCTTGTATAGGCTCAAGGTGTTTGGGAAGGCCTGGAATGGCAAACCTACCACCTTGTCCTCACGAAAGGATGGTAGGGTTCGCATGATGCTTAGATGGAGCCGGGGGTTCGGGAGAGGTTACCAGGATAACCCAAGATGGGGGCCGGGACCTATGGCGACCTACCTAGGGTAACCATCTTAAGCCATGTGATGACACTCTCTCTTTAGGGTCGCTAGTGTTTGTGAGTTGAGTCACTTGTGTACTGCGGAGTCATGTGAACTGTTGTACTTATCTTGCTTGCTTGAAGGTCTTCTGCTATCTCCTAGCACGGTGGGGTGGTTCCATTATGGGATCACATGGTCGGGTGGTAGTGCCACTTCCCATCGGATATTTTGCTCCTACCTTCTTGCGAGGATTGGCTTCGCTGGTGTATCTTGGTTCTTGCTTCATGTGGCAACTCATGTTCTTGATATTGTACCATTGAGGCCCGTGTGGTCATTGTATCAACAACTTTGTAACCTTTGTATCTTATTGTTCTATGGGAGCCATGTAATTTATGAAATGTTGTAATTTAAGTTCATGGGATATATGTTGTTTCTATCATCTTTCATCTTATTTATAAATTTGAGTTATTTAATCGTAATTGGCTTTCCCTATTTTTAGATGGATAATTGGATTAATATTGTGATGTAGTTTTCATTAGAAGTAATCTTCGTTGGTAACCCTTTAGGATGTCAATGATAGTCTTCCGCTTATGTTTTTATTTGTGCAAGTTATGATTAATTCTCTTAATCTTTAAAAAAAAAAAATATTTCTCCCTTTAGTTGCCTTGTAGTGTTGCAATCCTTTAGGGTTCCTGGCGGGGCATTACATCTATGTTGAATTTTTTAATCTCTCGCTCTATTTTGTTATCTAGGTCATGGCCTAGTTATGAAGGTCCATGAAGTTGATATGCTTTCTTAATTCTAGCTCTTCCAAAGAAGAGAAATAGATAAATCCTTCAGGCAATCTAGCAAGACTAAGAAATTCACTTTGCTCCACAACATGCAGAGACTTTGCTAATTGCAACCCTTAAGGAAACTTTTTCAAATTTGAAACCCTGCTCAACTCTAGAAGATGAAAATACTATGTCAATTGTGCATAGTGGTGGCTTTATAATCAATTGCGAGCAAGTGCAAGAACACGAGTCCCACTTAGGGGGAATTCCGCGTGTTGGGAAACACGTTGCTAGGAACAGGGGCCCATTTTTTAAAATGGGTACCCGTTTAGCTTCAAGCCCTCGAGGCAAAATGAAATGGGGACCTGAAAAATAATGAGGCCCTATTCCTTTTCAAAATGGGGCCCCGCTATGTAAAAGAAACAGGCTCCCATTTTCAAAAACACTTTTCCCCCTTTTTCTCGTCCTATTTTCCTTATTTTTTCTGAACGGTTGCAGTGAAGAGGCAAGAAGAAGAATGGGCCCCCATGTTGTGGACACATTTTCGACCTCCCACCACAATCCCAAGTACGCAATCAATCACCTGCTTGACATTTTTTCATTTTCTTGTATTTTTTATTCTACTTTTTGTATTATTATTATTATTTTAGAAATTATGGTTTACATGAATTAGCTTTTATATTTGTGAGTTATTAATTTAGTGCCCAAATAGTTAACAAATCAAAACCAAAACCAAATAGTTAATTTAGACATATTAAAATGCATGGAATCCTTATGCCCAAATATTTAACAAATCAAAACCAAATAGTGTAATCAAATAGTGTAATCATAGGCTATGGATGAAAAAACAACACCCTTAGAGGAGTTACCTTGTCAGGGGAATGTTCTTATCCATATTTAGATAGGATCATTGAATGTATTTAGATCACCATTTTTTTTAGAGGAGGGTCTTCCATATTAACATCACTACTATCTATAATCTTCTTGGATATGATATTATTTACATACATGTCCTTGATGTAAATCTTAAAACATAGTTTGCTAATGTGAATACACCATGTGATAGGGGGAGCATGAAGTATTAGTATCCTATTATGGAAGATTAGATTAGAACATGGTTAATTAATCCAAAACTAAGTCAATAAAGCATTAATTGGGGGAGTGCATTTTAAGGTTTAAATTTATCCATGGGTAAGTGCACAAAGATGGTGGTAAAAAACGGGGGTATAAGTGGACACTTTTTTCCTAAAATCAGGTGAACTTGAACTTGGAGGCAAAATTTGAAAGTCATCCACTCAAGATATGAAGATAATCAAATAACAAATATTGTAGTACTCTGAATCTATTTTCCAAACTACTAAAATTATTCAAAATTGGATAAGATTAAGGGGGTCAAATCCTTCGCCCACGAAAAACAGACCTTGTTTTTTTTTTTCTGAAAAACATAACATAATGTCTGACGTGCGCATCAAAAAAGTCATAGTTAGATTTAGTATTTTGACAAATCCTTTAGCAGAAAGATAGTTAAGAGTGAGCACTAGAAGATGTGTATTTTTTTGTAAAATTTTTTGTTGAGAATTTTTTTTTTATGATTTTTCCAATCGAGCACATCCTAAAAATTAGGTATCTGTCTGTGCGCAAAGCATAAGTTGCACTAAACAAATCAAAAAATACAAATTTTTTTTAAATTGTAAAGAATCAAGTGCACTACAATAATATATAAAGTTTTTAAAATTTGGATAAGTATATCAAAAGTTATTAAAAAAATGGTGCACCTATGTATATGAGAACTATGGAGACACTGGTAAAAGAAATTCAATAATAATATGTTATTGTTGTTCAAATTTTAAAAAAATTATATGGTTAGAAAGCTCAGAAGATGGGTGAAAATATGGTGGCAATTTTAGAAATATCCACTTGATGAAGTGCAAACCTAATGTTGACAAAGTCGATAAACCAAGTTGATAAAATAAAACACGTCAAAAATGAGGGAAATGGAGGGAAATCAAACTTCCAAACTGTAGCTTTGTCATCCAGGCCTATTTCAAATTCTAAACACTCAAAAGCGTATATGGGGTACTTATGGTATAAAAAACGCATATAGGGTACTTATGATGTAAGAAGCACGTACGCACTATGTTTACTATAAACAACGTGTACGCGCTATGTTTACTATAAATAGCACGTACGTGCTATGTTTGTTTAAATTTTGGGTGTGTGTATAATATGATATTGTATATATAATGTGTATATAAATATAATATATAATTTTTATATATATTATATATACATATAATATATAATATATATATATGTATATGTATATAATAATATATAATATATTAAGTATATATACACATATATAAGTGTATTGTCTCCCCTCTCAAACGCGTACAAGGTGCCTCTCTCTCTCTCTCTCTCTCTCTCTCTCTCTCTCTCTCTCTCTCTCTCTCTTTCTCTCTCTCCCTTCATCCATACCCCATCCCTCTCCTCTCTCCCTCTCTCCCCTTCTCCCTTCCTCCATACCCCATCCCTCTCTCTCTTCTTCTCTCCCTCCCTCCCTCCATACCCCACTACAACTATGTCTTCACTTCTATAGAAGTAAGTGAATTTATTTCTTGTCTGCAACTTCCTCTTTGATTTTTATCATGTATGCTCTCCTAAGAAAATTGACTGATGGATTTGTGTGTGTATATTGAATAGGAGGAAGAAGGTTATGAAATTGAACCACAGGTGCATTACCATGACAAACAAGGAAACCTGCAATAATAATCTCCTCAAATTTTTTTTTAATGAGAAGAGCAGATGTGGAAAATAGTGTCAACAAAGCAAAATGATGAGTCAAACTACTTGCAATATGTTTTTCAGAAGGAAACAACCGGTAGGAAGAGAAAGAGGGAGAGTAACACAGATGATGTCTTTGAGAATGATAGTGGTGGGTATGCGAGAGTTCCCATGCTGTTACACAACGCCTAACACCTAAAGAAATTAAAGTTTGTTGTAAGCATGGAAGTGGTAGTATATGATGATCATCACTTGTCAAAAGGCTTGGAAGGGTACATACCCATGAAAGAAATCAAGTGTGTAATTCCGATAGTCACAATTGAGATCAGTCCTATAACCTTGGATATTTAATAGCATCGTATGTTTTAGAAAGGTAGTACTCTTAGGGTTAGGTCAAGCTCTTACACTTGCTTTTTAGCGAAGCCCCATTGTTTGTTCACTTGGAGTCTCTCTTATGCTGATAATGGTCTAACCTAGCTATATCAAAACTAAACTATCGATGTTCGATTGTATGATGTTCTATTCATAACTTTAAATAATATATCATTTTATTAGCCCACCATATGACCCCTTAGGTGTCATTAGAGGAAATTTATCTTTTCTAAGAGGTCATATGGTGTCCTATGACCCCTTAGGACACCATATGACCCCTTAAGACACCATACGACCCATAAAAACACCATATGGTGTCCTAAGGGGTCATAGGATGCCATATGACCCCTCAAGACACCATATGACCCATAACAACACCATATGGTGTTCTAAAGGGTCATATGGTGTCCTATGACCCCTTACAACACTATATGGTGTCGTTATGTGTCTGATGGTGTCCACTAACCCCTAGGACACCTTATGACCCCTAACGACACCATATGGTGTCGTTAGGGGTCATATGGTGTCCCAAGGGGTCATATGGTCTCCAACGACCCCTTAGGACTCCATATGGTGTCGTTATGGGTCATATGGTGTCCTAAAAGGTCATATAGTGTTCTATGACCCCTTAGGACATCATTTGGTATCATTATGGGTCATATGGTGTGCTAAAGGGTCATATGGTGTCCTATGACCCCTTAGGACACATGCATGGATCCCTAGGATACCATATGACCCCTAATAATACCTAATGACCCTAGAGAGAGAGGGGGGGGAGGAGAGGGATGGAATGGGAGAGAGATATACCTAAGAGAGGAGGAGACTAAGATATATAGATAGATAGAGACTAAGAGAGAGAGACAAGAGATAAATGAGAGAAAGAGAGATGGAGAGAGAGAGAGATGGATAGAGGGAGAGGGGGAGAGAGGAATAGAGACTTGATTCTCTCCCCTTCTCTCTTCCTCATACCTCTCTCTCTCTCTCTCTCTCTCTCCCTTTTCCTTCACATTTTTCCAACTACAAATAGCACGTATGAGGTACTGAACCTATTAGTTCATAGCCCTGGCATAACATTTTTAAGGTGTAGGAGCACGTACGAGGTATTGAGCGTATTAGTTTGTTGCCTTGCCATAACATTTTTAAGGCTTAGGATCGCATACGCGCTACTTAATGTGCAAGAAATGCAAACGGGTTATGTTTAGTTAATGTGTATGCATAATTAGTCCCTAAAAATACCCCAACAGGCCAACGCTCATAATTCCCATAACCTGTACGTGCTTTTTATGTTGAAAAATGTGTACGCGTTACTTATAATAAAGAAAGGGTGAAGGAAAAGGGGGAGAGAGAGAGAGAGAGAGAGAGAGAGAGTTTGGGAGTAAGGGAGATGGAGAGTTAGATGATGGGGAAGGAACAAAGATAGAAGGGGGGAGGGAGAGAGAAAGAGTAGGGAGGGAAGGAGGGAAAAATAGAGAAGTTGAGAGAGAGAGGGGGATGGTAAGGAGTGTGAGGGAGAGGGAGATAGAGAGAAAGAGTGGGTAGATGGAGGGAGGGGGGGAGAGGATGGGGAAGAAGAGAGAAAGAGTGCGGAGGGAGAGAGAGAGAGAGAGAGAGAGAGAGAGAGAGAGAGAGAGAGAGAGAGAGAGAGAGAGAGAGAGATAGAGAGAGAGAGAGAGAGAGAGTTTGGGAGTGAGGGAGAGGGAGAGTGAGATGATGGGGAAGGAACAAAGATAGAAGGGGGGAGGGAGAGAGAAAGAGTAGGGAGGGAAGGAGGGAAAAATAGAGAAGTCGAGAGAGAGAGGGGGATGGTAAGGAGCGTGAGGGAGAGGGAGATAGAGAGAAAGAGTGGGTAGACGGAGGGAGGGGGGGAGAGGATGGGTAAGGAAGAGAGATGGAATGGGGGAAGAAGAGAGAAAGAGTGCGGAGGGAGAGAGAGAGAGAGAGAGAGAGAGAGGTGTTGGCATTGTGTTGTCATTTATGTCAACCAGTATAGAAGGACAATTGGTATGGGAATATAGTTGATGTGATGTCTTTGATGTCACCTACCTTAGTGGGCTACTAGTAAGGAAGAGAATGTCATTCAAGAGAATGACCATTGGTGTCACCGGTACACAAGTTAGTGTTTGACTTGTGCGGATGGAATGGAAAAGTTACCGGTATAGTCTATCACCAGTAAGGAAAGGATGTCAACCGGTAAGTGGTGTGTTGATAGTGTGTGGTTGCCTATCAGAAAGCTTGTGACCAGTGTACAAGGAAGATGCACAAGATGTTGAGTTGTTGATTGTGATGAAGAGGCAAAGCATTACCTAAATCATATCAACACTAGAGGAGAATGATGTATAGGCCACCGGTACGTTGTAGGACTCCCACCAAATAAAGATATAGTCACCATGTGAAGAGATTACTCATAGTGAGTGTGCCCCACATCGGATCACATGTTCCTTTTTGAAGATATGTTGCACAAATAGGGAAGCCATGTAAGTGCATTGCAGGATGCAATCGACAAGGATCCACTTCCACTGGTAAGTGAAGCTTATCTCCTATTATGCAAAGTGTGCATCATAGTTCTATGAGATAAGATAGAAGTGTTAAAGGTATGTGTTTGAAGGCTCACACAGGATATATCGGTGAATCATAAAGATGCCTCAAGTGCATGAAATCAGGGATATGCAGTGGACCGATAGAGAAGGCATTATGAGATGTCAGGACAGATGAAGAGTGATGGGTTTATAACCTTGAAAAATTGGTTGAGGTGATGTCTGGTCTGTGGATGAAGAAGGTAAGGCTAAGCAACTACAGATAGAGAGTGCAACCAGTATGCAAATGTCTCGGATGAAAACAATTGAAGGTTGAGGACATGGTGTCCTCAAGGTGTTTACTAGTAAGTATGTCCACTGGTAATGCTATCAAAGTGAAGATGTAGAAGACTCCCATCTGATGAGGATGTGTATAAGATAGATCAGCAAGTGTGTCGATTGATTGAGTGTTCCACCGGAAGAGAAGAAAGGTGCAAGGTTGATGACTGGCCAGTTAAGGATTTAACCGACAGGGTTAGTAAGATGGTAGATGAACTCGGTAATGGAGTTGGTTGGTGATCCTATCCATACCAACATAGATGATCCACAAAGGTGGATTCTGACATAGGGGCCACGTGGAGGTGAAGTGGCATGCATGTATAGGTCGGCATGTTGAGTCAGTGAAGTGATAGACGGCGAGGTAGATGGTGACAGGTCAACATTTATGTCTAATGGGTGATTCACGAGATGCACAACAGAGGTTTGCGGCTCGAGGTCAGATGGACAAGAGAGATCAAACATAAACTATTTGAACATATCAAGGAAGATGAAGGGAACCGTGAAACTATTCTTGGTG
This sequence comes from Cryptomeria japonica, assembly GCF_030272615.1. Taxonomy (NCBI): domain Eukaryota; kingdom Viridiplantae; phylum Streptophyta; class Pinopsida; order Cupressales; family Cupressaceae; genus Cryptomeria; species Cryptomeria japonica. The sequence continues at coordinate 467,907,211 of NC_081412.1, read as the reverse complement.
ATCCACCAAGAAATCCATTGAAAGGTTAGAAGAAGATTGCTAAAAATAAAAGGTGTGATCAGGAAGGCACGACAATGGTGGGATTAATTAATGAGATTCAGTTCATTAATCTAGTTGACTAGACCAAATGAGATCTGATTGGATTTGGTTTGCCTCAAGGTTGATGAGGAAATTCTAACCACCTAAAATTTGAATTGTCTTTTCGTGGGAAAACCAGGTTATAAATATGCAAGCCAAATCGATGAGGGGGGCCGCTGGATGAGAGAGCATTGCTGCATGTGAGAAGAAATTAGTCAAGTGTTAAACAAGTATCAGAGGAGAGACTGATTGTGAGGGAGAATTGGGTTGAAGGGTTCAACTGGCATTAGTGAGGCAATCGGTATTCATCCATTGAGTCTAACAGAGGAGTGAATCGACAGTGACAAACTAGCATAGAAGAGTTGCAGAAGATTGCAAAGAAAGCAATAGAGAACCGACAAAGTGTAGTAACCGGTGGAGAGAAACAGTATAGCAAATATAACCAACAGAGAGAAGAACCAGAAGAGAGAGAATCGACAAAGAAGAAGAAGATATTGAACCAGCGTAGGTGTAGCAGAGACTAAGGTTGCAGCAGTGAGACGATGAGCAGAGAATCGACAGTGAACTGGATAGAAGATTCAGTAGAAGATATTTACATAAGAGTTACAAAGTTCATTTGTAACAAGAATATTAATTTTGTATTTGAATATACTCATAGTAGACCACTTAGTTGGAGCTCGGTGTAGGGTTTGGTGCTCCTTGGGTTGGTTTCCTAAACATTGTAATCAAAGATTCATTGTGAGGCTGGATTGGAGCAGTAGTCTCCAACAACATTTCTCACCGAGGTTTTTGCCATCTTGGGTTTTCCTCGTATATGCTAGAGTTATGTGATGTCCCCTTATGTGTGATTGCATTAAGTAATATCCCCTTAGCATACCGGTAGGTTATCTTAGCTTAAGTATGTTATTTGGTACATATACTTAGGAGTTTAAGGGAAAATAAATTGAGTATCACTGATTCACCCTCCTCTCAGTGGTACATTGTGTCTAACAACTGGTATCAAAGCCCAGGTTCTTGGTTGATAAGCTTTCTCTAGCTTGGGTAGATTTTGGCTTAAGGACACAATGGTTTGTTTAGTGTCAATCTTTGCTCTGATATTTGATGGTTCAAACTATTCTATTTAGACTTGTAGAATGGAAGTCTATTTGTCCTCCCTAGGGTTTGATGTGTTGATGTCTATTGTAAATGGCTGCCCTAGTAAAGTCAGTCCTCCCACCAATTCTAATGCAGAAAGAAGAAACTAATGTAATGATGCAGCAATGAAGGCTATACTCTTTGGGTTATCAGATGATGTCTCCTCACTAGTGGACAAATGCAAATTGTCAAAGAGTTTATGGGATAGATTGAAGAAGCTCTACGGAAATGAGCCCACTACTACATAACCAGTTTGTGAAGAAAGGATGAAAAATGCATCTCATGTATCTATAAACAATAAGGTAGATCTGCTAGCAGCCGCAACAATGATGATGAAGGAACCCACCTCTTCATGGCTCAAGAATCAAAAGATGAGAGGCACACATCTGAGATTGATCATGCAGATCACTCCTACCGACAAGATGTGTTTGGCATTGATAGTAAAGGTGAAGAAGAAGAGGAAGTAGAAGTTGATCTTGAAGGAGAACTTGTCAATGCATTTGAAGAACTTAGTAGGGTAAGAAATGAATACAAGTTATTCAAGAATGCTACTATTATGGAGTAGAATTGTTTGATCAAATGCATTAAAGAATCTGAGAAGTGTGTCTCAAAGTTTAAAACTCAACAAGAAAACACTAAGGAGTGTCGATGTAATGATATAGCATCTGAGATAGAAGTAAAAGATAAAGAATATCAGCAGCTGATTGGAGAAATGGAGATTCTCTAAAATGACCTTGAGAAATGTCAAGATGAGCTCAAGGTGAGAATCCAGTTTGATGGCAACAATGATGCCTTGGATAAAATGTTGAAAAAGCAAAAACATGCCAAGGACACCAAAGGATTAGGAAATGTTTCTAGTAAATGCTCCACCAACAAGAATGTCCCCCACAATGACATTTAGTTTGTCTCCTCAAATGGAGAAAATAAGGGACAGACCTTCGTTGTTCGAAATAATCCCTAGAAGAAGGTAGATCTAACCACAACCGGTGAAGACATGTAGACAAGAATGAAGATCAGTGTTACAAGAAAGAGGAACAATGCAGATCCCAAAGGAGAAGGGAAGATGGGAGAAAATAGCTTCACCAAAAGTAGGAACCTGAGAAGACAACAAAGAAGACCTCCTACCAGTAGAGGACAAGGAAATGCTACCACCCACATGACAAAGCAAGTGTGGGAAAAGAAGAGATCAAATGGAAGAGCTGCAAAGAATGAACAAATTAGGATCCATCTCCAAAGAAGAAGAAATGGAGATACCAGACCAGTAAGATCTCCCCATGCATGGTAGAATAAGTTTGAAAGTTACAAATCTTCCTTCTCTGGTTATTGGTTTGCATGTAATGGTCATGTACATAGGGAAGAAGAATGTAGAAAGGGGTATAGAAGGAATAATCTAATATCTCATAGATTTAATACAAATGAGAAAAATGTGTCAAGGAATAGATACATGCATATCCCCTCTCTCAGTTATGCAAATGGTGTTTGTTATAACTGCAATGGATTTGGGCATAAAGAGTTTGAATGCGGGAATAAGGACTTGCAGTCACATGGAAGCCGATATAGCATATGTTCTCAATATAAAAATGAATATACAGCATATGGAAGTAAAAGACCTGCATGGAACCAATGGAGAAATGTCCCTATGAGATCAAGAGGTCCACTGGTTTCGATTTCCGGCCATAGCAACATGACCAGAAGAAGATGGTCTAATCGGCACATTAGAAGGTTTCCCAATCCTGATATTGGCATGGATGTTGTGTATTACTACAACACTTCTTCTGGTTATGATGCAACATCCGATAGTGCAAGGACCAATCAGTAGAAGAAGGTGAGACCTACTCCCAAAATTGAAAATGGGAAGAAGAGTGAAGTCAAGCAGGAATGGAGGAAAAAGCAAGAAGATGCAACCATGAACTGACACTGTGCATTCAATGCACAAGTGATATCTCCTAAGGCTTAAAGGAGATGCGGGACCTTAGGGGGAGTAGTACACTGACCTTATCATTCAATTCCTCATTGAAGAAGGACACATGGAAGAACAAGATGTTGTCGGTATGAAGGATGGAAATAAGAAGATAAGTGTGTGAAGTGGTTGCCTTGGCTACGCACTTGCAGATCAGAGATGGATCACTACTGCATGTGTCAATAGATAGAGATTTTCAATCAGGATCATGTGCAAATTGACACAAGAAGTCAAGAGCCACAAGAAGGTTCTTCGGTAGTGATGATGGACCGATACAGGTTACTGATATGTGTAGGATGTTACCAATATGATTGCTAATAGGTACTTGTAGGTTATGTAAGACAATGAGGTTCAAGATCATTGCATAAGCCCCGATAGCATGGAATGAGGAGTTAATGTCTCAGGTGGTGTTGATGAAGACCTGAACTACATATGTTGGCCTGGTTGTTGTTTCATGCAGGCATGCATGTTTTTGGGCTAACCGATTTGATTTATGGCATGATGATGATATTGTATGGCATTGTGTACATCCAGGGTCATGTCATAGGCTGTGGTGGATATAATGGAGCTGAAAGATCATCAGATGATCACATATGCATTGCTTAAATGGTATATGGAGATGTTTGGAACCCCTATATTGGACCTGATAGGCAATGAGAACCTAAGATGTATGACTCAAGGGGAGTTCAAGTGCCTATGAAGCAGTGCCGACGTGCTTGAACTTGTGAGGGTTTTGACTGCCTAAACTACAAATGATGAAAATTGTTGTAGGAATACGAAGGATAATTTCATGTTTAAGGGTATCTACTTTTCATCTGGTTGGTTGTATTCATAACTCAATCAAACTTGGTTCTAAAAAAAATTGGGTTTAGACAGGGGATGATGTAGTGTGACCAGTAGGCGAGTAGGTATCACTGGCACATCCTTCTACAAATTGAGTGCTTTAACAATTGGTATCAAATAAGCATACTCCATTGGTGTCAGTTTATGGTCGAGCCCTCCATCTCAAGATATGTGACTTGAGAAGACAAAACAATTGGTATCAAAGGAGGAGATACATCCCGTAAAGAAAAAGGGGAGAAAGATTTATGTTAGTACCCAGTAGATACAACGAGGAGTGAAACCCTGATAGTGCGATTTACCATTGTTGTCAAAGGGGGAGAAAGATTATGTAGTATATCACATACTACATGTGTGAGAATCTGTGGATTATACAAAGGGGTAGAGTTGAATCACACAAAGGGGGAGAGAGATTATATAGTATGTCAGATACTACATGTGTTGACATCAATGCCAAAGGGGGAGATTGTTGGCATTGTGTTGTCATTGATGTCAACCAATACAGAATGACAATTGGTATTGGAATATAGTTGATGTGTCTTTGATGTCACCTAGCTTAGCAGGCTACCGGTAAGGGAGAGAATGTCATTCAGAAGAATGACCCTTGGTGTCACCGATACACAAGTTAGTGTTTGACTTGTGTGGATGAAATGGACAGGCTATTGGTATAGTCTATCACCGGTAAGGAAGGATGCCAACTGGTAAGTGGTGTGTGGTTTCCTACCAGCAAGCTTATGACCAGTGTACAAGCATGATGCGCAATCTGTTGAGCTATTGTTTGTGATGAAGAGGCAGAATGTTACCTAAATCACATCAACACTGAAGGAGAAGGATGTGCAAGCCACCGGTACACTATGTGGATGCAGAACAACAAGAATCCCACCAGATAAATATATAGTCACCATGTGAAGAGATGATTGGGAGTGAGTGTTCCCCACACTGGATCACATGTGCCTTTTTGAAGATATGTTGCACAAACAGGGAAGCCACATAAGTGCATTGTAGGATGTAGACGACAAGGATCCACTCCCACCAGTAAGTGGAGCTTATCTCCTATTCTGCAAAGTGTGCATCATAGTTTTGTGAGGTAAGATAGAAGTGTTAAAGGAAGGTGTTTGAAGGCTCACCGTTGATTTATCAGTGAATCATAAAGATGCCTCAAGTGCATGAAATCGGGGATATGCACTGGACCAATAGAGAAGGCATGATGAGTTGTCGGGACAGATGAAGAGTGATGGGTTTGTCACCTTGACAAACTGGCTGAGATGATGTTCGATCTAATGATGAAGAAGGCAAGGGTGAGCAACTGCAGATAGAGAGTGCAATTGGTATGCAGATGTCTTAGATGGAAATAGTTGAAGGTTGATGACATGGTGTCATCAAGGTGTTTACTACTAAGTATGTTGAATGGTAATGCTATCAAAGTGCAGACGCAGAAGACTCCCATCTGATGAGGATATGCATAAGGTAGATTATCAAGTGTGTTGATCGATCGAGTGTTCCACTAGAAGAGAAGAAAGGTGCAAGGTTGATGATAGACCGGTTAAGGGTTTAACCAACAGGGTTAGTAAGCCGATAGATGAACATAGTAATGGAGTTGGTCGATGATCCTATCCATATTGACATAGATGATCCAGCGAAGGTGGATGCCAACACAGGGGCCATGTGGAGGTGAAGTGGCATGCATGCACAGGTCAGCATGTTGAGTCGGTGAAGTGTCAAGCGACGAGGTAGATGGTGACAAGTCGACATTTATGTCGACTGCGTGATTCACAGGATACATAATAGAGGTTTACGGCTTGAGGTCAGATGGACAAAAGAGATCCAACATAGACTATTTGACTAGATCGAGGCAGAGGAAGGGAACCGCAAAACCATTCTTAGTGATCGACCAAGAAATCTGTTGAAATGTTAAAAATAGATTGCTAAAAATAGAAGGCATGATTAGGAAGAAACAATAATGGTAGGATTGGTTGATGAGTTACAGTTCATCAATCTAGGCGATCATATCGGATGAGATTTGATTGGATTTGGTTTGCCTCGAGGTTGATGAGGAAACCCTAACCACCTAAAATTTGAATTGGCTTTTGGCGGGAAAAACAAGTTATAAATATGCAAGCCAAAATCATTGAGGGGGGCCTCTAGATGAGAGAGCATTGCTGCATGTGAGAAGAAATTAGTCAAGTGTGAAATGAGTATCAAAGGAGAAATCGAGTGTGAGAGATAAGTGGGTTGAAGGGTTCAACTGGTATCAGTAAGGCAATTGGTAGTCAACCACTGAGTCTGACAGAGGATTGAACTAACAGTGACCAAACCGACACAAAAGAGTTGTAGAAGATTGCATAGAAGGAAAGCAGAGAATCGATAGAGTGTAGCAAACAAAACCGACAGAGAGCAGAACTGACAGATAGAGAACCGACAAAGAAGAAGAAGAGACTGAACTGGTGTAGGTGAAACAAAGAGTAAGGTTGCAACAGTGAGAGGGTGAGCAAAGAACCAACAGTGAACTGGATAGAAGATCCAGTAGAAGAGATTTATAGAAGAGTTACAAAGTTCATTTGTAACAAGACTATTACTTTTGTATTTGGATATACTCATAGTAGACCACTTAGTTGGATCTCGGTGTAGGGGTTGTAGCTCTTTGGGTTAGTGCCCTAAATTAAGGGTTGGTGCTCCTTGGGTTAGTGCCCTAAACATTCTAATCAGAGATTCATTGAGAGGCTGGATTGGAGCAATAGTGTCCAGTAGCATTTCTCACTGAGTTTTTTTCCCATCTTGGGTTTTCTTCATAAATGCTAGATTTATGTGATGTCCCCTTGTGTGTGATTGCATTGAGTAATCTCCCCTTAGCATACCGGTAGGTTATCTTAGCTTTAGTATGTTATCTGGTACATATACTTAGGAGTTTAAAGGAAAATAAATTGAGTACCATTGATTCACCCCCCTCTTAGTGGCACAATGTGTCTAACAAAAGGAAGGGAGATAGAGGGGGGAGGGAGAGAGAAATAGTGGGGAGGGAGGGAGGGAGAGAGAGAGTGGGGTATGTGAAAGGGAGGGAGGGAGATGGAGAGACAGAGAGAGATATGGTGAGAGAGAGAGATGTGATAAGGGAGGGAGGGAGAGTGGGGGGTGGGGGAGAGAGAGAGAGAGAGGGGTATGGAGTAAGGGAGAGAGGGGGAGCATACAGGTTTATTATTCTCATCCTTGAACCCGATTCTCGCTCTCAAGGGATGATCTAAACTTATTTTTGTAAGCAGTATTGGCACTTCTTTTTATATTGTAATAATGGTTCATCTTACACCTCAGGACACCATATGACCCCTTAGGACACCATTAGACCCCTTAGGACACCATATGACCCCTTAGGACACCATTAGACCCCTTAAGATACCATATGACCCCTTAGGATACCATACAATGCCTCAAGATATCATATGGTCCTACTTGGGGTCATATGGTGTGCTAAGGGAACTTATGGTGTCATTAGGGGTCATGTGGGATCCTAAGGGGTCATATGGTATGCTAAGGGCTCGGGTGATCTGGAATTATTTTTTTAAGCAGTATTGGAATTGATTTTTATATTGTAATAATGGTTCATCTTTCCCCTCAAGACACCATATGACCCCCTAGGACACCATACGAGCCCTTATGACACTATATGATCCTTTAGGACACTATACAACGCCTTAGGATATCATATGGTCCTACTTGGGGTCATATGGTGTGCTAAGGGATCTTATGGTGTCATTAGGGGTCATGTGGGGTCCTAAGGGTCGTATGGTGTGCTAAGGGCCTGGGTGATTTGAACTTATTCTTTTAAGCAGAATTGGCACTGGTTTTTATATTGTAATAATGGTTCATCTTGCCCCTTGGGACACTATATGACCCTTTAGGACACCATACGACCACTTAGGACACCATATGACACCTTAGGATATCACATGATCCTACTTGGGGTCGTATGGTGTTCTAAGGGGTCTTATGGTGTCATTAGGGGTCATGTGGGGTCCTAATGGGGCCACACATGTGTTACAGCACCATATGACCCTTTAGGACACCATACAACCCCTTAAGACATCATATGGTCCAAAAGGGTCGTATGTTGTGCTAAGAGGTCATATGGCATCGTTAGGGGTCATGTGGGGTCCTAATTGTGCCACACATGTATTACAACACCATATGACCCATTAGGAAACCATATGACCCCTTAGGACATCATATGCTCGTAAGGGGTCATGTGGTGTGCTAAGGGGTCACATGATGTCGTTAGGGGTCATGTGGGGTCCTAATTGGGCCACACATGTGTTACAACACCATATGACCCCTTAGGATATCATACATGGTCCTAAGGGGTCATATGGTGTCATTGGGGGTAATGTGGGGTCCTAATGGGACCGCACATGTGTTAGAAGATCTTATGACCCCTTAAGACATCATATGACCCCTTAAAATATCATATGATCGTAAGGGGTCATGTCGTCTGCTAAGGGGTCATATGGTGTCATTATGGGTCTTTCGGATCCTAATGGGGCCACACATGTGTTAGAACACCATATGACCCCTTAGGATACCATTCGACCCCTTACGACATCATATGGTCCTAAGGGGTCATGTGGTATGCTAAGGGGTCATATGGTGTTTTTAGGGGTTTTGTGAGGTCCTAGTGGGTCTGCACATTTGTTACAACACCATATGACACCTTGGGATACCATATGACCCCTTAGGACATTATAAGGACCATGTGATGTGCTAAGGAGTCATGTGGTGTCATTAGGGGTCATGTGGTGTCATTAGGGGTCATGTGGAGTCCTAATGGTGCCACACATGTGTTACAACACCATATGACCCACTAGGACACCATATGACCCCTTAGGACATCATATGCTCCTAAGGGTAATGTGGTGTGCTAAGGGGTCACATGATTTTGTTAGGGGTCACATGGGGTCCTAATTGGGCCATGCATGTGTTAAAACACCACATGACCCCTTAAGATATCATTCATGGTCCTAAGGGGTCATGTGGTGTCATTGTGGGTCATGTGGGTTCCTAATGGGGCTACACATGTGTTAGAACATCATATGACCCCTTAGGACATCATATGGTCTTAAGGGGTCATATGGTGTGCTAAGGGACCTTATATGATGTCATTAGGGGTTATGTGGGGTCCTAAGGGGGAGAGAGAGGGAGAGAGAGATATATATTTAAATAGGGTAGGAATACAATATACTAAGATATTGAGAGACTATATAGGCATATATTTTACATACATATATGTATACATAGACATACACATTTTATATACATATACATACTATATGCTAGAAATGTGGTATCAACCTGCAAGAGGGGAAAACATCTCAAACATACACATGAAACATTGCATTAGTGTTAGAAATCACAAAACAAATTACTGAACCAAAAACTCAAAATTGTTTCATGCTCATCTATCTCTAAAGATCCTTATGATTCAAGGTGGCCCTCACTTGGAAGAGCACTTGATCTCTTGGATTTGAACCTAGAGAACGAGATTTAAATGATGATTCTAGGATCAAAATGAATGCAACTAAGATCCTAGTGAATTGCTAAGATGATGATATAAATAAAAGCTAAAGATGCAAAATGCAAAACTAGATATGATCAAGATGATGAAGATACGATGAAGCTATGTTAACTCCAAATTGAATATTAAGATGAACTAAGTAAGCTAGATGAAGATGAAAATTAAGTAATTGATATGAAACTAAGCTAACTGAAATGACCTAAAGCATGATGCAAATGCTAAGTGCTATAATGTTAATTCTTGGAGACTTGGATGCTTGAAGGTGACCAATGAGCTCCTTTGATAACCTACAAAAGACTTTAATTTTGATGCACAATATTGGGATCCTTGAATTAAAGAAATGAGTTCTATTTAGAGGCAAAATAGAGAAATGGATGGTTGAGATTGAGTAATCTCAACAAGGGCTAGGATTGAAAATTATCAATCCATGGGAGAGATTCAATCCAATCCCAAGTTGGCAAATGTCACCTTGAGAGGGCTTGAGAGGATGCTAAACAAGCATTAGATGCTAAGCAAGCAATTATGGATAACCTCAAGGAGTGACATCATTGGATAATGTCATTAGCCAGGGAGGCATGCTATTACGCAAGAGGTAAACTCTTGTGCAACATGGGAAAATGGTTAAAGGGACAAGCATCATGGCTAAGGGGTGTGGGTTTGTAAGAGGCATTAAAAGCATTTTAAAGACTTTGGAGGCTAACTTGCCCAAATAAGAAAACCACTAGTGGTTTATGTAAGACCTTACATGTTTGGAAGACTCAACAAGTTAACTTGTTAAAATAGATAAAGTCTTAAATGTATTTTGAAGATTTTCTTCCAAATTTGGAGAATTGACTCCCCCAAATTTAGGGAAAGGACATGATTAGGGGATTAGACATGATTAGGATGGGATTAGGAGGTTTCTAGAAGGATTATTATGGAGGCAAGTGGGAGATGTAGGATTTTGAAAGTGGGTGAGGAAAATAGACATATTAGCAAATTAAAATGGTTTAATTTAGCCGAAAGGGATGCAACTTGCATTTGTAGGATTTTGCAAGTGGGGGAACTATTCACAAATAAATAATGATTTGTTTATTTGCAAAGGGGATTTTTAATTAAATGTGAGTTTAATCAAAAGGGGAAAAGGGATTTTAATCAAATAAATAATATTTATTTAATCAAATGGCTAAGGGTACTTAATCAAACCTTAGTTTAATTAATAGGTTGGGCTAGAAGAAGGAGATTTTTTTTTTTTTTGATCGGTAATAGGTCGAAGCTGCAATATTTTGAATTATTATTATTATGTTTGATTAGATTGAACCTAGACCTTCCCCATTTTTATGGAAGGCCAAGAGTCACAACTTAGAATTCATTTTAGATGTCCTTATTGGGAGTTGAACTTGGGTCTCCACTGTGAGAACCTAGTGTTTTAACCAATTAAGCTCAACCCCTTGGACCTAGAAGAAGGAGATTTAATCAAATCTTTAATTTGATTAAAATGTCAATTAGAAGAATAGGGATACTAATTAAATCTTAATTTAATTAATTGGAAGAATTAGGGATAATTAAATGAATAAAATTCACTTGATTCACTGTGCAACTTTTAGGTGTTTACATTTTGCCCATGTTTGAGTCAATGTATAACCACATGTTGATTCAAAGAAAAACGCTTGATTTGTTGTAAAAAAATTTCGATATGATTTTGTTGCCAAAATTGTTGATATGATATGCTAATGTGATTCTATTGATATGAAGCTGATACGAGACTGATATGGAGATTTGATATGATAATGATGATATGCCCCCTCTGGCGATAAATTGAGAAAAAATGCAGTTTTCGAGAGAGAAACGCGAAGTGCGAGGATTTTTGAATTTTTAACAATGTTTAAATTTTTTATTTTTAGAATTTTTTGATTTTTTTGATTTTTTATTTTTTTCAAAAAATTGAATTTTTTTATTTTTTTATTTTTTGGATGTTTCGATATTTATCGCCCGATAGATTTTATTTTTAAAAAATGATATTTAAAAATGGGGTTAGGACTATGTGGGGATAACATGTACATGCCCCACACGTCCATCAATGCATCATAGCTGCCTGCGTCACCATGGGCTATATAAGCCTCCAAGGGCCCATTTCCTCCTCATTTGTCAACTTGTCAGTTGAGAATTAGAGCTTTGGAATAGAGAGGAGAAATGGCACCACCCTACCATCTTCATCGATTCAAGTGAGTTCAGTGACATCAGCAGCCTCCAGAATATGGCCCATCGGTGAGTTTGATATTCTAACCCTTCTCGTGAATTTGTAGCTTAGATTTTAGTTGATTTTTGCTAGATTTTTGAAATTTTTTAGCACTAGGGTTTACTTTTTCCACCTTTTTAATTTTTGAATCTTTTAGCGCATTTGATTTTACTTTTAACACATCCGAATTTTCTTTTCGTGCATTTGAATATTGTCGTAGCACATATGATAGGTATTTTAGCGCATTTGATGAGGATTTTAGTGCATATGATTAGGAATTTAGTGCTTATGATTAGGATTTTAGCGCATATGAAGTTTATTCTCGTGCATATGATAAACATTTTAGCGCATATGATTGATAAACTGGCACATTTTATGGATAAAATAGCGCATACGAAACAACGCATATGATGTTTGTTCTAGCACATATGAAACAACACCCCATTTTTTGAATTTTAAGAAATTTTTGACATGTGCAATTTTGATTTTTGGGTTCGTTATGAAGTTTTACACCCTGTCGATGCATCGGTTTATGTCGTTTGTGTCGATATGATGTTGATTCGCTATTTTTTGTGTCGCGAGATGGTATGAGTCAGTTATCGATATGACTCAGTTTGATATGTTTCAAATTTTTATATGGATCACGTTGGTCAAATTCGATATGTTTCAAGGTCGATATGGGTCAATTTTTTATATGGGTCTGTTTTTATATGAGTTTGATTTCGATATAGATCAAAATCGTTATGGTTTGATTTCGATATGGGTCAAAGTCAATATAGTTCTCGGTCGGTATGAGTTAAATTTTGATATGGGTCCGGATTTAGATATGGGTCGAAGTTGATATGGGTCCTGGTCGGTATGAGTCAAATTTTGATATGGGTCTCTTGTCGCTATGGGTCAAAGTCGATATGAGTCCTGATTGTCAATATGGGTCCTGATTCGATATGATTATTGTGTTCGATATGGTGCTTATTTTGCAATTTGATACTTGATCTTTTGATATAGGTCTTGGTTTAGTTTTTGATATGGGACTTGATTGATTGATTCTCGTTATGAAGCATGATTCCAATATGGTTTTTCTTTGATTGATAAGATAGTCCTTGTATGATGTCGTGACTATCATCACTTGATAGATGCATCTATTGTTTGATTGTTGATTGCTTGATTTCTTAGGCTGGATAAAACTGATATAGTACCTCCTTGTCGATATAGGTATGTCGAGGTTTTCTTCAATTTTGAGAGAAATACCCAAAGACCTTTTCTATGAGAACTTGTTTGACTGTCGATGATTTAGCAATTATAGAGGCATGTGGTTTGATACACTTGCTAGAGATGCCTTCCTATCGGAAGAATAGGGCTCTACTCACTACATTGGTCGAGAGGTGGCACAACGAGCATAACACCTTTCATTTACCAAGTGAGATTATAGTGACACCCAGGGATGTCAATCGGATTCTTCGGATTTCGATTACAGGAGAGCTGGTTGCATATGATGTGGAGGAGGTTGGCAGGACAGATGCTCTATGGGAGGTGTTCGACGATCCACATATTGCAAGTTACTGAGTGGCTTGGTAGGACATGGTAGATAGATATGCCCCACTCTCTTCAGTATTGGCAAGCTTGATAGGTAACTTCTTGATTCCTAACAAGAGGGCTCATGGTTTTTCGGTTGGATGAGGTTAGGTTCTACGGTAGATGGTGTAGTTGCGCACATGATATGCTTGGGGGATATGTCTACTTGCTCACTTATATCATGAGATCCATCAGATTGTCTATGATGACGCAACCAGTTTAGCTTCTGGGTGCACCCTACTATAGATTTAGGCATGGGAGAATATAGTTGTGACTCCTTTGATTGAGGATAGATTCAAACCAATAGGAGCACCCTATGTGATGATGTATAGCTAGGTTTCTTCCCAACCCATGCTTGGGAAGTTGGAGTATTGGAGGTGGGCATTAGATGATATGGATACAATGGTGTGGAGGCCGTATCAGCTTTGTGAACCTTGGCCTAAGGATGGATTTGAGGTGACATATTTGTTTTTGAGCAGGTTTTTTCTGGGTAGGACCCCCTATGTTGTAGAGTGGTTCATTGTTCCTTGGGTATACTGATAGTTTGGTCATGTGAAGCCTATGTCGTAGGGGATGACTGTGTACACTAGGGTACACAAGGAGAGGATAGATTGGTGGATAACACTGGATTTTTCCATAGTCGGGTCGAGTTCTACTCCTTTCCCTTTTGTGTATGGAACATGCAAGTGGATGAATATGATGCGAGCATGATAGTTGAGTATGCTCAACATTTTATGACACACATGTTCCCATGAATTACAGGGCTAGAAGATCCTATTCTTGCACTTGAGGAGGTCGATGATGATGATGATGATTAGGGCTGAGGTGGAGGTCACGAAGGTGGCGGGTTAAGATGAGGGAGAGGTAGGAGGGGTGGGAGAGGAGGTAGAGGTGGTGTGAATGGTCATAGTCGGGGAGTAGGTGGTGGCGGGGGTGGACAAGGAGATAGGAGGGGTGGTGGTAAGGGTGTGAGGAGGAGAGAAGGTGGGTGGAGGGGATAGTTGGGATGAGGAGGGCCTGTGCAAGTCGAGGATGTTGTTGCGGTGGAGGCCAAGGAGAGCTCAAGTGATGATAGATCTAAGGGGGAGACTGATGATTTTTCTGGTGAGGAGACCGAGTCTGAGGAGGTTGGTGGAGGAAGAGGGTTGATTGGACTAGGAGGATGTGCAACCACTTGTTTGTTGGTGGAGGATAGATATGCTCCTACCTACCCCTCGATAGGTTGGTGGTTAGGATCCTTAGCCATCACAACCACATATGGTTCAGATTAGAGTGCCTCTGCATCCTCAGTAGGAACAATTGGCAAGTTTACAGGCCATGCTTTCAAGGATACAAGATCGGTTTACATAGGCCCAAGAATAGGTGACTATGGTTTCTTTAGAGAAGGACTCAGCTAGAGCTAAGAGGGATAGTGCCATGGCTGAGAGCGATAGTGCTCGACAGGGTTTGTAGGTGGCAAGTAACAGATTGCTTAGCTCACACCTGAGCGAGATACTGAGAGGGATCATTAGGGCTAAGCAAAGGAGCTAGTGCAGACCCTATGGTAGGTCACTACACGGGGAGTGATAGGTGAGACTATCTAAAGTATCGTCTATCAATCTAAGCAAGCAACTTATTATAAGGATTTGTACTTTGGGGCAGTGTCGGCAGCTCAGAGGGCTCCTAGCTATGCAACTAGTTCATAGCGAGGTGGATCTCGCAAACATGGAGGAAGTGAGGGGGTCATGAGACCTAGGAGGGATGCCCCTAGTAGCAGAACATGTGCAGGTAGCTTGAGCTCTCGACCGACAGGTTCTGGAGGTGGTCACGTTGATTTTGCCCGTTGACTAAGATCACAGATGTTGATTTTGTACCCTAATGTATTTATTGATATATAGAAACATCATTGTATTTTGATTCTCTCTCTCAATAGGGTACATTTTTGTATTTTGATCTCATTGATATGATATGTTGATGCTCTGATTATTGATATTTATTGATTTCCTTGATACTAATGTTTCTTGATTTGATGGACATTGTTATTGATATGACATCTAGGGAATTTGGACATTTTATTGTTTCACTGATGATTGGCTCTGATTTGTATCATTGATTTTCCTTTGGATCAGAATGTGGTCACACATATGCATAATGATATGATAGTAGATATGTTTATACATATTATGGATGTCGATACTTTGATTTTGATGAGCTATATGATATGCCTTTGATCTATATGGCTTTTTATTGGATGATGATGTAGATGATGTGATGTGTGCATTTTTTATTTTTATGATCTACATGCTTCTATGATGATTTGCAATGTATGCCTAATGGATACTATATGTTTGGAAGGTGATATGCCTATGATGGTTAGATTTGATGATTGTAGATGCTTATGAGTTTGCAAATGTTTCTAACATATTTTTGTGCCTTTATGTGCTTTGGATAATGTGATCTAGAATGCCAAATGATCTTGATATGATATGTACTATGATAATGATGTAAAATGCGATAGTGATTTGAAACATGAAATGTATCTTGAAAATGAGATGTATGATGTGAGATGTATCTTGAAAATGAGATGTATGATGTGAGATGTATGATATGAGATGTATCTTGAAAATGAGATGTGTATGGTGTCAGATGTATGATATGATATATATCTTGAAAATGAGATGTGTGATGTGAGATGTATGATATGAGATGTATCTTGAAAATGAGATGTGTATGATTTGAAAATGATGTGTATGATGTGAGATGTATCTTGAAAATGATGTGAGATGAAAGATTTTAAAATCATATGGCGATGATAATGATAATGATATGCAACCTAATGTGATCCTAATATGATATGGTAATGATATTGATAATGATAATGATAGTGAGAATGTGCCTATATGCCTGATTAATATAATAATAATGTGCAATCTAATGCGATTTTAAGATGACAATGATAATGAAATGATACTAATGCAAAAATGATATTCAACCTAATGCAAGATTAAGATGATAATGATAATGAAATGATACTAATGCATTCTCATTCTCAAATTTTTCCATCTGTTTTGATCAAAGTGCCAGTGCTTCCTTTGTTTTCATCATCAGACCTTGATTTATTGAAAGTTGATACAAGCATCATGGTATAATTAACCATAATGACCTAAGTATAACTTACATGGATTTTGATATTTCAAGGTGACACAAGTGTCGAGGTATAATTGAACCAAGATGACCTGAGTGTTGCTTGCATAGAACAAACAAGAGTTAACCTTAGTTCCATACAAATTTGAAATGTCTTCAGTGATATGATGCCTGATCATGTTGTAAGATAAATTGGTATAGTAGAAGGCTTCACTCCCAAAGAGTAGACAAAGAAAAAATCAAATTCCTTCCTTTCTTCTCTAGTCGTTGAGACATTCTTGAGTCACTTAAGAGATATGATAAGCAAAAATTAACAACCATAAATAAGCATGTATGCTATCTGAAATGTATTCTTGTCAAGTAAAACATCTTGCACATAGATCATTTGTTCAGTTCAAATCAGTTCATTTCCTTGATGTCTAGCCTCCTTGCATTGTTGTGGTCACTATTGGTGGGATATGATTCGGATAATTGATTTAGATAATCAAGGACATTGACTATGCTAAGTATGTTCAGGATAATGCAATGTGTACAAGTGTTCTGCGATGGTTATGGGCTTAGATTAGATGGAGCCAAAGATATGATGCTAGTGCTGATAGATAGAGGAGTTGCTCTATCACAAGTGGCGCTTGTTGCCATGTTTTCACCACTTGTTTTTATTGCACTTTTTTATTTGTTTTTCATTTTTTTTATTTTTCTTAATTTTGTGACTTTTTTTGTGTCACAGGGTGCTTGTTTGCCAGGTTTTGACCCTAGTGACGATTTTTGATACTTTTTTCATTTTTTTGTTTTTTTGCTTGCTTCGTGCATTGGACGACTCAAGTGTAGAATTTCTTCAGATGGATTCTATTGGTTGGTTCATCAAGCAAGTCCCCTTATGAAGTTGATAACTGCTATGCTCATGATCCATAAGCTGATATGATAACAAAGGGTCCCAACCAGTTGAGTTCAAATTTCCCTTTCTTTTCTCGATCTTGCTGATTCTGAGGATTTTCCTTTAGGAATAGGTCACCAATTTTGAATGCTTGTGGGATGACCTTGGGATTGTATCTTTTGCACATTCTTTGGTTATATGCCTTAAGATGATTAAAGACATCTTGGCGACGTTCGTGTAGTAGCTCAAGCTCTTACAACATGTTGACTCTATATTCCTCATTTGGAGTGAGGCCTTTTAATGATACCCAGAGTGATGGAGTATCTACCTCAATAGGTAGGATAGCTTCTGATCCATACACCAATTAGTATGGTGTATCTCCTATAGTTGTGCGAATACTTGTTCTATAAGCCCAAAGTACAGGATTAAGCTGGACATGCCAGTCTTTACCAACATCATTCACTGTCTTTTTGAGGATTTTCAAGATTGTCTTATTTGAGGCCTCTACTTGGCCATTCCCTTGTGGATAATAAGGTGTTGAAAAGTTATGTTGGATATGGAATCGCTCACAAATCTCTTGTATATCCTGATTTTTGAAAGGTCTTTCATTATCTGTGATAATGGAACTAGGGACGTCATATTGAAAAATGAGGTAATTCAGAATGAATGAAGCTATATGTTTGTTGGTCACTATAGTCAATGGAACTACCTCAATCCACTTGGTGATGTACTCGATGGCTGTGATGATGAACTCATGTCCATTCGATGAGGAAGGATGAATCTTTCCCACTAGGTTGAGTCCCCATTGATAGAAAGGCCAAGATGTAGTGAATGGTTGCAACTCTTGCGCTAGTGCATGTATGAGTTTACCATGAATTTGACACTTAAAGAATTTCCTAGAAAACCAATAGGACTCTTTTTCCATTGTCGGCCAATAATATCCCATCCTTAGTAGTTTCTTGGCAAGAGTAGGACCACTTGAATGCGTACCACAAATACCTTTGTGAAGCTCATGTAAGGAGAAGTCAGATTCATTACGATCAGGGAATTGAAGAAGAGTACCATCAAGACCTCGAGAATAAAGCGTATCAATTGTTAAGGTATAGTGGGCTTCTTGTCGGATAAAGCTTCATTTTTTGTTACGAGATAGGTCATCTAGGAGGGAATTGTCTTTGAGGTAGGCATAGATCTTCCTGTATAAGGGGGAATCAGAACTGTTTAGGGAACATATGACTTGGGATTCTGAATTGTCATACATTGGGGAAAACAATTTCTCCACCAAGAATTCATAACGATTATATGTATTTGGAGTTTGTAGGAGCAAGGCAATAGTGACCATTGCATCAACAACTCTATTATTTAGCCTTGGAATCTTCTCAAATGTGATGTGTAAAAAGTATTTCTTAAAATCATCCACCATGCATTTGTACGACATCAGCTTATCATCTTTTGTCTGATAGTCATCGTTGATCTGATTGATAACTAATTGAGAGTCGCCATAGACTTTCCATTTTCCATTCCACAACTACTTTGATATCTGTCACTAGACCTTCATACTCGACAATATTGTTGGTGCATGGGAACATCAATCTGTAGGATCTTGGAATTGTGTGTCCTTCTGGAGTGATGAACAAGATGCTGACACCTAATCCATGCTATGTATAGGATCCATCAAAGCATAGGGTCCATTGCTTTAGTGCAATAATGAGCACATCCGTATCTGGGAATTTCACCTATAGTGGGTGTTTTTTTGGTAGAGGTGCTTCTTCCAGTTGATCTACTATTGCTTGTCCTTTGATAGCCCTTCATTCTGTATATTGAATATCGAACTCATTTAGGATCATGACCCATTTTGCTAACCTCCCTATGAGAGCGGCTTTGTTGAGTAGATATTTTAGTGGGTTGATCATTGCAACTATCTTGATAGTATAAGCTAACATATAGTGTCGCAACTTTTGGGAAGAAAACACTATAGCTAAGCAAGCCTTTTCGATGAAAGCATAATTGAGTTCATAGCCATTTAGTGTCCTGCTAATGTAATAGATGGCTCCTTCCTTTCCTGTTGAGTATTATTGTGCTAGTAATGCCCCCAATGACACTTATGTTGTTGATATGTAGAGGATGAGTGGCTTTCCTACTATTGGTGGTACTAAAACAAGTGGATTCACGATATATTGCTTGAGCTGATGGAATGATTCCGTACACTTGTCCTCCCATTTGAAAGGTACATTTTTATGAAGTAGATGGTTGAATGGGAGACATTTGTTCGCCAATTGAGCAATGAACCTTCTAGTAGATTGTAGCTGACGAATGTTCCTTGGAGGTGGCATTTCCATGATATTGTGAATCTTTGCATGATCCACCTCGATGCCTTTTTCTGATACAATGTAGCCCAATAATTTTTCGGATTTTACCCTGAAAACACAGTTTTTTAGGATTCAATCTGACATTGAATTGCTCTAGTCATTGAAAGATTTTATCAAGAATGTCCAGGTGTTCTTCTCTTGTGAATAATTTGGCTAGAAATTCATCCACACAATCCTCCATAAAATTATGCATCATGTCATGGAAGATAGTTCTCATTGCTCTCTGATAGGTTGCACCAACATTTTTCAAGCCAAAAGGCATGATGTTCCAGTAGTATGTACCCCATGGACATGTGAATGCAGTTTTATCCTGATCTTTTGCAACTATCTTGATTTTGTTGTAGCCAGAAAAACCATCCATGAGGGATAACATAGCATATCCTGTTGTTAGATCAACAATGGTGTCGATGCTTGGTAAAGGAAAGTCATCCTTCAGACAAGCCTTGTTGATATCCCTAAAGTCTGTACAAATCTTGATGCGTGTATCTGGTTTAGAGACTGGAACAATGTTATAAATCCATTCCGCATAATCAATGGGTCGGATGAATCCTACACCAAGTAACTTCTTCAGCTCTGTTTTGACCAATATGGTGACATGTGGGTTCATTTTCCTTAATTTTTGTTTGACAGGTTTAGCTCCAGGAGCGATGGACATGTGATGCATGATGAGATTTAGATCTATTCCTGGCATGTCTGCATAAGACCAAGTAAAGCTGATTTTCTTCTCCTTGAAGAATTTGACAGATTTAGCTTTTTCTTTTTCTGTCAGTGATTCTGCTAGATGTATGGTTCTTATTGCTGCTTCAGGTGCTGATATTTATTTATTCAGTTGGCTCAATCAAGATGGGTGATCTCTCCTAGTAATGTGCAGGAAGAGTGTCAAGTCTCTCATCTTCAGGCACCTCAAAGATGTTTTCACCATCAGATACGTCCTTTGTTTTTACTTTTTTGTGATCTAATCTACCATTAGATAGTTTTCACCATTAGATCGATTTTTTATTTTGTGCATTTTGTGAATGAGAAACTTGGCACTCCCCTGATTGCAGCAATCATTATGTGGTTCATTGGTGGAGCATGTTTCAGGATTGACTAAGCAAATGTATTGAGCAATGGCCTCATCATTTTGGAATATTGGTATATCATTGTGCTCAGGTTCTTACCAGTCTATAAGGTCAGGATATATGAGAGGTAGGGAGTCATTTGGTGGGTTAAGATCTGTCGTTGTAAGAGTCATGATAAAGATATTATCATAGTTGTTGGAAGCATGGGTGATCTCTATAACAATCTCAAGGTTTTTGATGGTACTCTCATCGATATTGCCTCTCTCGTATTGAAGCTTCTCATTCTCGCTAGCCTCATAGATATTTTGTGGTTCAAATTCAAACAATCTAGATCTTGAGCCTTGTCCCTCATAAGGAATGGGTGTATAAGTGTGGATTGTATCCACCTCAATATCCTTAGTAATATCAGAACAAGTGTCCCATTCATACTCATTTGAATCTATTTCAGAATCTCTATCCAAGGTTACCCCATTGAATCAGACATGAATGTTTTATGGAGAAAAAAGCTCACTGATAATCGATACAATTTGGGTCACTTGTGCTAATTTAGGATCTGTTCTTGTTTATACTCTTTGTATTTTTTCATACACAACCTCCCTTATTTGAGTAGCAATCTTCTCATGTTGTGGCTTGAATTTAGTTTGATTAGGTGCTTGTACATGATGTACTTTTTTATCAGAATCCTCCTCTCTTTGGATAGAGAATTCTTCTTGTCGCTTCTCATTTTCTTCATGCTCTTGCTCTTTTCTTTTCTTTTCTACTGCTAGGTGTAGCACCTCTTGCCAAGATTCTTTGTTTTGTGTTACCTTTTCTCTCCATCAGGGTTTTTGATGGTGATCTCTCTTTTGCACAAGTTGAATATGTTGGCCATACCCAACTCTTGATTTGTCTTTTAAAAGTTGTGAATGGGGTTGTATGGGCTCTAGGAAGCCCTCTTGATGCTTTCTAATAGGTCCTTTTCCTTTGTATCCCATGTGTTGCATGATTCTAAACCCATTGCCATACTGTTATGTGGGAATGACCACTTCTAAGGCAACTGCTCTTATTTCTTCCTCATCATTGTATATCTAGCTGAGGATGTCCTTGTCTTCTGATTCTTCAACCAGTGTGCCAATTTGGATAAATTTACCATCAAACTTCTTGATGGGTTGTGCTTTTTTATGTCTTTATGTGGAAGGTTATCCGTGAGATTTTGGCAAGGTTGGAAATTTTGATAGACATAGGGGTTCAAAAGATTATTCCCCCATACCTTGGTCCTTTATCTCCATCTTTTGCTCAAAGTCTATAGACAACGACTTAAGTTTTTCTTGATTGTTGGATGATGAGGAAGCTTGGGCCTCCCTATTGTGTGGAGCTAGAATATTTTGTGTTGCCCCCATAGCATTGCAGTACTCAAAGGGGTTAATGTCTGCTGATATTGAAATTTCTTGTCTGTTGTAGGGGAATTTGAGACATTGATGGCAAGCGGAAGGTACCACTTGCATTTCATGGATCCAAGGATGACCAAAGAGTATGTTGTATGTCAATTCTATATCCAAGACTTGACACGTTGTGTCCTTTTACACTAGTCCTACCTGAATGGGTAGTACCACTATTCCTTTAGATGACCTTTCTTCATCATCATAGGCTTCGATAGTGATCTTCTTTTTAGGGTCAATAACGTTCTTGAAGAAGCCCAATGCATGGATAAGTTTCAAGGTAGATATATTGAGACCAACTCCTCCATCTATTAGCACTTTTTTCATCTAGTGTTTATAGACTAGGACTTTGATATGGAGTGGGGTGTTGTGTGGATGACTCAAGTAGATGTCATCGTATTATAAGAAAGATATGTCATGTGCCACTGCCATTTGTGCCACCATGGCTTGGAACCAATTGATATCCAGATTGTTTGGCACTATTGTTTCTAAAATATCTTGCTCCAAGATATCCTTATGCTTTGGTGAGAGCTTAAGCAACTCAAGTATTGATATTTGAGTAGGTGTCCTTTTGTAGTTGACTGACCAAGTTATATTGAGTCTTGGGGATAGTTGTTGCTTTAGATGTGTTCCCCTTCAAGACATATTTTTGAGCCCTCGTTGTCAAATTTACTGATGCATGTTCTTGTTTATCTTTGATCTTTATGACATTTACTTGATTGTCACATGCTGATATGTGATATATGACATTTTCGTATATGCGATTGATGTGGGCTCCTTTGTGGTTGTTTGACATTGATGCTCCTCCCTTGTTGTAATTAGGAAGAGGATTTTTGAAAGCCTCATGATCACCATTGGTTTTATGACCACGACTATTATGTCTCCCTTTTCTATGATATCTTGAACTAGGTTTTTCAACCTCATGCAATCATTTGTTCTATGCCCCTTGTTTCAATGATAATCACAATAATACGAGTCATTCCACCATGGTGGTTTGACTTGGGGTTCAAAGTTTCTTATGACTGGAAATATGATAATCTTGTTTGCCAATAGTTCTCAAAATGCAAATTCCAGAGTTTGTCCCAATGGTGTATATGTTCTTCGACATGAGGGAGGTGGAGTGTTAGCATTACCCCCTTGGTTATTGTTGTTCCCCTAATTGTTGTTGTTATTCCATTGGTAGTTATTATTTCCTTGGTTGTTGTTGTTGTTTCCTTGGTTGGTAATGCATTGATAATTGTTAGTGCCTTGATTGGCACTTCTTTGATCATTGTTGGGTGGTATGTTACCTGATAAAGTAAGCACTAGTTTCTTAGACTTTACATTATTGGCATCGACTACACCATCATTAACAACATTTTTGTTTCTAGTCCAAAATCTAGACTTGCCTGATTTGTTGTTATTATATTGATTGATATAGGTGTTATTTCTTGATGAACTAACACCTTCCTTAGAGAATTTTAAGGTCCCTTTTTTGATCGAGGCTTCCTCTACTTGGATACCATTCTCTATCAATTTTCCAAAAGTAGGTAGATACTATAGTTTGAGTTGATAGCTCATTTCATCGTTTGAATTATCTATGAAGATTTCCATCTTTTCCTTTTCAAGTACATATTGTGGGTACCTTGAGACCATACTTCTCCATCGTTGTAAGAATACCATGAATGTTTCATTATTCTTTTGCTTCATATTTCATATGTCCATCATGGTAACCTCATGTTGGATATTGTAGGAGTATTGTGTGATGAATTTATTCAGCAACATCGAATGATCTAATGGGAGGTGTGAGTTTTGAAAACTACTCCATTGTTTGTCCTCCTAAACTTCTTGAGAATAGCCTCATCATGTATGTATCATTATGATCAAACTCCAAGCTCATAGTATAGATATCCCTGACATGATCACGGGGATGACTCTTACCATTGTATTTATCAAACTTTGGTATATTTGAATTTGGCAGGAAAGGTATCATATTTAGCCTCCTATCAAAAGGGTAAGGACAAATTTCCTCCAAAGAATACCTCCTTGTAGACCCTTGTTGTATATCTTGCATTTGTCGTTGGAGTGCTTGAAGTTGTTGTGTAATGTTATCTAGAGAACATTTTCTTCATTGGACCTTCGATGACAGGCATCCCCTTGTTCACCAACATGATCATAATAATGAGGTTCATCTTGGTTGTGGGTTTTTTCTTGATCATTTGTGTCCTCTCCTCTCAAATGCTCTTGATTCTGAGTATTATATGTGTAGGTCCTTGACCTTGTTCTTGGGATTCTTTCATTCCTTGAATTTTTTATGTTAAAATCCACAAGCATCCTGACTCCTTTTCTATTTAACATGAGGAGGTGCTTTTGTTTGTCCACTTCTAGAAGCCTTTCCATGAGATTTTGGAAGGTGACGCTTTGTGGCATTGTTGGACGAGTTCCTCGGTGATCTCCTCTTCTCCCATATTAGCATATTCATCAAAAGGGTTAGATTCCCAATTACTCATGCTAGATTCTTGTTGTGGATACAATTCTTTGCCTTTTTGAGATCGAGTGCCAACGAGCATTAATATATTTCTATAGTAGTGAATTCCTCCTCTTCTAACGGGGTTCTTGGTGGAGCTGGTGGCTCAGGCCGAGCCTCGTTGTAAATTATGCAATTTCTTGGAAATAAAGAGGGATTGATATTTCCCCCATTGTTAAGGTGTCGATTGAATGCTTCTTTCTAAATGTAATCCCTACTTCTCAAAGTTTCTTTGTCAAACTTGTTAGATTTTCCTTGAAGGTACAACTGCATATGACGCAATAAAATACGATGTGATGCAAAGAGTTGACGGTTGATGTAGAGAAACTTTCTCCTCTTGATAAATTCCCTAGGACTAGGTCGTCTCTTCTTCAACATACTCTTTTGACGAAGACTTATCCTTCTCAAAATATGGGGAGTGGTCATACAAATGGTCCAAGAGTGTTGATGTTGATGGTTGACATGGATACTTCATTTCAAATACTCAAGCTTACTAAGTCGAATAGAGGGTTTGTTTGATAGGCCCCTATGACAAAGTGTGTCAAATGATATGGATAAAGTCTCCCAATATGGAAATTTGATTTGAATAACTTGAATACCTAGCTAGGTATTGTTGTTGAGATAGTTGGATGATAAACTCTTGATCAGTTGGTTTTGATACTTCTCTATTTTAGTTGGATGAAAATATTGCCTAAAGATAGTTGAAATGTTGAAAACCACCTCCAAAGGTGCTTGGTTGGATTTGAAAATTTCTTTCACTTATGATCTCTCTTTGTTTTGAACTGATTTTTGGATATTTTTGGATATTTTTGCAAGATATTTTAGCATTTATGACAAAAATATGTATAGCACACATGAAGACAATGGCCATCCTAATGCTAAACATTAAGTGTATATCCTTTTGAGGACGTGTTCAAATTCCTGATGTTTTCACTAGTTTGGATACAAATAAGATACACCAAGTAGACTCTTTATTCAAAAGTCATTAACAATATCACAACCCAATAGTCTCAATACTTCGTCATCTCAAACAACCTTGTCACCCTCTAGAGGGTGCCCCTTTTTTTGCCTTTTTTCAAAAATTAACCCAAAGTGAATTGATTCACAATTGGGTAGTTATCTTGGGAGATATATAGTGAGTAATCTTAGAGGTGGATTCTTCCCCACCCTTGCACTATGATATTGCCAATGTATGGCAATTGACTTAGCTCAAAGCTTTTACTTCTATGGTTCATAATAAGGATTGTGTTTGGCGCGACAAATGATAAACTCAATTAAGAGGCTTACCAACCTTTAGAAAAAAGGCTTTTTGCATCACAAGGATATTAGGGGAAGGATATCAAATACACTCTTCTGTTGGAGGGGATTTTCATTAGCCTCCACATTTGATTATAGTGGGTTGGTAAACTTGGCGATAAAGTTGTTGCCCACTTGGGTCGTACCCTTCTCACTAACCCACTCAAGGCTTTGGGAAGGAAGACCCTCAAAAGGATTTAAGTTGCTTGAAAGTAAAGAAAGCATGAAAAAGAGTGGGTTTGGCTTTTTGGTCACCCAATTAAGGAAAGAACATATACTTACCACTTTCGAGACACGAAATACAAGTGTTATTTTTACCCTTTCATAGCAATGTGATCTATCCTCTATTTGGAGATGTTGCTCCAACAAACATGGAGTTTATTTTAGTCCCACATGGAAATTGGTTTTCTAACTATGAAATGGAAATCCTGGGCAACAAAATGAAAGCATGTTGCTTGAAAATAAATCGCTTTGCAAGAATGGACAAGTTGATGGTTCTTTTTAACTTACAAAAATAAGGTTGATTGTGCTTTTTATTCTCTTTGAAAGAAATTGAAATTTGTTTTTTCCTTTTTAAGAGCACCAAAATTGAAGTGTTTTTCCCTAATCTTGCAAGAAAATAAAGTGTTTGATTTGTTGTTCTTTTTACCTTGCAATGAGATTCTTTTTAAGCCCACAGGAAAATGTAGTTAATTTTAAGCCCAAAAGAAATATGAGGTTATTTTTAATCCAAAGGAAAAATGAGTTCTTTTTATCCAACTTAAAAAAACTAGAAAGAAATCACAAATCCTAATTCTAACTCCTCCAACCAGCAAGAAACTATTAAAACCTACAAGGAAAGAAGTTAGTGAAAAATCAAAACCTTTGGTGGGCTTACACAAGCCTAAATTCAAAATTTTGTTACAAATTTGCCACTCTCTCATATGCATGAAAACAAAGATCAGATGCACTAATCTAAATGCGCTACATTATCTAGCATATGCTCTAAAAGAACTACCAAATGCGTGACAAGATTGATCAAATGCACTGAAAGAAGTTACATATGCGCGAAAATATCTGTTGTATGTGTCATAAAATTGGTCATATGTGCTAAAAAAAAGGTTCAATGCACTAAAATAACTGTTATATGTGCTAGAAAAATTGTCAAATGTGCTAAACTGTGGTCAACATTTTCTGGGTGTGAACCTGCAGAAAAAAATGTTAGAAATTTTGATATTTTAGGGGTCAAGCCCCATGGTGGGCGCCAAAGATGTATGCCAAAAATGTGGTATTATCCTACAAGAGGGGAAAACATCTCAAATATACACATGAAACATTGCATTAGAGTTAGAAATCACAAAACAAGTTAGTGAACCAAAAACTCTCAAAATCGTTCCATGCTCCTCTATCTCTAAAGATCCTTAAGATTCAAGGTGGAGCTCAATTGGAAGAGCACTTGATCTCTTGGATGTCAACCTAGAGAAGGAGATTTAAATTATGATTCTAGGATCAAAATGAAGGCAACTAAGATCCTAGTAAATTGCTTAGATGATGATATGAATAAAAGATAAGGATGCAAGATGTAAAACTAGATATGATCAAGATGAAGCTATGTTAATTTTAAATTGAAGATTAAGATGAACAAAGTAAGATAGATGAAGATGAAAAATAAGTAATTGATATGAAATTAAGCTAACTAAAATGACCTAAAGCATGATGCAAATGCTAAGTGCTATAATCTTAATGCTTGAAGACTTGGATGCTTGAAGGTGACCAATGAGCTCCTTTGATAACCTGCAAAAGACTTTAATTTTGATGAAAAAGATTGGGATCCTTGAATTGAAGAAATGAGTTCTATTTATAGGATAGAGAAATGGATGGTTGAGATTGAGTAATCTCAACAAGGGCTAGGATTGAAAGTTATCAATCCATGGGAGAGATTCAATCCAATCCCAATTTGACAAATGTCACCTTGAGAGGGCTTGAG
This sequence comes from Cryptomeria japonica, assembly GCF_030272615.1. NCBI lineage: Eukaryota > Viridiplantae > Streptophyta > Pinopsida > Cupressales > Cupressaceae > Cryptomeria > Cryptomeria japonica. Next base: position 467,879,239 of record NC_081412.1, on the reverse strand, counting down.
AGGATTCTAAACAAGCATTAGATACAAATAAAGCAATTAGGGATAACCTAAAGAAGTGACATCATTGGATAATGTCATTAACCAGGGAGGCATGCTATTACCCAAGAGGTAAATTCTTGTGCAACATGGGAAAATGGTTAAAGGGACAACCATCCCAAGGGGTGTGGGATTGTAAGAGGCATTAAATGCCTTTTGAATATTTTGGAGGCTAACTTTACCAAAGAAGAAAACCACTAATGGTTTATGTAAGAGCCTTACATGTTTGGAAGAATCAACAAGTTAACTTGTTGAAATAGATAAAGTCTTAAATGCATTTTGAAGACTTGCTTCCAAATTTGGAGAAGTGACTACCCCAAATTTAGGGAAAGGACATGATTAGGAGATTAGACATGATTAGGATGGGATTAGGAGGTTTCTAGAAGGACGATTATGGAGGCAAGTGGGAGATGTAGGATTTTGCAAGTGGGTGAGGAAAATAGTCATTTTAGTAAATTAAAATGGTTTGATTTAGCCAAAAGGGATGCAACTTGCATTTGTAGGATTTTGCAAGTGGGGGAACTATTCACAAATAAATAATGATTTATTTATTTGCAAAGGGGATTTTTAATTAAATGTGAATTTAATCAAAACGGGAAAAAGGGATTTTAATCAAATAAATAATATCTATTTAATCAAATGGCTAAGGGTACTTAATCAAACCTTAGTTTAATTAATAGGTTGGGCTAGAAGAAGGAGATTTAATCAAATCTTTAATTTGATTAAAAGGTCAATTAGAAGAATAGGGATATTAATTGAAACTTAATTTGAAGAATTTGAAGAATTAGGGATAATTAAATGAATTAAATTCACTTAAATCATTGTGCAACTTTTAGGTGTCCACACACACACACACACACACACACACACACACACACACACATATACACATACACATATGTATACATACACATATACATATTACATACATACATGCAGACATACATACATACATACATACATACACACGCACACAGATATATATGTGTGTGTGTGTGTGTGTGTGAGTGATTTTCTATATATTAGGATGTCCTTATGTTGAAATAACCCATATGGGTTTTATTCTCTCTAAACCCCATACACACTATTTTTTCTACAAACCCCATACACGCTATTAGTAAAATAAAACCTGTATGCGTTTAGTACATTTAAGCTTGTGATTAGGTTGGGATGACAAGGTTGAGGGTTGGAAGTTTGATTTCCCTCCATTTCCCTCCTTTTTGACATGTTTTGTTTTATCAAATTGGTTTCTCGACTTTGTCATCATCAAGTTTACACCTCATCAATTGGGTATTTCTAAAATTGCCACCATATTTTCACCCATCTTCTGAGCTTTCTAACCATATAATTTTTTTTAAAAATTTGAACAACAATAACATATTAATCTTGAATTTCTTTTACCAATGTCTCCATAGTTCTCAGAAACATATGTGTACCATTTTTTTAATAACTTTTGATCTAATTATCCAAATTTTAAAAAATTTATATTATTGTAGTGCACCTAATTCTTTACAATTTGAAAATAAATTTTCATTTTTTATTATTTTGGTGAAAGTTATGTTTTGTGCACGAATAGGTACTTGATTTAACTATGACTTTTTTGATGCGCATGTCAAACACTGTTATGTTTTTCAAAAAAAATCAGTATCTATTTTTCGTGCACGAAGGATTTGACCCCCTTAATCTTATCCAATTTTGAAAATAAATCGTAGTTTTGAAACTAGATTCAGAGTATTGAAATCTATGTTGTTTGAGTATCTTCATATTTTGAGTGGCTGACTCTCAAATTTCTCCTCCAAGTTCAAGTTTAGCTGATTTCAGAAAAAAAAGTGTCCACTTATACCCCCTTTTTGTACACCATCTTGGTGCAGACCCAAAATCCTTTACATCAAAATGTTTCCAATAAGAAGAGCATGACAACCCAACAACCAACCATCCACAAACAAACACAAAAAAGGATAGAAAAAGAAATAGAATAAACTGAGTATTTTAACTAATTAAGAGCCTTGACCACTTCAAGATCCTATATAAGATGATTATGAATATTAAAGACCTCTTGAATGCCTTTATTATGATCACTCAGGGGATTCTTAGAATGGCTTCACATATGAGTGCTGGACCTAGCTACCTAAAGACCCTTGTTTATCTTTAATCATAAGTATATCAAAATTACTTGAATCTTTGGATTTACCTTTTAAATAATTACTATTCATATTCTTCACCTTCTTATTAAGAATGTGAACGTATTCAACACTATTTTGAATAGCAGTCTAGCTCACTTGCACAACCTTCTCCAATTTCTTATTCACCTTTTGAATAGTTTCCTCTAGCATATGGGTATAACTCTCAAAATCATTCTTCATTGGGCTAATATCTTTAGCCACTTCCTTCAAGATGGCGAGCATCTTTTTGTTCTTAATCATGTTCCCCAAGAGATCCTCATTGCCTTTAGGTGTATCCATTATGTTCTTGAGAGCCCTTAATATCACATTGATTTGGTTAATTTCAAAGAAAAAACACTTGGCCAATATAAATTACCCCACCATACCCTCCTTATCCAAGCTAAGAACATCAAAAACAATATCCCTATTTGTGTTGAAATAGTTAGGATCTTAAAACAAGTCACGCATATCATAATTATGAGCTTTATAAGTCTCCCCCAAATTTTATTTAGCTTTACATTTCTCATGCTCCATACCAATAACACTAGATAGGTTCATCTACACTCCATTGGTGTCCCCCATTTTATCCTTTCATTTGGATATGCCACATTCCTCTACTATAACACTTTAAAAATTCTTTTGCTTCTTCTCAACATTCTTTTCCCTACCAAGTTATCCTTCCTTTTCACTTTAAATCATACTTCTTTCCCATAGGAATTTCCTTACCCTTCCCCTTTTTTGATTCAATATTTTTCCTTTTCTAAGTAGAGGAAGGAACATTCATAACTAGATCACCCTCCCCTATTTGAGAAACCCGCAACCAATAAATATGAGCCCATTTTGATTTCTTGATACTAGGTTTTTCCTTAGAGGGAGGGTTAGAAAAAAATTCCATAGGATCCTCCTCACCTCACTTTGCAACCCACTCTTCCTCTTCTGTAGATTTATCTTCAGCGTGTTGGCAATTTGGAGGAATTGATTATGTGTTGCATTGATGTTTTGTCATTGATGGCGACACTGACTGTTTTGGTTGTTTACCGGTTTTTGGTTGGTTCTGGTAGAGTGCTTGGATTATGATATTGATTTGGTATGCTCTGGTATCCTTTGGCTTGTGGAATTGATTTTCATCTGTCATTCATGCTATTCGGATGCATATCACGATCAGTTAGTTCAAGATTTGATGACTCGGATACTATCATTTGTTCTAGTAAGCCTTTTGGTCACTGGAAAGGGTTTTACCAGAAGAGCTTTCTTGAAGATCTTTTGATGCACGTGATAAGTGGCATTGGTGTGGCTTCTAGATGGCTTTCATGATGTTATTGATTATCTTGTTCGTGTTCCTATTGATTGGTGGTGTTGGATTTGGTTTTTGGCAACCTATTTTGGGTCTGGTATTATCTAGGTTATGGACCGGTTTATGTAACATGTTGGAGGATGATCCCGATACGTTACCAATGAGATTTAATGATTGGTTTATATTGTTTTCGGCCTAAGACGACTTGGTTGATCATTGGATTACGGGTTTATGTTGGGAATTTATTGTATTATCTTTTAGGTGGCCAACCTAATTATTTAGGTCCCGGGTTGGTATGAATATGATGTAAGATCTCTTTGTAGATCATGGGTATATGGGATTATGGTTATAGGATAGTTATGCAACTACCTGCTTGAATAATGTTGTAATCATATGTAGGAGTTTTGATTGATCATAGGTGATCGAATTGGGTTGGTAAGAGAGGTTTAAGACCTCCGGTACTGAGCTTAATTAGAACTGTACTCAGGCATAGGAGATGCTATCTTTGCAGTTCATTCTTCTTTCTAGATAGTACTCTGGATTTATTTTGTAATCAATGAGGCTTCTTTTGTGATGAGCAGTTCACTCTAGGTTGTTGGCCTTCCTGCATGTGTAGGACCCTCATTCTTTAATCACATACTTACTACAAAAGTATTATTTGACTATGGGTAGGCTTCCCATTATGGTTTTTCCCTTTACTAGGTTTTCCACGTAAAAAATTTGGTGTCATGTGTTATAGATGAATGGTAACTGTTATGTGATTTATGTTTATGTTTAATTGCTATAATAGTTATTCTGGTATTCGGTTTATGCATTATGTTATTTTCTTTATGTGTTCTGGTATTCAGGATTTAAATGCTTAAATTTTTATAATCTATTGACAACTAATTACCCCCCCCCCCCTCTCAGTTATCCTCTGGTTATCTAAGATGTCTAGCAATTGGTATCAGAGCCTGGTCCGCTCTATAGAAGCTTAACCGATTGAGGAAAATCCTATGGCAAATACCTATGTTAACAGGGATACCTTGGTTGGGATGTTATTTGATTTTTAACTTGAGGAATTTGGACCTTTTGGAACTGTAAAATTTGAAATTGCTTTTCATGCATCTACATCATCTACTGACAAGAGTGATTGGAAAGCTTTGTATGCGAAGGAACTAGAGGATATGAAGAAAGAAGATGAATAATTTGAGCAACTTGAAGCCTTATTTGCTAGAAGAGTACCTAAAGGACCTGCAGGAAGTAAGTATGAAGGAAAATTACCTTTTAAATGCTTTGCATGTAATAAGATAGGTCATTTTGCATCTAGATGTCCTGAAAGGATTTCAAGATTTGAAGAAAGAGTTATAAGATCTTTTAGGCCTAACCATGATTATCAGACAAGCATAAGTACAGGAGAAATAAAGACAAATCATGTTACTATGTTGATGAGGAAGGTGTGACTGATTCTGACGATGAACTAACACAAGATCCAGCTAGTGGATCCGATAATGGAAAGGAATGGGTATTTTTGGCTATCAAGGAAGATGATTCGGTACCTGAAGAGAAGGCCCTTGCTGCTAAAATTAAAGACAAGGATGAATGGGTAATTGACAGTGGATGTTCACATCATATGACTAGAGATAAAAGGAAGTTCTTATCTTTGCAAGAATTTGATTATGGTCTAGTTAGATTTGGAGATGACAAAGAATGCATGATCAAGGGAAGATGAACAATATCATTGGATGGTAAGCATAACACTAATAATGTTTATTATGTTGAAGGTTTAAGGCATAATATTTTGAGTGTAGGACAGTTGGTGGATAAGGGACTTCAGTTACAGTTCAAGGATGGAAAATGCAAGGTTATCAACAAATCTAGATTGGAGATTGCAACTGGTACACAGACTAAAGGTAATATCTTTTATTTGAAGTCCAGTGACAAGACATGTTTGATTGCACAAATTGATGAGAGTTGGCTATGGCATAAGAGGCTGTGTCATGTGAATTTTTATTGCATTGTGGAGAGCACAAATGTCAAGGTGGATGAGCATAATAGAAGTCAAATCAGAACTTATGAGAGAGAACTGACAATAGAAATGATCATAACTGAACCAGTAGCACCTACACCAGAACAAAATGTTGAACCAATTACTTCGGCAGTATCAAAAAATTCAACAATAACTGAAGATCAAGACAAAGGAACATAAAATCAAAAGAATCCTACGTATGTACGATTGAATCATTCAAAAGATCAGATCATTAGAAACAAAAACAAAGGAGTGATGACAAGAAGAAGGTTGGCAGCTGATGAGGTATGTTTAATTTCTCACATTGAACCGAAATTAGTAATTGAAGTTTGTAAAGATAAATGTTGGATGAAAGCTATGGAAGAAGAATTAGATTAGATAGAAAAGAATAGCACACAGACTTTAGTTCCCCAGCCTAAAAATAAGAATGTTATTGGAACAAAATGGGTTTATAGGAAAAAATTGAATGAAGATGGACAAGTTGTGAGGAATAAAGCTATATTGGTTTGTAAAGGATATTCTCAGAAGGAAGGAATTTATTATGGTGAAACCTTTGCACTGATAGCTAGGATTGAAGCTGTGAGATTATTTCTTGCTTATGCTGCACATAAAAACTACAAGGTTTATCAAATGGATGTTAAGTTTGCATTTCTGAATGGAGGTCTTGAAGAGGAAGTTTATATTGAGCAACCTAATGGATTTTCACCTTCAGATGACAAAAACATAGTTTGCAGGTTAAAGAAAGCTTTATATGGATTGAAACAAGCCCCTAGAGCTAGGTATGCAAGACTAGATAAATATGTTTTGAAGCTTGATTTCACTAAAGGTAATGCTGACAATAATTTATATTATAAGATCACTAATGATGACATATTGATTATTGAAGTCTTTATCGATAATATAATTTTTGGAGGTGAGGATAAGTTATATATGGAATTCTTTGATGATATGAAGAATGAATTTGAGATGTCTATGATTGGGGAGATGAAATTTTTCTTAGGTTTGTAGATTAATCAAACTAATAAAGGTATTTTCATCTGTTAAACTAAGTATGCTAGAGAGCTGGTGAAGAAATTTGGGTTGGAAAATTCTAAACTGGTTGGTACTCTGATGGTTACAAGTAAGAAATTGACAAGGAATGATGCATCTGCACTAGTAAATCCTACAAGGTACAAGTCTATGATTGAAGGTTTGTTATGTCTGACTCAGGGGTATGTGCAGGATCATGGTGTGCCAAAACAGGCACTTAAGTGGCAATGAAATTTCATAAAATCAGAGTTATGCAGCTTGACATGAAAATTTGAATAATTTATGAATATTATTTTTAAAATATATGACAAGAGAATCTATAGAAAATTGAATGTAGTTTCTATGATACTAGTTGTTTTTTGGAAAAAAGAAATCCTATTTGATGAAAATTTCAAATTTCAATGCAGTGGTACTAAAATTTTAGGAAAAAGATAAGAAGTAAGCGTATGTATGACCACCCTAATCACAATTAAAGCATAATATTTTTTTATAAGTTTTATAATATAAGTATTAGACTCATTTCTGGATGTGACACATATTTTTTATAATTTTTTATAAAGTAAATTATTTATGAATTTCTTACTACAACTTTTCAGAAATTTAGAAACTCCTTCGTCTAATCACCTTAACTTGGTCAAAACCTTATGAAATTAATTTATTTTTATTTTTCCCTATAGTAGAAAAAGCATAGGATGAAACACATGTTTCGGATTCAAAAAATGCTATAGCGTTTGAAAGTTGAGTGTTTTTCAATCAGTCTATCAATCAGGACTTTTATTAGAATTCAATTAGAAAATAAATAATAATTAATTATTAAAGCCGAAATAAGACAAGCCTTATATTGTTGGAAAGTTGAGAATCTCCTTAAAAAACCCTTTTCATTTTATCAATTTTGGCTATAAAAAAAGTCGTTAGCCACCACTATAAATTTCTGAAAATCAAGGAATACTGAAAAACACATTTTTTAGTTGACTTTCTAGGCTTGTCATTTCCAAGCCAAATCCCAAAGAAAATCTGAGCCAAAATTTAAATTTTGTACAACAAAAATCAGATATCCGCTTATATCATGTATCCGATTTTAATAAGTAAATTCAATAATTAAATTTACACATAATTAATCTATTGTTTATTAATATATAATATATTAATTTATAAATCTATTAGTATATGATATTAGGGAGAGGGAGAGGGGGGTGGGGAGAGAGAGATTAGGGGAGGGAGAGAGAGAGGGGGGGGAGAGAGAGGGAGGAAGGGAGAGAGAGATAGAGAGATTACGCGAGAGAGAGAGAGAGAGAGAGAGAGAGAGAGAGAGAGAGAGAGGGAGAGGGTGGGAGGGAGAGGGAGAGAGATAGAGAGAGGGAGGGGGAAGGAGTCATATTGTGTCCTAAGGGATCATATTGTGTCATATGACCCCTTAGGTGTCAAATTTTTGTAAGCAGTATTGGCACTACTTTTTATAATGTAATAATGGTTCATCTTGCCACCTTATGACACACTGTGACCCTTTACGACACCATATGGTGTCTTTAGGGGTCATATGGTGTCCTAAGGGGTTACGGGATACCATATGACCCCTAAGGATAACATATGACCCCTTGTGACACCATATTGGGTCGTTATGGGTCCTATGGTGTCCTAAGGGGTCATATTGTGTCCTATGACCCCTTACGACACCAAATTGTGTCGTTATGGGTCATATTGTGTCCTAAGGGGTTGTATGACCCCTTAGGACACAATATGACCCTTTACGACACTATATGATATCGTTATGGGTCATATGACCCCTTATGACCCCATATGACACCATATGGTGTTGTCAGAGGTCATATGGTGTCCTAAGGGGTCATGCGATACCATATAACCCCTTAGGACAACATATGACACCATATTGAGTGGTTATGGGTCCTATGGTGTCCTAAGGGGTCATATTATGTCCTATGACCCCTTAGGACACCATATGACCCCTTAAGACACCAAATTGTGTCGTTATGGGTTATAAAGTGTCCTAAGGGGTCATATTGTCATATGACCCCTTAAGACACCATATGATCCCTTAGGACACAATATGACCTTTTACGATACTATATGATGTCATTATGTGTCATATGACCCCTTATGACACCATATGGTGTCGTTAGGGATCATATGGTGTCCTAAGGGGTCATGGGATACCATATGACCTCTAAGTACAACATATGACTCTTTATGACACCATATTGGGTCTTTATGGGTCCTATGTTGTCCTAAGGGGTCATATTGTGTCCTATGACCCCTTAGGACACTATATGACCCCTTACAACACCAAATTGTGTCGTTATGGGTCATATTGTGTCATATGACCCCTTAAGACACCATATGACCCCTTAGGTCACAATATGACCCTTTATGACACTATACAATATTGTTATATGACCCCTTATGACACCTTGTGACACCATATGGTGTCATTAGGGGTCATATGGTGTCTTAAGGGGTCATCGGATACCATATGACCCTTAAGGACAACATATGACCCCTTATGACACCATATTGGGTCGTTAGGTGTCATAAGGGGTCATATAACGATATTGTATAGTGTCGTAAAGGGTCATATTGTGACCTAAGGGGTCATATGGTGTCTTAAGGGGTCATATGACACAATATGACCCATAACGACACAATTTGGTGTTGTAAGGGGTCATATAGTGTCCTAAGGGGTCATAGGACACAATATGACCCCTTAGGACAACATAGGACCCATAATGACCCAATATGGTGTCATAAAGAGTCATATGTTGTCCTTAGAGGTCATATGGTATCCCATGACCCCTTAGGACACCATATGGTGTCGTTATGGGTCCTATGGTGTCCTAAGGGATCATATTGTGTCCTATGACCCCTTCAGACACCATATGACCCCTTACGACACCAAATTGTGTGGTTATGGGTCATATTGTGTCATATGACCCCTTAAGACACCATATGACCCCTTAGGACACAATATGACCCTTTACAACACTATACGATGTCGTTATGGATCATATTGTGTCCTACGAAGTCATATTGGGTCCTATGTCCCCTTAAGAAACTTGTTTCATGGATCAACAAAAAGCAACCATGTACCTCTTTATCTACTGTTGAAGCTGAGTATGTTGTTGCTACTAACTACACATAAGTTATATGGATGAAGAAAATGTTGAAGGATATAAAGGTGGATTGTAATGAACTGGTTGTTATTCTCTGTGATAACTCTGCTGCTATTGATATATCAAAGAATTCAGTATTTCATTGTAAGACAAAGCACATATCTATCAAGTATAACTTTTTGAAGGAGAAGGTGGAAGCAAATGAAGTCAGACTAGTCTATGTGAACACTAAAGAGCAGATTGCAGACATCTTCACTAAACCTTTACCTAAAGAGTCATTTGAGTATGGGTTAGTGCAGGATCAAGCAGGGCCAAAAAGTGGCAATGTGAAAAAAATAGCCTTCTTCACTCGCCTAAAAATGCAAAAATTCGTGTTGACGTTTTGCTTGGCCTGGGTGTCAGTACACCTTGGCTTGGTAATTACCTATGCAAATCGGATATCCGATTTTTATTTGTAATTTTAATTTAAAAAATATATTATATATTACGTATTATATAATATATAATATATTGTTATATTATATAATATATATAATGTAATAATATATTATATAATATAATAATATATTATATTATATAATATTATATTATAATATAATAATATATTATATAATACGTATTATATAATATATTATTATATTATATTATATTATATTATATTATATTATAATAATATATTATATAATACGTATTATATTATATATTATATTATATTATATAATATATAATTATATTTTATAATATAATACAATATGTATGATATAATATAATAATATATTATATAATATGTATTATATAATATATAATATAATATTATATTATATATTATAATATATATAATATAATATTATATTATATATTATAATATATATATAATATATAATTATATTTTATAATATAATGCAATACGTATTATATAATATAATAATAGATTATATAATACATTATTATATTATATAATATATTATTATATTATATATGTTATTTTAAAATAATTGAAGTATAAAAATTAGATATCCGATTTTTTGAGACAAATATATTTCGACAATGACAGCTCGTGAGTCATTTTTAACTCACGGGTTGCACGATTTGATCAAAATTCGATATTCGGTGCACCCGATATCCGGTTTTTTGGCAAAAAATTGCTAAAAAATAGATTGAAAGGTAAGAATTTTATCGTTTTCAATCATTTTCATTCATTTTTTATATTTTTTGTTAATGTTTATTTGATTTTTCATTGAAAATATGGTTTTTTTCATGAAAACTAGGTTTTTTTAAATCAAATACCTAATTGTTTAAATTTGTTAACTAAATTTAATTGTTTACATTCAATTAGGTTAAAAATGGGGGATAACAATGAAAACACTAACCAACCACAACTGCAACAACCAAACCCTCATTTTCTAAACCCCCCCTCAATTCAGGATTTGATTGCACAAAATTTCAATGAATTGAGGGGGATTGCAGAAGTATATTGTAGGATCCCTCTTCTAAACCCAATGTTTGATTCTCTCACGTCGATCATAAAGAGTATGGAAACCATGATTGAGGAGCACAATGTCACCCTTTTATGGCAAGATTCTATGAGGGAAAAATATGCAGATGGCTTATCGTATAAGGATATCAAGGATCTCGAGATATCCAAAGCCGAAATCGCCTCATTGTTTGTCAATCCCCGCACTTGTCAACCCGTAGATCCCAAAAAAATAAAACTTTCTATTAAATGGTGCACAAATGATGGGATTGTGAAAAACTTTTGGGATCGTTGGTGGATGGTTTTCGACAAACCACCTAACAACAATCTTGATATCCCCTTCTATTTCATAAAAAAAATGTATGTTGAGTTTGTTTTACGCAAACATGTGAACTACTTTGACATCCAACCTTTCCAGGGTGTAGGTTTAGGTATGCCCCAAAATAGACCTGGGGTAGTTAGAGTAGTCTAGGGCCCGTATGTCCCCCCTCCTCTTGTTGATCCCCCACCTGTAGTGTAGCATCCTAATATCATTCGTGAGGTGGCTTCATGGACCATATCGGCTATTCACTCTTTGAGTAGCCTTTTGGTTTCTAGAGCCGCGTCAGTAGCTTAGCCTACTGTTGATGGTAGCAGTGCATCTGATGGCATTGACACATCATCCTTGGCTCCACACATATGTGTGCCCCATAGTTGTGTCATGTGTGGGCACGTATGCTTGGGCCCAGTAGGATAGCCCGTCGATCATCCTATGGACAGTGCAGATTATGAGGTGCATAAGATGCATGATGCACCAGATGTTATTACACAGACTGGAGGATACCCTAGGGAGTCCTCACATGCTAGAGGCAAGGAGGCACTGTCATCATACATTGATTATGTAGTGGTAAGATTTGTATTTTCACAGTTCATGTTATATTTTAATAAAATATTTATAATCTAGATAATATTAAGTACTAATTTTTATTTACATGGTCTATTTAATAGTTGATGACCGAGGATGAGTTGAGACAGATTCAGGAGGGCACCTTGTCGGCCATTTCATTTGGCCTTGATAGATTGACGATACATATATTATTGCACCTAGTCATTTGTATTTTATTGTACATGCATGCTCATCATTTATATTGGTATTAATTAGATTATGTAGTGTATATCTTATTTTACTCTTGTAGGGCACAAGCAGCTTGAGTGCGGGGCAGTGTGATTTAGGATATGGTAGTGCAGTTTGGATACAAGGGAAAGGTAATTGAATGCAAATATGATTTAATGAATATTTTAAATAACTTATAGTGATTATACATGTCTAGACATAGATTGAAAGTTTCATATACTTGTTGTGTATATATACAGAGAATTCTTGGCTTCACATCCTTGATGACTACACCTAGTATACCTAAAGAAGAAGAAGAGATGCCTCGAGTAGATGTGTGTTTATTTTATTTTTTGATTAGTAGGTATAATTTGTTATTATCAGTGACAATTATATGCCTACTTGTATCAATGTCATGTTTCTGAACATATGTAGGTTCTGTATGAAAATATTCAAAACATACCTCCTCTACCAAAGACATACATCAAGAGTCTTGCAAAGCTGAAGAGAAAATGTGGAGATGAGGTAAACATGAATAGTTCAATTATAGTTCAATTTTATGTAAACTATTCGAATTTAAATTATATAATATAACTAATATTAATTGTGGTTTGTTTTTCTTGTGCAGGATCCTTCAGAGCCGAGCAATGCGGCGAAGAGGATTGATTTTGATGATCCATCAACAACTTAGGATCTTATAGATAGTTTTGGGATGCTTACATGTCTACTAGGCATGCATATTTTGTATATGGACATACATTCATGTATTTAGACATACATTTTGTTTCAGTTGGCGTTTATGCCATATTTGTGTATGGACATACATTTGTAATCATTTGACATTTTTATATATACAGAAGTTGATATTTGATCATATAAATTGTTGCTCATCTGTGCGTGGTGTTATCATGGAAATCTTTAATCTTCATTCCAGTAATTAACAATGGTTATTTAATGAACAATACAATTCATTTCATTTCATCGTAAGTGTTGTTTGTATAATGAACAATATAATTCATTTAATGAACAATATAATACAATTCATTTAATGAACAATACAATTTATGAACAATACAATTCATTTAATGAACAATACAATACAATTCATTCAATGAACAATACAATTCATTTAATGAACAATACAATACAATTCATTTAATGAACAAGACTTGATACAATTCATTATTACCCTATGCATGGTCTTATTTTTCCCCCCACCTTGGTCAAACACTCAGGGTTTTATTAGGGTAGCAATTTTTCTGTTGGCAAAAAAATCGTCAGTCTCATTCAATCGAATGTTGTCGCGTGGCCAATTTCTCGTTCAGCTCATCACGATGATGAACTGTCGGCTCCAACATGTCTAGTTAGGAATTATTACCCTATGAATGCTCCTATTTTTCCCTCCCACTCGGTCGAACACTTGGGGTCATACCCTACCGGTTTCGTCCCTTGAGCACCCTAAGTGCTCAAAATTGTCAAACTTTGATGGGCCCTAACTCAGAATCCGTGGCACCTGCGAACAATCTATTTGAACCTACGGGGCCACGAGAGGGGTCCCTACAAAATCCTATCTCATTTTTTCAATTTTCCCTATGGTTTTATTAGGGTAGCAATTTTTCAGTTGGCGAAAAAATCATCAGTCTCACTCAATCGAATGTTGTCGCGTGGCCAATTTCTCGTTCAGCTCGTCGCAATGATGAACCGTCAGCTCCGACATGTCCAATTAGGCATTATTACCCTATGCATGCTCCTAGTTTTCCCCCCCACTTGGTCGAATGCTCGGGGTCATACCCTATCGACGTCGTGCCTTGAGCGCCCTAAGTGCTCAAAATTGTCAAACTTTGACAGGCCCTAACTCATAATCCATGGCACCTACAAATGATCCATTTTAACCTACGAGGCCACAAGAGGGGTCCCTACAAAAGCCTATCTCAGTTTTTCAATTTTCCCTACGGTTTTATTAGGGAAGCAATTTTTCGGTTGGCAAAAAAAATGTTAGTCTCACTCAATCGAATGTTGTCATGTGGCCAATTTCTCGTTCAACTCATCACGATGATGAACCGTTGGCTCTGACATGTCCAGCTAGGCATTATTACCCTATGCATGCTCCTATTTTGCCCCCCCCACTCGGTCAAACACTCGGGGTCATACCCCACCGACGTCGTCCCTTGAGTGCCCTAAGTGCTCAAAATTGTCAAACTTTGATGGGCCCTAACTCAGAATCAGTGGCACCTATGAACGATCTGTTTGAACCTACGAAGCCACGAGAGGGGACCCTACAAAAGCCTATCTCGATTTTTCAAGTTGCCCTACGATTTTATTAGGGTAGCAATTTTTCGTTTGGCGAAAAAATCGTCAGTCCCACTCAATTGAATTTTGTCGCATGGCCAATTTCTCATTCAGCTCGTCACAATGATGAACCATCAGCTCTAACATGTCCAGTTAGGCATTATTACCCTATAAATGCTCCTATTTTTCCCCCCCACTCAGTCGAACATTCGGGGTCATACCCTACTGACGTTGTCCCTTGAGCGCCCTAAGTGCTCAAAATTGTCAACTTTGACGGGCCCTAACTTGGAATCCATGGCACCTACAAACAATTTGTTTGAACCTACAAGGCCACGAGACGGGTCCCTACAAAATCCTATCTCGGTTTTTCAGGTTGCCCTATGGTTTTATTAGGGCAGCAATTTTTTGGTTGGCAAAACAATCGTCAGTCTCACTCAATCGAATGTTGTCACGTGGCCAATTTCTCATTCAGCTCATCGCGATGATGAACCATCAGCTTTGAGATGTCTAGTTAGGCACTATTACCCAATGCATGCTCCTATTTTTCCCCCCCACTCAGTCAAACGCTCGGGGTCATACCCTACCGGCATCGTCCCTTGAGCACCCTAAGTGCTCAAAATTGTCAAACTTTGACGAGCCCTAACTCGGAATCCGTGGCACCTACGAAAGATCCATTTGAACCTATGGGGCCACAAGAGTGGTCCCTACAAAATCCCATCTCAGTTTTTCAATTTGCCCTATGGTTTTATTAGGGCAGCAATTTTTCAGTTGGCAAAAAAATCGTCAGTCTCACTCAATCGAATGTTGTCGTGTGGCCAATTTCTCGTTCTGCTCATCGCGACGATGAACTGTCAGCTCCGAAATGTCCAGTTAGGCATTATTACCCTATGCATGCTCCTATTTTGCCCCCCCACTCGATTGAATGCTCGAGGTCATACCCTACCGGCATCGTCCCTTGAGTGCCCTACGTGCTAAAATTATATATAAACAAGCATTACACAGTAGACACATAATGATCATCAATATATCCATGTATTGTATACACATAATTACCATTACACTTGCATGTGACATCCATGAAGGGATATGCAAACATGATTTTTTTTTTCATTATCAATACAACTACACCAATGTACTCATGTACAGATACATGGACATTATCATCAATATAACTAAACCAATTTGCTCATGGACATTGTATATCATCATAACAATGTTACATTCACATCCATATACAAATACAACATCCCACTTCATCTGCATCAAACATCCTCATGTCCTAAGAGAAAACCTTACGTACAACAATGCCTAAATATAAATGAAGACCAAAATAAGTAACCTTTTTATGCGGAATGAATGTGCTACAAGAAACAAATTATAACACTTAATACAAATTAGTTTGGCAAATTATAAATAGATCATTTGAAACATTTTTAAGACACACAAGATTGTATAATTATGAAACTTACCAGTTTCTCTGCAAAGTATACATGCGTAACTTTGAAGAAAAACGCATGTTGATTAAAGCCCTTCTCACTACATTTCTCTGCATGGTTGAAGACGATGGTAAATATGGTCATTTCTAAATAGCAATACATTCACTTGACTTAATGTTTATGCACAAAATTTTATCTCATTAATGCACAAAGGAATATGTACCATCACCAAGAGAGGGTCTTGTCAACGGTGAATGATCTAGCATGAACCTATATTTTTAAGAATTGTTAGTCTACACATAAAATGCATGGATGAACATAAAGGCTTCATGATAATCACTTCAATTGAAATGCATGATAATAAATGAAAAGGTCAGATTATATACCACTAAAATACTTCCCTTTGAATTATATCAACAGAACCCACTATGTTGATGCAAAAATCATAATGTGATACTATTGTATATCATCAAAAATGACTTGCATGAGCATAAAGGTTTTGTGATAATTATATCATAAAAAATTGTCAGATAGTGTTCTCTAATAACAAAATTTGTAAAGCTCATCAAATGCATGATAATAAGTCATGTTGCAAAAATACTTCCCTTCTGATTATATCATGTACTTGCTATGTGCATGCAAAAACCGTGTTGCCAAAAAAAAATGTTCATCAATAGACCTGCATTTTCAACACATCCTTAATATACACGTAACAAACTTGATCATTAAGATTTAATGATCATTGTTTGAAATGAAATGCATGAAAAAAAAAATTAGGCACCATTAAAGACCTACTACTCAAGTGTGCCTGAAGGGTCATGTCTTTTCTTAAGAGTATCCAGTATTGCTTCATGATCAACAATAGTCACTATCCATAGCTTCAAAAACTTGACATTTGTAGCTATAATAAGGTATGAATACATTATAATGGTTTTGTGTCTCTCATAGTCTTCAAATGCAGGTATGCCATTCTTTGTACAAAAATCGGATATCCGATTTTAATGTATAAATTTGTGGTCCCCAAAAATTTTCCCGTTGCCGCCTTTTATTTATTGAATTGCCACATTAATGGCAATGGCAGAAATCTGATATCCGATTAAATTCGATATCGATTTTATTAGTCAGACTTTAGATAGATAGAGAGAGAGAGAGAGAGAGAGAGAGAGAGAGAGAGAGAGAGAGAGTAGGGGAGAGGAAGAGAGGGAGAGAGAGAGAGGAGAGAGAGAGAGAGGGTCATATGGTGTCCCATGAACCTTTATGACTTCTTAGGACACCATATGACCCATAAGGACAACATATTATCCCTTATGACACCATATGGTTTCATTAGGAATCATATGGTGTCCATAGGTGTCATATAGTGTCCTAGGACACCATATGACCCCTAAGGACAACATACAATCCCTTATGACACCATATGGTGTCATTAGGAGTCATATGGTGTCCATAGGTGTCATATAGTGTCCTAGGACACCATATGACCCCTTAAGACACCAAATTGTGTTGTTATGGGTCATATGTTGTCCTAAGGGGTCGTAAGACACCATATGACCCCTTAGGACACAATATGACCCAAAGCGACCCAATATGGTGTCATTAGGGGTTATATGGTGTCCTAAGAGGTTATAAGGGTTCATAGGACACCATATGACCCCTTAGGACACCATATTATCCCTAACAACACGGTTTGGTGTCTTAAGGGGTCATGTGGTGTCATTAAGGATCATATGGTGTCTTGGGATACCATATGACCCCTAATGACACCATATTGGGTCATTTTGGGTCATATTGTGTCCTAAGGGGTCATATGGTGTCCTACAACCCCTTAGGACACCATATGACCCCTAAAAACATGATTTGGTGTCTTAAGGGGTCTTATGGTGTCATGAGGGGTCATATGGTGTCTCGGGACATCATATGACCCCTAATGACACCATATTGGGTCGCTTTGGGTCATATTGTGTCCTAAGGGGTCGTAAGACACAATATGACCCAAAGCGACCCAATATGGTGTCATTAGGGGTCATATGGTGTCCTAAGAGGTCATAAGGGTTCATGGGACACCATATAACCCCTTAGAACACAATATAACCCCTAACGACATGATTTGGTGTCTTAAGGGGTCCTATGGTGTCCCAAGACACCATATGACCCCTATGGACACCATATGACTCCTAACGACACCATAGGACCCCTTAAGATACCAAATCATGTCGTTAGGGGTCATATGGTGTCCTAAGGGGTCGTAGGGCACAATATGACCCCTTAAGACACAATATGACCCAAAGCGACCCAATATGGTGTCATTAGGGGTCATATGGTGTCCCAAGACACCATACGACCCCTATGGACACCACATGACCCCTAATGACACCATAGGACCCCTTAAGACACCAAATCATGTTGTTAGGGGTCACATGGTGTCCTAAGGGGTCGTAGGACATAATAAGACCCAAAGCAACCCAATATGGTGTCATTAGGGGTCATATGGTGTCCTAAGAGGTCATAAGGGTTCATGGGACATCATATGACCCCTTAGGACACTATATGTCTCCTAACAGCACAATTTGGTGTCTTAAGGGGTCCTATGGTGTCATTAGGGGTCATATGGTGTTTTGGGACACCATACGACCCGTTATGACACCATATTGGGTCACTTTGGGTCATATTGTGTCCTAAGGGGTCATATTATGTCCTATGACCCCTTAGGACACCATATGACCCTTGATGACAACATATGACCCCTTACGACACCATATGGTGTCATAAGGGGTCCTATGGTGTCCATAAGGGTCATATGGTGTCCTACGACCCCATAGGATGCCATATGACCCCTTAAGACACCATATTTAGTCGTTATGGGTCATATTGTGTCCTAGTGGGTCATATTGTGTCATATGACCCCTTCAAGACATCATATGACCCCTTAGGACACCATACGATGCCTAATGACACAATATTGGATCGCTTTGGGTCATATGGTGTCTTATGACTCCTTAGGACAACATATGACCCATAACACACAATTTGGTGTCTTAAGGGGTCATATGGTGTCCTAGGACACCATATGACACCTATGGACACCATATGATCCCTAATGACACCATATGGTGTCATAAGGGGTTGTATGTTGTCCGTAGGGTTCATATAGTGTCTCATGAACCCTTATGACCCCTTAGGATGCCATATGACCCGTTATGACACCATATTGGGTCACTTTGGGTCTTATGGTGTCTTAATCTCTCTCTCTCCCCCTCTCCCCTAATCTCTCTCTCTCTCTCTGCCCCAATATCTCTCTCCCTCTCCTTCTCTCTCTCTCTCCCCTAATCTCTCTCTATCCCTCTCCCCTAATCTCTCCATCTATCTCTCTCTCCCCTAATCTCTCTCTCTCTATCTCTCTCTCTCTCTCCCTTCCCCCTCCCCATCTCTCTCTACCTTCCCTCCTCTCTCTCTCTCTCTCTCTCTCTCTCTCTCTCTCTCTCTCTCTCTCTCTCTCTCTCTCTCTCTCTCCCTCTCCCTCTCCCTAATATCATATACTAATTTATTTATAAATTAATATATTAATAAACAAATCTAGTTAGAGAATTTACTTATTAAAATCATATATCCTATCGGATATCTGATTTTTGTAGTCAAATTTTCAAATTTCAAATTTTGGCTCAGGAATGCTTTGGTATTTGGCTTGGAAGTGAGAAGCCTGGAAAGTCAACTGAAAAAATGTGTTTTTCAGTATTCCTTGATTTTCCAGACTTTACACTGGTGGCTGACGACTTTTTTTGTAACCAAAATTGATAAAACGAAAAGGGGTTTTTAAGGACGTTCCCAACTTTCCAACAATATAAGGCTTGTCTTATTTTGACTTTAATAAATAATTATTATTTATTTTCTAATTGAATTCTGACAATAGTCCTAATTGATATACTGATTGAAAAACACTCATAACTTTCAAATGATATAACATTTTTTGAATCCAAAACATGCATCAAATCCTATGCTTTGTCTACTATAAGGAAAATTTTTAAAAATTTAAATTTCATAAGGTTTTGACCAAGTTAAGGTGGTCAGACATAGGAGTTTCTGAATTTCTAAAAAGTTGTAGTAAAAAATTCATAAATAATTATTTACTTTATAAGAAATTAAAAAAAAAATGTGTCACATCTGGACATGAGTTTAATACTTATATTATAAATATTATAAAAAAATATTATGATTTGATTGTGATTAGGGTGGTCAGACACACGTGTACTTCTTATTTTTTTCCTAAAATTTTAGTACCACTGCATTGAAATTTGAAATTTTCATCAAATAGGATTTTTTTTTTCCAAAAAACAACTAGTAGCTTAGAAACTACATTCAATTTTCTATATATTCTCTTCTTACATATTTTTAAAATAATGTTCA
Source organism: Cryptomeria japonica (assembly GCF_030272615.1). Taxonomy (NCBI): domain Eukaryota; kingdom Viridiplantae; phylum Streptophyta; class Pinopsida; order Cupressales; family Cupressaceae; genus Cryptomeria; species Cryptomeria japonica. The sequence continues at coordinate 467,858,892 of NC_081412.1, read as the reverse complement.
CAACTTATTCAAATTTTCATGTCAAGTTGCATAACTTTGATTTTCTGAAATTTCATTGCCACTTAAGGGCCTGTTTTGGCACACCATGATCCTACACATACCCGTGCTTCAAAGACATATAGGGGGTTTTTCCCCTCCGGTAGAGACCTGAGTGATGCTAATTGGCATCAATATGGTATGCATGATCAAAGCTATTACTCATTCCGGATTGATGTTGTGGTGCTACTACTTAGGGAGAGTAGTCAACTGTAAGAATCAAAGGATTTATGTTTTTTCTTTGATATTTATGTCAAATCTTTGGCATTGATGTCAAAGGGGGGAGTTATTCTTGTGAAAAAAATAAGGGAGAGATATATTCATTAGGGGAGTTTGGTTTAGAGCTTCATTGCTATATCATTTTGTGGGAGATTATTGGTTGTCTTCCATAGGGGGAGACTTGTTTGGCATTTCTTGGCACTTGGATGTTTTTCACATCTAGTGTTGTCATCAATGCCAAAGGGGGAGATTGTTGGCAATTTGGAGGAATTGATTATGTGTTGCATTGATGTTTTGTCATTGATGGCAATGTTGTATGTTTTGGTTGTTTACCGGTTTTCGGTTGGTTTCGGTAGAGTGGTTGGATTATGATATTGATATGGTATGCTTTGGTTTGTGGAATTGATTTGGATCTGTCATTCATGCTATTCAGATGCATATCACGATCAGTTAGTTCAGGATTTGATGACTCAGATACTATCATTTGTTTCAGGATGCAATGTCATATTATTTTTAATGTAAAAGTGATGTGAAGAATAATTTACTTTCTTCTTTGCGTGACTTGAGGAATGGCTTAAGAGCGGGCTGGGGGCACAACAGAATAATTAAAATAATATATATATTTTTCAATTTTTTTTAATTTTGGATGTCAAAATATTCCTTGTTATATAGGCATAGTGTATCAATAGTCGTTATAGCTAACTTTGCACACATACAGATATTAAAGGGTATATCAGATTTTGACAGTTTTTTTTTATGATGGATTACAAAGTGTGATTCAAAACGTTAATGCAAAAAAATCTCTACATAATCTAATCCAAAAACAACTACATTAATTCACTATGAATTGTGGAAACTTGATATCATTGACTTTTTTTAGTTATCTCCCCATCGACTTAACTACTTATAGCTATTGTTTTGGTTTTTGGGTAGTAATGATGCGCGATGTGAGATCTATTATGCATGCAAGGGTCAAAAAGTACACATTTCAAAGTGTCACCTGATACCTGCTTAAAGATTACCCAATAACCATGGAGTTAAAATTGTCAATACTTATGCACAAATGCCCTAGTAGTCATGCATTGTGGGTACCAATAAAGGTGCACAAATGGGCCAATAATGGTCCAACAATGGTAAAAAGTGGGCAGCTATTGGTACATGTGAAATTTAATAATGGAAATTTAGTTTTTTTCTTTTTTGGTTTCTTTAAAGTTAGTAATTAAAAGATTGGGTGTGCAAAGAATGAATGGTTATTGGAACATGGACAGTACTAGTGCTCTTCCCTACAAATTAAAAAAATTCTAATGCTAAATTAAGGTCCCTATCTCATATAACTAAATAAGGTTTCATGAGAGCATGTATTATTTCTTTGATGGGATCTTTGTATAAACATATTAATCACATGATCAAATTTTGATCTTTCTATTCTAATATTTTCATATTATTTAATACCAAAGGAAACAATACAATTATAGTAATTCAACACTTAATATATCAAAATAACTAAACTCATTATTTCTTCTTGCAAATATTACAAATTTTTTGAGTTGAAACAGATAGGTGATGCCTAGTAGTGAGATGAAAGATCAATTCTAGAAAATTTGATGGAAAATGTTCCACAATATATCTTATTCAAAATATTTTCTCAATAATAGTATGCATTGTGATATTAAGAGACCAGCCATCACTATTTGAGAGTGATTGCGGTGGAAAAAATAAAATCTATCCTTTGCATATCCATATGATATGAGTTGTTGTATCATAAGTGATACATGAATTTCTCAATAACAACTTTCTTTGTAATATTTTTCTTGTTCAATTTTTTTTAACACATTCGTAAATATTATCATAAAAATGATTATTGCTCTAAATCAAATTCTTACAAATTAATTAGGTATAGTGATTTTAGCATTCTGCCTTAGATAATTAAATATTATTGTTTATGTATTGCCATTATCATAATAAAAGTCATCAGAATGTAATATATATTTATTAAACTTTCAGTCGTTGTCACAATAGTAATCATTTTTTTCACAATGTATATTTAGATAATTAGACAAAGTGAGATCAAATGATTGTTTAGATGTGATTATATCAAAGTTTACACCAGATTCTTAAAAAAAAATATTGCATGATCTAGAATATCTAACACTATAATTACAAATCTGTTAAGAATTCCAAGAATGTATCAAGTCATCCTTCGAATCTCTATCTCATCTTTATTTTTGTCACACAATTTTAACAATTCAAACTATTTTCTATACAATTATTTTACAAAATTTTAAAAATAATATAAAATTAAAAAATAAACAATAAATAAATTTAAAAATTCTTACAAATTTATAACATAATTATCCTTCAAAATTTGATGAATTAATCAATAAAAAATATATATATATATATATATATAAAACAATCTACAGACATCATAATTTCTCAATAGACAAGTCGAACGATTATTTGCATTATATCGGCAACTCGACTTTCCTGTCAAAACTTTTGTATATTAAATCCATTACTGATAGCAATTAAAGTAGTCTACCATATTATTATTATTATTATTATTATTATTAGTCTATATTTTACGTCACTTCAACGAAATAAAAAGTTATGTAAAAGCGATGTGAAGAATCATTTGGTTTCTTCTTTTCATAACAAAATAATATCCAACACGCATACAAGAGTTAAAGCAAGACTCTAGAAAATGTTTAAAATCACCCACAAGGCATGCAAAATAAATTCGCATTGATTCTCATGTCCTCTCTAGCCACCTGTCTCAAAACGGAAGGTATTAGTAACTCTAGAAACACTCAAAGTCATTATGGCACAAGTTATCATTAAATATACTCCTCGACTTCGCTCATGGAGCAAATGCATAGCAAATTTCTAGTCTAGTCTGTCACCACAGGTCCAACTAAGCTGGGCTTTACACGTCACTCCCCTATTAGCAAGGAAGTCGACAACCACATTGGCTTGTATATATAGATGGACAATAATGGATCTATCAAAGGTTTTAATAATATCTTTAGCCTTTTTCATCCAAATATCAACATTCCAAGCCAGAGCAGATTTGCCCTTTAGGTAGTTGATAATGTTCTTCGAGTCCCCCTCGACCCAAACAAGCTTTCAGTTGTTCTGTTTAGCAAGTTTTAAACTCTGAAGATATTGTAATGTAGTAGGAGAATCTGCAGTTTCCACTATGGCTTCTACAACATTATTAGTCTGTTTACCAAGAGGGAGAGCAATAGCAGAAATGAAGTTGCCATAGTGATCTCGTATCACCCCTCCACAACCAACTCGACCAGGGTTCCCTCTAGCCGCACCATCGAAATTTATTTTCACCCATCATTGGGGTGGAAAGTTCCAACTAATGTTGTCCCTAGGGTTGACCTTAGGTGTTACCACATGATGACCAAAATCCTAGTCCTTGACAACATTGGCTTCATACTCCTTAAGGATTCCAAGTTATGAGAGAGAATATTGGAGCTAATAGCCGTGAGATTATCAGAGATAGCTCTAGAAATTTTCTTGAAGACAATATTAGGAGGGAGATGGATATTCCTGGAGATATGATTATTATGTTCTTTCCATAAACCCCATGCCATGTGAGGAAACACAAAGGACCATAGCTTCTTTATGAAAGGATTTCTTGAAGGCGGGTTCCATTGGTGAACAAACTCCTTGACAACCCTCGATAAAGTCCAGCAAAGATCCCATTTCAAAAGCACCAGACCCCAAATCTCAGAAGTGTAAGAGCAATGTAAAATTAGATGATCAATATATTCAGACTCCTTCATACACAAGTAGCATCTGTTTGGGATAGAAAAGCCTCTCTTAACAAGATTGTCAGTAGTTAAGATTTTATTAAGAAAGAGGAGCCAAAAAAACATATTGACCTTAGGAGAAAGGTTCTTAATCCACACCTTAGAACACCAGGACACATGGGGTTCATTACAACCATCCACAAAAGCAACAGAAAACTTCCCATTAGGATTGAATTTTTAAATAAGTTCATCTTCCACACCTTCCTCCAAACCATAAGAATTTAGGGAAAGCTACAAATGAGTGAAAGAAGGATTAATAACAAGAAGATTTACCCACTTACCCTCCTTCCAATAGTCAGCCACCATTAAGCCAAAAGAAGCCACACAAAGATCCCTTAAAGATCCCAAGGTAGGATCAGAAACAAGCAAGTGATTCCCAATCCAGCAATCATCCCGAAGCCAGATTTTTCTGCCATTCCCCAGATTCCAATAGGCTCCCCAGCTAGCCACATCCCTAGCCTTGAGGATATTCTTCCAAAGATGAGATGCAGTAGGGATATGAGAAGAAATAAAAAATTCCTGCAAAGAATGAACATTAGAGAGATATTTATTGTGCCATAAGGTGTTCCATTCCCTTCTACAGTCATACGACCTCTGGACCTGTTTAGCAAAAAGAGCATTATTAAAGGTTTTAATGCTTCTAATTCCCAGTCCATCATATTCCCTTGGCTTGCAGACATTCTCCCAAGCAACCAGAGGGATTCATTTCTTTTCCTCAACCCCAGACCAAAGGAATCTTTTCTGAATTTTATCAATAATTTTAGCAAATTTAGAAGGAATCTTGAACAAAATGAGAGCATACACTGGGAGGTTCCTAAGAGTAGCTTTCAACAGCTGAATTTTACCAGCCTGACTCAAAAGGGTGCCTTTCCACCTAGACAACTTCCTATTAAATCGATCAATTAAAGATTGCCAAAAGGAATCAAAAGGTTTAGATTCCAGAGGGAGACCCAAGTAAGTAGAGGGGAGCTTACCAATGAGGCAACTGAGAATTTTAGCAATCTTCATTTGGCATTGCTCAGGAGTATTAATGAAGTAGATAAAACTCTTGGTTCTATTAACCATCTGTCCAAAGGTTTTTTCATAGATGTACAAAATTGATTTGATGACTCTAGCTTCCCCCAAAAAAGAGCTTCCCATTAAAATGGTATCATCAACAAATTGTTGATGAGAGAAGATCAAATTGGCAGAGGACAACTTGAGGCCTTTCAGAGATCCTTCCACAACTTTTTTATGAATGAATCTACCCAAACTTTCTACCATTATAGTGAATAGAATAGGCTATATAGGATCACCCTGCCTAAGACCCCTCGAGGTTCTAAAGAAGTGGGAGGACGATCCATTGAAAATAACTGCAGTTGAAGCAGTGGATATGAGCTGCCAAATCAGACTGATAACCTTTCCTGAGAAACCAAAAGCCTAAAGAATTTTTTATAAGAAGCACCAATCCACCCTATCATAAGATTTAGCAATGTCCAATTTCAGAAGAAAGCCTTGAGACTTCACCTCCACAAGTGAATGACTATTTTCATGAACAGTGATGATGGAGTCAAGAATCTGTCTTCCTGGCACAAAGCCATTTTGTTGAGGAGAAATCAGAAGAGGAAGAATATTCAGCATCCTCGACATAAGGACCTTGGAGATAATTTTGTAGAAGGAGTTGCACAAGCTGATAGGCCTAAAAGCATCCAAAGAATCAACCCCCTGCTTCTTAGGAATGAGGACAATGAAAGTAACATTCAATTCCTTCAGTAGGGATCTAGCTCCAAAAAACTCTTTAACAACATTGGACACATCTACCAAAACCTATTTTTGCCTATATCCAAAACATTGATGAACTTTAAACTATATCTTTAGAAAAAAAGTTATGTTTGTTTGTTACATAAGCTCTACCTATCATTTCAATCAAACATTTATTGGGAATGAAAAATTGCCAAGTGAAACATATACCAATGCATGTCTATAACAGGAATACATTTTTTTTATAGAAAATTTATTTTATAAATTCAACCATAACTCAACATGAATCTCTAAGAACTTTATATTTCATTATGAAAGAGATGGCTTCTTCCAAGATTTTATCCCTGGACTCCTCAATCTTTTGGAGGAATCAATCATTGGACATATAAAATCAATAAAGTAGCACACTCCTTTTCGAGAATTTTTAACCATGTTTTAAATAATGTGGATTTATTATAATAAATTAACATATTGAACCATGTCGAGATTTTTGGCTCACTCAATTTGCTTGAGTTAATTGTGTCAAGTTATGATTGAGTGGTCATTTCAATCTTTATATTCTAATATTTGCATATGATTAAGATAATACCAAAGAAAACAATACAATTATAGTAATTAATTAATTAATGTAGCATCGTAAATTGTACGCACTTGCTAAAGCAGTACAATTTCACACCTAGTTTAGCACCTGCCTTGGCGCATTTTAGATTTTGCATTGCATTTCCCCTTTAGCACTTAATTAATTAAATTAATTAGGTCTAAGGTTCTATTTTATCATCTTCCATATCATAAAGTTGGGCCCTTTCATTAAAGTGCACCCCTTTCATTTTATTCTTCCAATACATCATTTAATCAAAAACCCTAATTAGGTCCTATTTTGAACTTGGGGGCTTGATTTCGGGGGTCAAAACATCTCGAAATCACCTGTAACTTCGGGATTCTCTCTAAAATCATCATATCCGATGACCCTGAAAATTTGGTGAAAAGTTGTCGGGACCATGGCGCCCAGCATGCACATGGTCCCGGAAATTTTTCTTGAAATTTTAGGAGCGCGATCCAATCATAAAATAAAGCTTAACCCCAAGAAATTGGTGGGAGATTCAATCTCTAGGTCGGCCAAAAGTTGAAATTAAGACCTAGGGTTTCATATATAAGAGCTCTCTTTCTTCATTTAAAGGGATCCGAATTTTTGGTTTTCAAGGGCCTCCTATGCAACGAAAGAGCAGATCTTTGAGGACTTCAACAACATTCAACATCCATCCATCAAGCATTCATCAATTTCATTCATTCATTTAGAGCTTTGAAGACATTGAAGAGCAATAGGGGATCACCGACTGAAGATTGGCTTGTACCCCTCCCTTGGGGTTGGGTATGATTTCATGTTGTTTTCATGTCTTTTGCATAAGCTTCATTACATCATTTGTACTCATGCTTTAGATCACTCTACATCTTGATTTGGAGCATTTACATTATCATTTGCAAGCAATTAGGGTTTACTTTCTAGGTTGCTCTAGTTTGCTTACTTGCATTTTAGGATCTTGCACACACACAAGGTCTGCACACACATTACTTTTACAACACAACTTGGCTATTCGTGGAGGTGGAAATCACCAAAGCGGGGGTTTGACTAAGGCAAAACCCTATATAGCCGCCGACCACACCTTTTCAGATATAAGTGCAGGTTTCGAAATTCGGACGACGCCGCAAGTTGCAGATCCGGGAAAAGCAGGCCGAGACAGCACTCCACACCAAGTTTCAGAGCAAAAGACCAAGACAGGGGCATGGGGCGCCTTGGTCCTGCTAGAACAGGGGCGCTGGGCGCCCTGGTCCCTCTGTCAGACAGCAAGTTTTCAGCACTTTCCGACAGCTTTCTAGGTTGCAAAACAGCAGTTTCAGGAGCAGAATCAGGATAGTGGCGCCCGCGCCCCCGTCCTGAACATTTTCACTCAGATTTTAACTCTGGGTACGCATTTGCATTCTTGTCTTGTCCTTGTGTTTACAGCTTCCCATTATTTAAGTTCAATTCTGCAAATCTTGTTATTAGTTCATACTTGCACTTTGGGGTTTGGGATTGAACTTGCATCATTTTATCTTTCAATTACAACAAAGGAATAGAAATCCTAATAGGTAGCCCGTGGCTCTCTCTTCCACAAAAAGAAGTAGCCAATTGTGTGATACCTCTAGGCTCTTTCGTATTCCACAAATGTGTGATTGAAAGTGAGATTAGGGCATGTTTGCTTAGTTTCACTTTTTCCACCACACAATTAATATATCAAAATAACTAAGCTCATTATTTCTCTTTGAAATATCACAAACATTTTGAGTGAAAAAAAATAGTTGATGTCTAGTAGTGAGATAAAAGATCAATTCTAGAAAATTTGATGAGATATGCACCACAATATATCTTCATTTTTGAAGTTGGGCATATCCCTATTTGAAATTGATTTAAGTGGAAAAACTAAAACCCAACATTTGTGTACCCATATGTTGTAAATCATTGTATCACAGGTAATACACAAATTTCTCAATAATAATTTTGTTTACAACATTTTTCTTATTCAAAATATTTGTGACATATTTACAAATAATGTTACACAAATGCTTATTGCTCTAAATCAAATTCTTACAAAATAATTAGGTATATTGATTTTAGCATTCTATCTTAGATGATTGTACATTATAGTTTGCACATTTACCATTATCATGATGTAATATTTTTATTTATTTAACTTTCAATATTGTCACCATATTAATCAAAGTTTTAGAATGTAGATTTAGATAATCAATTGAAGCGAAATCAAATGATTATTTGGACAAGGTTATATAATTATACAATAAATTCAAATAAATATTTAAATAATCATATTGTATGATCTAAGGGATCCAATACTAGAATAATAAAATTGTTAAGAATTCTAAAAATGTATCAAACCATACTTCAAATCTCTATCTCATCATTTATGTCAAACGTTTTTGTTCAACTAAATTCCATACAATTATTTTACAAAATTTTAAGAATAATAAAATATAAAAATAAACAAATTATCTTTTAAATTTTGATAAATTAATCAATAAGATATATACATGGCCTTAATCTTATCATAAGATGTGCACTTGAAATCATATTATTTATCTTCCAATAGCTTAAAGAGTGTTCAAACCTCGACTTATTTGCCTGGGAAATTAAAATATAAAATATTACAATCTACAAACATCATAATTTCTCAACAAAAATTCTGTCTGCAATTTGACTTTCCTGTCGAAACTTTTGTATATTTTAATCCATCATTGTTAGCGATGACGTGTCCCTTCAACAAATTAAAGCAGTCTACCACGTTTTTATTATTGTATATTTAAATCCGTCATTGTTAGGGATGACGTGTCCCTTCAACAAATTAAAGCACTCTACCACGTTTTTATTATTGTTGGTCTAAATTTTACGAAATAAAATGTACTAATGTAAAAGCGATGTGAAGAATCATTTGCTTTCTTCTTTTCATAACTCGATTATTTCCAACACGCATACTCAATTATGAGCAGATTACGGAATAAAAAGAATACTTTAGTATATACTCAATCATTCTCCGTAATGAATAGCAATAAATAAATAAATATTGATAAGAATGTGCCCTGTTTCATTAGTTTGTTTTTCAAGTTGATTCTAAAAATTCAAGGATTTTATCAGATTTATTGGCCATAAACTTTTCTTTATCTTAAAATATGAGTTTTCACTGATTCTATTATATCAAGGAATTCATAAACATAAGGAGATAAGGATTTCATAGTGAATTATTTTCTTAAATAAAATAAAGTAATAAGAGTTCTCAAAAACACATAAAATACAAAATCTTATTAATATTATAATAATATTTTGTGTACTTTTTAATTTATAAGATCCAAAATATGCGGTATAATTATGTAAGATCCAAAATAACTAATTTGTGTAAATGCATTATCGCACAATTCCACAATATTATAATAATATGCGGTAATATCGTACTAATATAATAATACTAAGATAAATTAGAAAGTACTAAGATCCCAAATAAAATTATATTACAAAATAATGTGTAATATCGTACTAATATAAATTAGAAAGTACACAAAATATTGCTGTATAATTATAATAAATCCTTAATAGGATGGAATTGTACGATAATGTGTAAATCCTATTATGATAGCTATTGTGTGCAAAATAACGTCTAAAATAAGTAATTTGACAATAAAAGATGAAAGGGTAATTTTCTATAGCGGATGAGCTTCTAGGATTTGGTTACTACAAGATTAGGTTTCGAGCTAGGGCATCTGAGCCCTAGCTCATGAGCCCAGTTTTTTCTGTCTGTGCATGGTGGGGAGGCGGTGTGGGTAATTTCAGGGTGGGGTGGTTCCTTTGGTTGTCGTGTCTAGTGCTGGTGTTGGGGTGGCTCGTGTTGGTGGCTGGTGCTGGTGCTGGTGGCTGCGGGGTGGCTGGTGTTGGTGGCTACAGGGTGGCTCGTGGGAGGAGCGTTGGTGTTGGGTGTGACTGGGGTTAGCTTTGTGACAGTGTTGGGGGGAGCCTATGGGGTGGGGGGTTTATCCCTTTCATTTATGTGGTTGCGTTTGGGAGGAGAGGGTGTTCGGTGTTTGTTGCGATGGGGGATTGGTGCTTGTTGTGGTGGGATATCTCCTTGCCCTCTTTTGTTAAGGGTGTGTTTTTGTAGTTGGGTGTGATGTCTATTACTAGTGGTGATGCCTCTAGGGTTTCACTCGATATGGATTTTTGAGCAGCGCTGGGCTCGAAATCTCCATTCAAAGGTACTAAGACCTTTGTTAATAATTTTTTTGATTCTGATCTGGGTTATCACTGGTGCAAGTATGTCCAATGATTCTTGGATTTCAAAGATTAATGGTTGTCTTGAGAGATGCAAAGAGGCCGAAACTTGTGATTTCGCCTGAGATGATTGCTGATGATGTTGAATATTTTTCAAAGCACTCGCTTTGCTACAAATTTTTGGGGATGAGGGTTTCTCTGCAGTTTCTGGAGAATTGGGCTCAGAGGACTTGGGCTCCGAAAGGGGAAATGGATATTATGTTGTTGGCAAACAATTATTTCATGGTTACATTCAATTGCATGGATGATCGCAATAGGGTCTTTGAAGGAGGCCCATATTTTTATAACCAAGTGGGGTTGTTCACCAAACCTTAGCATGCAGGATTTAACCCTTCGGAGGAGCTCCCAAATTGGGTCCCGGTATGTGTTCGATTACCTCATTTTCCGGTGGAATGTTGTCGAGAGGATGTGTTGAGAATGCTAGCTTCATTACTTGGGAAGCCTATTGGATCTTCAATGCAAACTCTAGGGAGAAAGGTAATGACTTCTGCACGTATCTGTGTTGAAATTGATCTTAGTAAGCCTTTGCCAGTTGCTATAGATATGTGTGCAAGCTCTTACTCTTGGGTCCAACAACTTGATTATGAGACTTTACCTTTTTTGTGTCGTCTATGTCATGAGTATGGTCATTTGTAGCACAAGTGCCCTAGGTCTAAATCGGTTGAGCATCAGCCTCAACAACTATCATGTAACCTTGATGGGGTTGATAAAGGAAAAGCTTCCATTTCTGGTGGGGCTATGGGTGTTGATGGTTTTGTCCCATTTAAGACAAAGAATAGGAACCGAGGTCAAAAGAGGTCTTTGCAGGAGAGTCAGGAGGAGGACACTTTTAACAGATTTGAAGCCTTGGATGACCTTAGCCAACAGGAGGTGAATCTGGGGATGATTCCTTTGGATCATAGTGCAGTAGGGTTGATGCCTGATAGTGTGAACTTGGATCCTACCCAGGGTCTGTAGGAGGTTGGAAGTCAACAGATGGAGATGGATCAACAAGTATTGGCTCAAAAGGGACCCATCTCTAGTGTTGAAGTGAAGATGGCTGGTGGGGATGTTTCTCCCGCATCATAGAAATTGGACTCTGTTGGGGTCAAAGGTAATAAGATCTCTTTACATTTGGGTCTTCTTCAGAAAGACATTAAGAAAGGAGCAATGGAGAAGATTTCGAAGGTTGGCAGAAAGAAGGACTTAGATAAGATCAAATTGATGGGGGAGAACTTGGTTGAGTCAGGGTTAGTAAAGACTCTGTATTCTCATTTTTCTAATCCCCTGAAATGATTGTGCTTTCATGGAATGTGAGGGGCTTGAAAAGTAGCCCTAAACAAAAAATTGTTCGAGAATTGATAAGGAGTCTTACTCCGGATGTCCTTTTCTTGTAGGAAACTAAATTATTTGTGGAAAGTATTTTGGATTTGGTGCCTAAGCTTTGGGGGAGAGGCGAATGTTAGTTTATTGGGGCATTTGGCTCCTATAAAGGTGTGGCCTGTCTTTGGAACCCCTTGAGGATTCATCCTATATGGTGGGTTTCATTCGGATCATCTTTATCTGGGGTTGCTTCTAGTCTTGAGACTGGGGAATATATCTTGCTTACTAACATTTATGCCCCCACTGATCTTCAGGGTAAACAAAATTTGTGGTTTCATATTACTTTTATGCCTCGGTTTTTTCCTTTTCATTTGTGGATTATGGCAGGTGATTTCAATGCCATCTTAGAGTTGAGTGAGAAGAAGGGTGGTGTTATGCGGTTGGAGCCTTCTTCCGTCCTTCTTCGGGATACTATATCAACCTTGAATCTTGTTGACATTAAGCCCCATAATGGTCTATTCACTTGGAACAACAGGAGACTAGGGGAGTATTGGATTGCGGAGAGGCTGGAACGCTTTCTAGTTTCTAGTTTTTTAGTTGCTAAGGGATGGTCCACATGCTTTGAGATTTTAGATTGGAAAGGTTCGGACCACTGGCCCATAAAATTGGTGTCCTCTTCTGCTCGGGTCGCTCATAGTCCTTCATTCAAATTCCAGCTTATGTGGTTGTAAGATTCTTCTTTACAAGTTCATGTTGCAGAGTGGTGGAAGAAAGGGAGGCCAACCTTTGCCACTACCATGTACACTTTTGCCAAGAAGCTACAATTTGTTAAGTTTCAACTTAAATGGTGGAATCGTCAGTGTTTTGGTAATATTTTTCATGCTAAGACAGCTTCTCAATTGGAGTTGAATGGCATTACTAGAGAAATAAGAGAGCATGGATTTTCAGAACCCTTGCTTAGGGAGGAAGTTAGGGCAATCAAGAATTTAGAGGAGTGGGAGCTTAGGGAGGAAATATACTAGAAACAGAGAGCTCGTATCAATTGGCTTCAAGCAAGGGATAAGAATATTGCAGTCTTTTTCAATTCAGTGAAAGCAAGAAGACATGGCAATTTCATCCCTATTCAAGTTAACAATAGGGGTGAGCAGTGTTTATCCTTGCAAGAGATTTCTAGGGAGTCTATGCAGTATCCATTCCCTTTTTAGTGATGATTCTCAGGGGGGATCGGAAGAGGAAAATTAGGTTCTTGCTTGTATTCCTTCTCTAGTTACTAGGGAGATGAATGAGCAGCTTATGGGACCTATTTTGTTGGACAAACTTGAGAGGATTGTTTTTCTCATGAAGAAGGGGAAGGCTCCTGAACCGTATGGGTTTCCAATTGAGTTCTATCAATATTTCTGGGATATTATCAAATTGGACTTATTGGAGGTGGTGCAAGAGTCCCAGAGGAGTAAGCATATGCTTCAGGCTTTGAAAGCGAATTTCATTGCGTTGATCCCCAAGTGTGATGGGACCGATCGATTAGGTTGGTTCCATCCTATTTCTCTTTGTAATGTGATTTATAAGATTATTTCTAAGTTGATCGCGGAAAGGTTGAAAAATTGGCTTGGAGGGTCATTTCTGAAGAGTAGAGTGGGTTTGTGGAGGGTTGTCAAATCTTGGATGGAGTGGTCATCGCTACTGAGACCATTCATTCTATGATAGATTCCAAGGAAAAAGTAATGTTTATCAAGCTAGACATGGCAAAGGCTTATGATAGAGTCTGATGGTCCTTTCTCCAGAAAATTCTTAGGGCCTTTGGTTTTGTTGATGAATGGATCCAATGGGTTATGAGTTGTGTTTCGTCTACATCATTCTTTGTGCTAATTAATGAAGATCATAGTGAGTTGTTTGGTGTGTCCAAGGGTCTTTGTCAGGGGGACCCTCTTTCCCCATACTTACTCATTCTTCTGGCCGAGGGTCTAGAGAGATTGATCAATTATAATGTGGGACTGGGTATTATTCATGGTTGGAGTTGGGGTAATGACATACCTCCTCAGTCCCATTTGCAGTTTGTGGATGATACAACCTTGATGGGACAACCTAGGATCAGAGAATCTATAAATCTACTTAAAATCTTGGATGTCTATCTTGTCGCTTCTGGCTAGTTGATCAATGAGGATAAATCTTCTATTATCTTCTTCAACACACTTGGAACTATTCACTTGAGGATTTCTCATATCTTGAGATTCTAGGTCGGTTCTCTTCCTTTGACTTACCTGGGTATTCCTATCTCTACTAGTAATCCTCCCTAAGACTCTTGGTAGGGTATTCTGGACAAATTTCGCATGAAGGTTGAACATTGGACTCATAGATGGTTATCCTTTGCTGGGTGGGTTCAACTGATCCAGTTGGTGGTCCATGCTCTTTAGATTTATAGATGTATGCTCCAAGTGGCCCCAAAGTGGTTTGTGAAGGAATTGGATTCTTTGGCAAGGCAATTCTTATGGGCAGGCAACCTGTCCTATAAATAGAGTCTTGTGAAATGGGAGTTGGTGTGCAGTTTGAAGTAGCTAGGTGGGCTTGGCTTAAGGCAGTCTTCTTTATTTGGGGAGGCTTTGGCGGCTAAATTGTACTGGAGGTGGTGTGTTTAACAGGATTAAGGTTGGGCTAGGATTTTGTCTTTCAAGTATATATAGAGGATCCCAAAGGAGGAAATCCCAAGATATCCACTTGTGGGAAAAGGCTCTACGATTTGGAGTACTCTCAAGAAAGGGGCTACATTGATAAAAGAAGGTCTTTTTTGGATCTGTAAGAGGGGGGAGGAGGTTCTTTTTTGGTTAATTCTTAGGATGGTTATCCCTCCATTATTTATCAGTTTCCTAATTTAGTGAAACTTTGCCAGAGGTTCCTAGAGGTAGGGTGGTCTAGAGTGAGCAACTTTAAGACTGTTTATAGGTGTGGGCAACTGGAGATGGTGTAGTGGAAGGTTCCTAATGAATGGCTGGTTGTTTCTACAAAGGAAGACTGTGTTGAGCTTCATGGAATTTTGGCTAGTAGACACTGTAGTTCCCTTAAGGATAGGGATAGACTTGTTTGGTCCCCAAATCCTAAGGGTGTTTTTACTGTTGCTAGTGGGTACTAGGAGCTATTGTTTCATCGCTTGGAGGGGAGGGAGGTGCACTAGTGGAAATATGTTTGGAACAATGTCTCTTGGCCGAAGTGTAACTGTTTTGCTTAGACTTTGGCTTTGAATAGATGTCTAACCTGAGACAATATTCCCAAACATGGGTTCCACGAACCTTCCATCTGTGTTTTGTGTTGTAATGGAGAGGAGGATTCCTCTCACCCGTTCTTCAGATGCCCTTTCTCGTTGCTACTCCAGGATTACTGGTGGGCGGTGTGGAAGCACCCATGTGTTCACATGGATTCTTTGGTGGAGTTTTGGAGCAGTTTGGGCAAGTCTCCTATTTTGTCCTCACATTGGGCCCATTTTCATACTTTGGCAGATCTGGCTAGAGAGGAATAGGAGGATCTTTAGGGAAGTTAGATTGTTAGTTCACCAAGTGTGGAATAAAATCATTGGCATGATCCAAGAGATGATGGAAGCTAATTGTGAGGTGAATTTTCCTCTGGATAGAGGAGAGGCTGATATTGTGAGTAGGTTGGGTTTGCAAAAGATGTCTCCTGTCTCAGCTTGTGTCGGGAGAGGTAGACGTGCTAAGAAGAAGGTTCAAAGGATGGGAAGATGGTTGCCCCCTTAGGATGATTCCATTAAGATTAACACTGATGGCTCCTCTCGAGGTAATTCGGGTCCTACTAGGATTGGGGGTGTTGGTAGGGATTATATGGGGGATGTGGTTTTTTCTTTTTAGTTCATAAAGGGCAGCAGTCTAATAATTTTATGGAGGAACTAGCAATTTTCTATGCCCTGGAGCGTGCATATGAGTTGGGGTGGTGTAAGGTTATCTGTGAATCGGATTCACAGATTATTGTTAATTTGTTGATTGAGCAGAAGGTGAGTGGGATTAATTGGCAGCTGGTAGGGACTGTGCACCAGATTTTTCAAATTAGTGCTATGCTGGAGAGAGTGTCTTTCATCCATATTCCTCGTGAATGGAATAGAGCTACGAAACATGGTGATGTTTGGAAAGGTGAGGGTTGGGAGCATCTTTCCCCTGATTATTGTCAAGACTTGCATATGATATTTGCTGAGGATATGGATAGTTATGACGCTAGATGATTTCTGGTTGGGTTCGTTGTTCTCTTTTGGAGCCTTGTGGCTCTGTCTTTCTTGTGTAATGTTGGTTTCTGATTATTAATAAAGTTTTTACCGCTTTTTAAAAAAAATAGATTTATTGGTCATGATCTTAAATACTCACAAATTCTACATCTTCAAGGATTCCACATCATCCATTTTCATGTAACTAAATGTAGAGCTAACAGGTAATTTGAATCTCTTTTGGAGACTAATGATACTAACTATTTTCTCAATAATAGAGAAATTATTTATGACGTATTTGTTTAAAATAGTAACAGAATAATGAGAATGGATTTTGCAAGGGAAATTGAGATTAGCTACCCTTATAATAATAATACACCAATGTAATCACTATTTTATAATAATATATAAGGAGAAGCATGATATCCCAAATAGGAAAATATAAGGAGAAACGTATAAGGACATGCCAGAATTTATAACATCTTTAGAATTGTTTTTTTTTTGTATGAGACATGCCAAAATTTATAACCTTAATGCTATCATCACAACCCACAAAAACACAATTTTTAGCCCTAAAATCAATCTTAGAAACTTTTGCTTAAGAAGATGAACATATTACTCACTTTGAAAATTTCAAAATGTGGAAATAATGGTATTTTACCTATCCATACCTTGTAAGATGATTCTCTAATTAATCAAAGATATTGAAAAAAATAATAGTCCTAGACATGTACCCAAGTTTAGGTAACTATAGGTTTTAGATATGGAGTTGGAGATGAACCATGTATATTATTAAACTCTTAGTGTATATATGTGCAATGCCATTTCCATTTGTGAATCATCATAAGAAGGTATGAATGCATTTTTTTCCATTTGAGATATCATGTTTCTTTTTATATATATTTTTAATATATCATATTTTTGCTAATATATTTTTGCTATTTGGAACATCTTTACAAGATCCTAATTTTGTGTTTTCAACATAAAATAATACAATAAAATTTTAACTTCATTAATTTTATCTATTTTATAATTAAAAAAAATACAAAACTAACATAAAATGAAGAGCTACTTCTTAGCTTTCTAGTCATATGATTTTTTTAATTATTTGAATAAGATATTTATTTATATTTTATATCTATAGAATATCTTCATGCTTTTCTATTACATATAAAATTGATCTCTCCTTATAACTTTTAAGCCACTTATTTAAATTTAAAAATAGAAAAGTTTTGTAAGATTGTTGTACACTTTATTCTATACACATTGAAGTTAAAGTTACATTTTCAATTGATTTTGTACAAGGCATCTAATGTGCATGCTCAATTATGCAATTATTAGGATGTGTCCTTTTTAAAATATTACATGAAAAAAATATTTAATTTTTTAAAAAGTATACAACTTGTAATACTCATTCATGACTATATTTTTATCAACTAAATTTTACAAATAAATAATACTACAAAAGACAAAGACACACCACACAAAATTATTTATCTCATCTTTTCTTTATTTGTAATATACTCTATTTTTCTATAAAACATCTATAAAATATTTTGATAAAATAAGACCAATAAAGAAAATTAAAAGAACATGGTATATTAAGATCATGATAATTAACCTAAATTTCTAATTTTTAAGTAGAAATAAAGAGCTTGAATTTGAATCTATAATTGCAATTATGAGTAACCATACACATTAATCAATTTGAAAAAGAAAATAATAAACTTCGTAGCTAAAGCAAATTAAAAAAATTGGAAATGTGAGTAAAATCCTTAAAGAGAGATCCCATCAAAGGAAACACTCCACATTCCCATCACTATATCATTATTTTGATGTAGACATTAATTGTTTGTTAGAACTTGAACGTGTCCAAAATTATTTTGAAATTTGTAATATTATGGGCCCCTAAAATTTAATTATTGGGTGTGCATGTTGGAATTTATTCATGAAAAGAACGCAATTGATTCATTTAGATAACATTGAAAGTGACTCCACATTGAAGGGATGCTTTATTGGTAACGTCAACGGATTTTAACTTCAAACCAAAAGAAGAAAAAAAAAGCTTTGAGAGGAAGGTCAAAATGCAGACACAATGTGAATAATTATTTTTTATTGGCCACTTTCAACGTTATCTAAATGAATATTTAATAATTTATTTACCTTATTTAATTTTCTCATCTTAAATAAATAAAATCAATATTTAATTTTTTTCATCTATGCATTTACACTTTACCTTATCCCTCCACCTCATCAATCTATGTACATTATAGGTCTCAGTCTCTCTTGATTTTTCTCAACCATTGATCTTGCAATTTAATTTCGACCATTGATCAAATATGATGAGAGCCATATAAATAAAACCTTTACTCACTCATTTTCCTCATGACACTTTTGAGTACCTACACTATCGTCAAATTATCAAGCATCCATTATCACTATCAAGGGCTAGCATCCATTATCAAGCATCAAGCCTTCGTATTATCATGATGAGATCAAATTTATGCTACAAAATTTGAGAGTGTATCTATATCAAATCATTCAAGTAAGTCTCAAAGAACAGTGGTGTCTTCTAAGGTTTTTGTATTAGTATTAATGTTTATCATTTAATTTTATGCATAGATCTTAGATTTTATTTCGTGTTTGTATGAATTGTGAATTTAGATCTTGCATTGTATTGCTTGTATTAGTTTAATTCACAATTTTCACATTATTCACAAATGTCTTTTAAATATAATTAAATAACAACATCAAAATAATTAATAAAAAAATTAAAATTAAAATTATTTTTATTTAATATAATTAGATTCAAAAATTGTTTCTACACTCGTCAAATTTAATCTAAACGAAAAAAATTCTACCAAAATAAAATATAGAAAAATGTAAATTAATAAATTAAATCTATTAAAAACACTCATATTAAGACAAACACAAAACTAAGCGAAAAAAATAAAAGCTTACTAATGTTACAATTTAAAAAGATTAAAAGTGTAAAAATCGTCAAATTTAATCATTACCAAGCCATAATAAACCTCCCTTAGAAGGCACAAACGACGAGTTATAACAAACAAGTTGGTAGAAAAATATTATTAGTACTTTGAATATTTTAACTTCATTCATTTTGTTTGGATGTGGGATTAATACACATCTGATTGACTTGTAGCAATGCATTTTGATTAACCCTAAGCATTGAACAAACAAATGAATTTTGTTTTTGCCGGCCATTGTTTAAATATAATTTACTAAAATATGTTTGCCTTATTTCCTTTGAATAACGTTTCAGTTTAATCCAACTGTCCCCTACAAACTGGACCATAGTCTTTATCCCGGAGAAAAAAGCACATTAATTTATGTCATGAGTTTGTCGACGAGTAATCATTTTGCCTAAATGAATGCTTAAATCTTGAAAAATATATATTAAAAGTTAAAGTGAACAAGAAGCTTAGAAAAGTGCAAATAAATAAGAAATAATAAGATTTCAATTCAATTTATTAAAAATAATATTTATGGTTGAAATTAATTATAAGAAAGATTTTTATTGTTTATTCAAAGGTTACTTTTTATAAATTTATATGTGAATGATATATGAATGACATCAATGTAGAGTACAAGGAGAGAGTTTTTACGATATATTTGTATGTTAAAAGTTAAGTTACAATTAAAGTCTATCATACATTTGTTATAAAATTTTAAAAGCCAAAACAATAGCTAATATATATAAATAAAACAAAAACAATACCATCAAATGTACCTTAAGATCTTAAGATACATGAAGCTAGTTATAATTATTATTAACTCTTTTCCTATGGTACAAATCTACTAGGTGAATTGTTTGATCTGATAGATATAAAAGAAACAAAAAAAATATCGTCAAATCTACCTTTAAGATCTTAAGATAAATGAAACTAGCTATAATGATTACCCATACCCTTATCGGAAAATGACTATATAAAAACTTAAAAACAACCTATAAAAAGACACATATCCCCATATATCTTTTTTCCCTTGTATAAATTACTTTTTAGATCCCTACATAGCCGTTTCCCCTTCTCCTATGGTACAAATCTGCTAAGCATTACAATCTATGTAAACTATTTTGGTGCCCCAGATGCAAATAAATAATTTCCTTGAATGGCAAACTGTCATTAAAAGCCATGTGAGAAATGACCGATGATAAGGCCATTGTCCTGTTCATGAGCCCACCCCGATGTCGATCA
Source organism: Cryptomeria japonica (assembly GCF_030272615.1). Taxonomy (NCBI): domain Eukaryota; kingdom Viridiplantae; phylum Streptophyta; class Pinopsida; order Cupressales; family Cupressaceae; genus Cryptomeria; species Cryptomeria japonica. The sequence continues at coordinate 467,838,483 of NC_081412.1, read as the reverse complement.
CAAAACAGAGACTTCTGCTTTTGTCAATGCCGACACCGTGCACGCGAATTTAAGTTACAAAATGGCTACAATCATTCGTGTACGAAACGATGAAGTTTACTCCAAACGGCTTGGAATGAATCGACACCATCCAGAAAAAGAGTGATCAGCGCTAATTTAGGGCTCTGTTTATCTTAGTACTTGTACGAAGACAAGGCTGTTTGACAGCCTGTTTCTGAGAAATGGAGCCCACGCGTGAGGTGAGAGGAGCCCATGCGGAACCCATGGGCCAAGGAATATAGGATAACGCAAAATCTTGATATATAAAAAGAGCTCTACCCAAAGCTTGTAACTTATAAGATGGAAGTAGGTAGTGCATGACTATCCTGCTGCACTGTCATAAATCCGGTGCAATCTAGAACAACGGATCGAAATTTATTTGAGGTCAGTTTCTGTTATCTTTTTTCCCGTATCCATCTTGCATGTCCGTTTCTTCTCATTAATTTCCTTGCGTTCTTGAGGACTGTCTGTTACTTCATTTCCTTCGAGAAGCTTTGGTAGTTTCAGCTTCCTTGCTGTTTTTGGATATGTCGGCGTCTGCTTTTACAGTTTTAGTGGGCGGTGCAACGGACTGGGTCTTTCCAGTACCGATTGTTTTGTAGCCTTTAAAAAGTTTTAGTCTAACCAGGTCTTTTATTAGCAGATTCATTATTTAGAAGATGGAATGCCGCGCGATCCTGCTGGGTTTGGTTGTATGCGCACTCGCCGTAAGTTTCCTGATTCATTGTGATTGAATGAATCTTAATAACATTCACAAGATTTAGCAGTCCACAGGAATGTTGGTTTTTCTATTGTGTATATTGATGAAAAAATTTGTGGTTTCCTGAAGTTTTGTATCTCATTCGAACTGTATTTGTAAAATGTTTCTTAAATTGAGTACAAATATCTTTATATGCTACACAATCTTAATGAAATATGGTCTATTGTGCTGTATATGAGTAATGGTAGTGTAGCAGAATGGGTGCCCAGTAAAGAAACTGTGGGTGTGGGTTGTGTTTGGGATAGGGCATCCTTTTTGGCTATTTATTTTGAGAATTATTGAAGTGATTTAGTTTCATTACATAAAATGTAAGTCCTTTTTTTCCATTTTCTCTTGAAGGTTGTTTATCTGTTCCGCACATATATGAAACTCAGTTTTCAACTGAACAACTAAACTTTTGTTCTTGACATTGTTTCTGATTTTGATTGTGTATAAAAAGAATTTGCGTCAATATTTGGGATCACACTTTTTGATACATCATCAAATGATAGAACGCTCAAGAAGTAGAAAAATAGAGTGTTGCAGATCTATGGAGAATATACGTTCTATCATCTTGATGGTAGATAACAGAGAGTGACCTGAATTGTTGAATCAAAATCACAAACAATATTGAAACTTAAAATATTTATTAAAGCTATGAGATTTCCACAATCCATTCTATTATTCATTTATTATTTCTGTATTAATTTGTGTGTGCAATTTTTTTTTTCTGATTCATCATCAGAATGATTAGATTAAGTGATTAATACATTTAGCTAAAATTTTAACCAATCCCTTAAAGATTGGTACGTATTGCAGAGTTTTGACGGATGATGTGATTGATTGCGCAGATAACTACATGTGAAGGCGGAGGAGCGCAGCCGTTTGCAGCCAAGGCATCTCTGTTACGTTTCTGGCGTCGCACATTGCCCAATGCGAGGCTCCCACCATTCTTGCTGGACAAAGCGTCTCCTCTCGACGCTACTTCCGTTGCTCTGTTTTCTGGCTACATGAAAAACCACACGCTCTCTGATCACATCGCGTCCTTCTGCACAGCTGCGGATCTTCTCTGCACTCGCAAAACAGTCGATGACCAGAAAGCCGTTTCCAGCCCATCAGATTTCGAGGGTTACACCACCGATAAAGATTTCAAAAATTACAACGCCGACGGCAACACTTTCACAAACTACTCTGACAACTCCAACGTAGTAAAGGACGACTTCAAAGGATATGGCCCCAAATCCAGCGGCATTCAGAGTTTCCAAAACTACGCCCCGGGTTCCAATGTCGTCAACGAGGGCTTCGCCAACTATGCCACCGACAGCAGCTCCGCCCTCCAGCAATTCACGAGCTACTCAGACCAGGCCAATGTCATAAAAAACGACTTCGCCACCTACGGCAAGGACGCCAACGGGATTCTGTCCCAGTTCACCAGTTACGCCAACAATTCCAATATCATCACCAACGATTTCAAGACCTACGACCAGGGCGGAAACGGTCCTCTTGAGCAATTCACCTCCTATGCCGACAACGGAAACGTGGCCAGGAACGACTTTCAGAACTATGCGAACGGCGCAAACGGGGCGCTCGAGCAATTCACAAGCTATGCCGCCGGGGCAAGTGAGCCGCAAAATTTGTTCAAGACTTATGGAAAGGACGGCAACGCTCCCTCGCTTTTCTTCACCAACTATGGCAAAAATGTTACCGGCGCGTCCAACGAGTTTGCTGGGTACAACGAAGGCACCAATGCCGCCTCCGGGAGTTTCATTTCATACGCCAAGAATTCAACCTTCAAAATTTACGCCAATACCGGCCCGACGTTCTCTGACTACACCAACACCACTTCTACAGGCGTAGAGGCTGGGAAGTTCTTCAGGGAGAATCTGTTGGTGCAGGGCAAAACTCTCCCCATGCCCGATATCAAGGACTACATGCCCAAAAGATCGTTTCTTCCTGGCTCCTTGGCAAAAAATCTGCCCTTTTCTACGCAGACTCTGCCGGAGCTGATGAAGACGTTTCACGTTCCAGAAAACTCGACAATGGCGGACTTCATGGCGCGGACGCTGGGAGACTGCGAAAGGCCGGCGGTGAAGGACGAGATAAAGAAATGCGTGAGATCGGTGGAAGGCATGGCGGAGTTTGCAGTTTCAGTGTTGGGCTCCAAGGTGGAGATTCTCACCACAGAAAGCACGGCGGGTTCTAGAAGCCAAGTTTCTGTCGGCGCCGTCACGGGAAAAGACAGCGGCAAGATCACAAGGTCGGTGTCGTGCCACCAGAGTCTGTTTCCGTTTCTGGTTTATTACTGCCATGCTGTGCCCAAGGTTAAGGTTTACCAAGCTGAACTGTTGTCAATGGAGGAGAAGAAGAAGATAAACAATGGAGTTGCTATTTGCCATCTGGATACGACACAGTGGAGTGCAACACATGCTGCATTCAGAGCATTGGGACATGCACCAGGGAAGATTGAGGTCTGCCATTGGATTTTCGAAAACGATCTCATCTGGGTGCCGATCTCTGCTTAAATTATCTTGTGTTTGTTGTATACAGGGCGATGTAAAAGACAACGGAGTGGCATTTGCCGCTTGGTTTGATAAATAAATCTTCTGCAATTCAGTAATGGCTAGGGGATGTCTCTGAATTTGTGATGAAAGAATTGTTTTTTCTTTTGTTGGATTGTTAAGCTCGGGGAGCCCCACCATTAAGGAGTGGGGTAAAGCTGAGCATGGCAGTGGTGGGGCTTAGGTAGGGAAAGAAGGATTTAATTTGTCTGGCAAGTTGTAAATGTGGGCACGGCCTTTTCATTATGGATAAGAAATGATGATTTCTGTAACTTAGATGTCTCCACTGATTGAATTGAAAAAATCATACCAACATACATAAAGAGTGCCTCAACACTATTAAATTGATGGTTCTGAAGTTAGTAGAAGGAATGGTCAAATGAGATTTTGAATTGCAAGATTTTTGTTGTATTTTTTATTTAAACCTGGGATTCCAACTTGTTGTGATGTATATGGGAAAAGAGGTGTCCTCCTGTGGTAATAGGCGTCATGTTTTTTTATTATGCTCAAGGCGGCCATATATGGATGTAAAAATATCTGTGAATAAAAAATATTTAATTTAATTTTATATAAGTAAAAAGAATATTTTTTATTATTTTTTATTATTTAATATTAAATTATTCTCTTTCCACCTTTCAATTATCACTCACTTTAAATTTAACTGATCAATCTTTTTTACCTATCTTCATCAATAGTTAACTTTGTAATTATCTATATTTAGATTTTACCTTTTTTTATACATATTTTGTCATGTACATATTCATATTGTCTTTATATCTTTATTTTTTATACGTATCCACATATTTATTATCACAACTTTGTTAAATTCCATTGTTTAATCATTTAGGCATCATTTTTGTGGGAATGCGATTGACTCCATTCTCATAATTTTGACCCTCACCATTTCAAAATTCAAAATTGTTCAACTATCTCCATTTACTCTTCTTACACAAAATTGACTTAAATATATGTTTGCATGATATAGTGCTATGTTCTTCTATTTAAATATATTTAATTGCATCCATTTCACATCCTCACATATTGTAGTATTATCTCATTCTAGAGAATCAAAGAAGCAATAAATAACACAACATTTAGATTTGGTGTACCATAAAAGTCTAGCAAATTTGCATTCTATGGCCCTTTGTTAAAGTAAAATATTTTTTTCCTATTTAATTAATTGTATATCTTTTCACACTAATATACTTTAGCTCACTTAGGTCATTTTTTTTTTGTCTTGAAAGTCATAGGATTAGGACACATGTCATGATCAAATTTTGTCCTGTCCTAAACTTTCATCTAGGATTGCCTTTTTTTATTATAAGGATAAATATTGTATCAAATCATTGTAAAATACACATTCATAATTACTCATATTTTTTTTTGGATGAATGGTCTTTTTGGCCTCCATACCAATTTTTTTTTTTTTTTAATTCTTTCTGTGATAGATGTTTGATTGCAAGTGATGTTTAAAAGTTGTAAGGTTGAGGAATCAACTCCAACATAGTATCCGAGCACCAAATTTATACATTTCTATCTAATTATTGAGATTTTAAACTTTAAGAAACTAAATGATGCATCTTGGAGTAAAAGAGACCTCACTATGGCATCTAAAATATCCAAAAATATTAAGATTATCTATTCAAATGTTAAAATCAAAGACCCAAAAATTTAGCACAAATATTTTGTCTTGAAATCCATACCTTAGAAATCCTATAATTTAATGGTTGTACAATGTCATGCCATGATCATTCATTAAACCTACACAAACAAACTACCATCACCATCTAACAACATTGAAGACAACATTAAGATACCTTCTTGACAACCCTACATCTATATTCGAAATAAGGAGCAAGAGTGAGAATGGAGCAGGTGAAGGTAGGGTTTATAACGTCAAAGGCATTGTAGAGAGTTCTACAAAAGGAAATGAATCGGATGAAGATGATGACTCTTGGGATAGTCAGATTGTCAGTGGTGTTTCATTGGGTCGGTTGCTTTGGGAATTTGGAGTGGTGTTGCTATGAAGAGGACCCGTGGTCGGTTTGGTGTTTCTCATGGAGTTGTTGTTGTGGAGGGTGGAGTTAGAGAGGCTTTTAGGGTCTCTCTTTAGGTGTTCATCTAGAGGAAAGTGTCATTACTACACAATAGAGGTGTTTAAAACATTAATTTAAGATAAAATATTAGTTTTGTCTTAAACAAATGTTTTACATTTAAATTATATTTTTAATTTTTTAATTATCTCATATTAAGACAATAGAATTTTCCTAAAATAAAACTTTTCTTCTCTATAATGTATATTTAATATCATGGACTTGGTTGTTCATGCTCAACTCACCTTCTGTCGGAAACGAAAGCAGTCACCCCAATTTCTGGGGGTGCCCTGTATGGGCAAGAGCTTGTTGGTTCTTGCATCCATGCTAATTCTAGATCAAGCGACAATGATAGATTTCAAAAGAGAAATGTGAGTTTAATTAGTAGCAGAGGCTCCATCTTGGGGTTCATCAAGGGAGCTATGCCTATTCCGGGTGGGGAACCGATATTGCAGCAACTGGGGTAGAGGGAGTAGCATCGGTGTGAATGATTTTAAATCATATAATATATCAGCTCTAGAATTGGCATCCCCATCACCACTCTAGGAAACCTTCAATGACCTATGAAGGGCAATGTCCCCCACTGTCATAGGCATCCGATCAAATGCATTTGACCAATTGTTGATCCCCAAAAAATAGAAACACTTGGATGCAATTATCAACAACGGTAGGAAGGGTTATCATGAGTATGGCAGGAAGTCAGTTGATGAATCTTATATTTTGTAGTTTCTATGCCCTATCCATGTTTTTCAACTCATTTGCACTATGATTCAACATTCTGATAGAGAGCTACAAATTGTTCAATCAGGTTGGAGAGAAATTTAGGTCTATCGTACAAATAGGTAATAAATTTCCCTTTCTGGGTACCCTATAGATCTCTTTTGTTTTGTTTGTAACGTGGGTAACGTTTGTTGAAATTTTTTTAATCCCTTTCTCTATTATCTTGCTCACGGTCTATTCATCTGAAATGATTTCTCTATTAAAATGGAAGAATTATATGCCCTTAGAAGTGGGCATTCTAGATCGATATGCAAGGGTATGCTCTATGTTGAATTTTTTAATCTCTCGCTCTGTTTTGTTATCTAGGTCATGGCCTAGTTACAAAGGTCCATAAAGTTGATATAATTTCTTAATTCCAGCTCTTCCAAAGAAGAGAAAAAGATAAATCCTTCAGGCAATCTAGCAAGACTAAGACATTCACTCTGCTCCACAACATGCAGAGACTTTGCTAATTGCAACCCTTAAGGAAACTTTGTCAAATTTGAAACCCTGCTCAACTTTAGAAGATGAAGATACTGTGTCAACTGTGCATAGTGGTGGCTTTATAATCAATTGTGAGCAAGTGCAAGAACACGAGTCCCACTTAGGGGGAATTCCGCGTGTTGGGAAACGCGCTGCTAGGAACAGGGGCCCATTTTTTAAAATGGGTACCCGTTTAGCTTCAAGCCCCCGAGGCAAAATGAAATGGGGACTTGAAAAATAACGAGGCCCCATTCCTTTTCAAAACAGGGGCCCGCTATGTAAAAGAAACAGGTTCCCGTTTTCAAAAAAACTTTTCCCCATTTTTCTCGTCCTATTTTCCTTATTTTTTCTGAACGGTTGCAGTGAAGAGGCAAGAAGAAGAATGGGCCCCCATGTTGTGGACACATTTTCGACCTCCCACCGCTATCCCAAGTACGCAATCAATAACCTGCTTGACATTTTTTCATTTTCTTGTATTTTTTATTCTGCTTTTTGTATTATTTTATTTTTTTAGAAATTAGCGTTTACATGAATTAGCTTTTATATTTGTGAGTTATTAATTTAGTGCCCAAATATTTAACAAATCAAAACCAAAACCAAATAGTTAATTTAGACATATTAAAATGCATGGAATCCTTATGCCCAAATAGTTAACAAATCAAAGCCAAATAGTGTAATCATAGGCTATGGATGAAAAAACAACACCCTTAGAGGAGTTACCTTGTCAGGGGAATGTTCTTATCCATATTTAGAGAGGATCATTGAATGTATTTAGATCACCATTTTTTTTAGAGGAGGGTCTTCCATATTAACATCACTACTATCTATAATCTTCTTGGATATGATATTATTTACATACATGTCCTTGATGTAAATCTTAAAACATAGTTTGCTAATGTGAATACACCATGTGATAGGGGGAGCGTGAAGTATTATTATCCTATTATGGAAGATTAGGTTAGAACATGGTTAATTAATCCAAAACTAAGTCAATAAAGCATTAATTGTGGGAGTGCATTTTAAGGTTTAAATTTATCCATGGGTAAGTGCACAAAGATGGTGGTAAAAAAGGGGGTATAAGTGGACACTTTTTTTTTTTTTTTTTTCTGAAATCAGGTGAACTTGAACTTGGAGGCAAAATTTGAAAGTCATCCACTCAAGATATGAAGATAATCAAAGAACAAATATTGTAGTACTCTGAATCTAGTTTCCAAACTACTAAAATCATTCAAAATTGGATAAGATTAAGGGGGTCAAATCCTTCGTGCACGAAAAATAGACCTTGTTTTTTTTTCTGAAAAAACATAACATAATGTCTAACGTGTGCATCAAAAAAGTCATAGTTAGATTTAGTATTTTGACAAATCCTTTAGCAGAAAGATAGTTAAGAGTGAGCACTAGAAGATGTGTATTTTTTCGTAAAATTTTTTGTTAAGAATTTTTTTTTAATGATTTTTCCAGTTGAGCACATCCTAAAAATTAGGTACCTGTCCGTGCGTGAAGCATAAGTTGCACTAAACAAATCGAAAAATACAAAAAAAATTTAAATTGTAAAGAATCAAGTGCACTACAATAATATATAAAGTTTTTTAAATTTGGATAAGTATATCAAAATTTATTAAAAAAATGGTGCACCTATGTCTGTGAGAACTATGGAGACACTGGTAAAAGAAATTCAATAATAATATGTTATTGTTGTTCAAATTTTTAAAAAATTATATGGTTAGAAAGCTCAGAAGATGGGTGAAAATATGGTGGCAATTTTAGAAATATCCACTTGATGAAGTGCAAACCTGATGATGACAAAGTCGATAAACCAAGTTGATAAAATAAAACATGTCAAAAATGAGGGAAATGGAGAGCAATCAAATTTCCAAACCGTAGCTTTGTCATCCAGGCCTATTTCAAAGTCTAAACAGTCAAAAGCACATATGGGCTACTTATGGTATAAAAAGTGCATACGGGGTACTTATGATGTAAGAAGCGCGTACGCACTATGTTTACTATAAACAGCATGTACGCGCTATGTTTACTATAAATAGCATTTACGTGCTACGTTTGTTTAAATTTTGGGTGTGTGTATAATATGATATTGTATATATAATATGTGTATATACATATAATATATAATTTTTATGTATATTATATATACATATAATATATAATTTTTATATATAATATATAATATATATATATATATGTATATAATAATATATTAAGTATATATACACACATATAAGTGTATTGTCTCCCCTCTCAAATGCGTACAAGGTGCCTCTCTTTCTCTCCCTCCATCCCTCCCTCTCTCCCTCTCTCTCTCTCTCTCTCTCTCCCTTCATCCATACCCCATCCCTCTCCTCTCTCCCTCTCTCCCCTTCTCCCTTCCTCCATACCCCATCCCTCTCTCTCTTCTTCTCTCCCTCCCTCCCTCCATACCCCACTACAACTGTGTCTTCACTTCTATAGAAGTAATTGAATTTATTTCTTGTCTACAACTTCCTCTTTGATTTTTATCATGTATGCTCTCCTAAGAAAATTGACTGATGGATTTGTGTGTGTATATTGAATAGGAGGAAGAAGGGTATGAAATTGAACCACGGGTGCATTACCATGACAAACAAGGAAACCTGCAATAATATTTTTCTCGAATTTGTTTTTAATGAGAAGAGCAGATGTGGAAAATAGTGTCAACAAAGCAAAATGATGAGTCAAACTACTTGCAATATGTTTTTCAAAAGGAAACAACCGGTAGGAAGAGAAAGAGGGAGAGTAACATAGATGATGTCTTTGAGAATGATAGTGGTGGGTATGCGAGATTTCCCATGCTGTTACACAACGCCTGACACCTAAAGAAATTAAAGTTTGTTGTAAGCATGGAAGTGGTAGTATATGATGATCATCACTTGTCAAAAGGCTTGGAAGGGTACATACCCATGAAAGAAATCAAGTGTGTAATTCCTATAGTCACAATCAAGATCAGTCCTATAACCTTGCAAATTTAATAGCATCAGGGTTAGTGCAGGATCAAGGGGGGCCAAAAAGTGGCGATGTGAAAAAAATAGCCTTCTTCACTCGCCTAAAAATGCGAAAATCCGTGTTGACTTTTTGCTTGGCCTGGGTGTCAGTACACCTTGGCCTGGTAATTACCTATGCAAATCGGATATCTGATTGTATCGGATATCCAATTTTTATTTGTAATTTTAATTTTTTAAATATATTATATGTTAAATATTATATAATATATAATCTATTATTATATTATATAATAATATATATAATATAATATAATATTATATTATATATAATATAATATAATATAATATTATATTATATATAATATAATATAATATTATATTATATATAATATAATATAATATTATATTATATATAATATAATATAATATTATATTATATATAATATAATATAATATTATATTATATATAATATAATATAATATTATATTATATATAATATAATATAATATTATATTATATATAATATAATAATATTGTAAAGCGGAAAAATCGAACCCTAGTCGTTCTCCCCTCCCCAACTCCGAGGAGAGAGAAGGGAGAGTCACTAGGGTTGATGGTTTTCACTTAGGAGAGACTTTACATTCAAAAGAGGGGTTGAAACCCACAAGATCCAATCCCACACAATGCAAGATTGGATTCTATATGAGTTTCAAGGGTTAAGACATCAAGGATACCCTCTTTTGTAAAGAAATGTAGATAGAAAGATTGAACTAGGAATGCATGTAGCAGCAAGAAAGATTCACTTATAAATAGAGATAGGGATATGATATGAAGCTGCGGACCTGGAATTAGCAGTAAAATGTCGAGACGGCGCTGTCCTGCAAATTTGAGCAAAAGTTGACGGGACGATGGCGCTCGGCGTGCACACGGTCCTCCGAAAAATCCGCGAAACGAAGGGGGATCTGTTCATCTCTGCACAAGGATTCCAGATCTTCAATTTCAACCACTTACCTACAACCTACACACAGAAAAGCGAAGACGATTGGGGGGTTAGGGATTAGGGGTTTGCCCTTAGGTCAAACCCCAGTTTTGGAATTAACCAAGAAATGAGAAATGGTGTAAATGTAATGTAAAACAAGTACTAATACCTTGTTGTAAGGATGTTTGTATCCTTATATGCGAAGGTATAGATGTTGTTGTTTGTTGTATGTTGTATGTTGTAGTATGTGATCTCCTCTTCGATGGTTGAATCCTTGTCTTGAATGCAACACCTAGCCTTGAATGGAGACTTAGAATGATCAATTGCTTGAAGGAATGCTTGAATGCTTGAATGCTTGAATGTTTGAATATCGTTTCCACCTTTTTTCCATCCTCCCCTAAATGAGAGAGGAAAAGTAGTTTATATACTTGCCAATTAGGGTTAAAAGACTGATTTTCCCGACCTTAGGCCGACCAGGAAATGTTATTTTCCAAATTGCAAACATAAAGACCCGAAGCCCCATAGGAGACCGGGCCCAAAAATAGGGCCAGGGACCAGGGCGCCTGGGCGCTCTGGTCCCACCTCCCGGGACAGCAGGGTGCAAGGAGGATCAGGCAGGGTGCTGGAAAAATGCAGTTTTTGGTGTCATGAGCAAGTTTCGGGGTCTCCATTCAGGTTTAGTGTTGCGTCACCATTGTGAAGAACCAAATGCGGTCGAAATTGCAAGTGTCACAATTTTAGGACGCTACATTTAGCCCCCACTTTAGCAGGAGTATAAGCGTATGCTCATACTTCTGGTAAAGTACAAGGAAACAACATTGAAAAACTTTCACCACGTCAAGGAGGCAAGATACACCAAGCCCCCAGTGGACTAAGGATCTTACGAATTCGATTGACAAAGTAAAAGGGAAGATCACGAGGGAGAACCATGACTGTCAGTAGTAAGGTTCCCTCACTATGAGTCATGCAAGAAAGATATCAAAAATTTTCAAGGCAAAGCTAAATTTGTCAAGATATTTTCAAGTATCTTGAAAAGATATGAACGGGATGTATGCCCCCCTACGTTAAAGCGATCGCACACGCCTCACCAGGGGTGATTGCTTTAAGGTAGTGATACATATAAGAATGAGAAAGGAAAGGAGCACGTTATCACAAGGATTTAGCCCCCAAGTGTGAGATAAGCCCAAGGATAATAGACACAAAACACAAAGCATAAGGTGACTTCGCTTTCCTTGGGGTCAGTATGCCGTATGATAATTCATGTATATCATATGTATGTATGCATAATTTTTCTTCATTCCCCAATCAAGGAAGGTCACCTAGAAGAAGGGAACACATGTGTCTTTTGAGTCAACATGAGAGAGATCAAGAGATCTCAATGCTTTGCATCGTCCTCAAGTAGACAACACTAAGGAAAACAAATAGAAGAATGAGAATAACATATAGAAGAAGTAACAAAAGAGAGGGGGAGAGAATCTGCTATGCTAATGAAACTAGTCTAGCACGTCATCTACCCCCCGATCTTGCTGATCAATGTTTCGGGAAGGTAGGGAACACGCTATAGGAGGAACATCCAACACAGTAGATGGAGCTATCACAAGATCCAAACAAGGGCTATGTTCATATCCCAAGCCGCGGTGTTCTTGTCTAGGAGCTAGGATAAGTGCTTTAGAAAATTCGTTAGATAAATGGTTATCAATATCAATAAGTTCATATTCACTATCAGAATGAACAGGAGTAACATTTGCATCATGAATAACATTTTCATCTATATCATCATCAAGATTTATGAAAATAGGATCTTTAACTCGCACAGGATCAAGACCATCATGCATCTTATGTTTAGGAGATTTCGGCTCAATCGTCGGCTGAGGAGAAAATGGAATAATGCTTGTTGAAGGTGTTTTGTGGGATTGCAAAGTTTGAGAGGCAGCTGCCTGAGCTCTAAGACGACGCTTTCGTCGGCGTTCACGTGCAGAACGATTTCGTCTAGTCTTAGTAGGAAGATTAGGAGATTGAGGAGGAGGAATGTTCTCATCCTTATCACTTGGGTGTTTAGGTTGTGGTCTCTTAGGTTGAATAATAGGAGAAGAGGAAGGTCTCTTCTCTCCATAAGAGGAAGGAGGAGGAACTGCTCCATATAAGGGAGGAATATTTGGTTTAGGAAGGAGACCAAGTCCATCATGACGAGGAGGTATAGGTCTACTTTTAGGAAGTTTATTCGGCATAGGCATAGTCACATCCATAGGGATGGGTTGGGAATCTTCTTGAGGAAAGACATTAGTTTTATCTTTCAAAGGAAGAACTTCCTTCTCAAGAACGATAGGAATGTCAAGTTTGGGTGTTCTAGGTTCACTTAGAGATAGGATCATATCTGTTTTCCACTTTTGATAAGATTTGAAAAGATGATCACTTCGCGGAGGAAGAGATTGGAATTGTTTAGGCCAAAAATAATCAATAGGAACACTAGAAGTTCTTTCAGCTGGTTTAAAGAGACTATGATTGACAGTAACAACTTCTCCATTATGGGGAAATTTCAAACACTTGTGGATAGGAGAAGCAATAGCTTTCATGGAAGATAGCCAAGGATAGCCTAGCTTCACACGAAATTGTTCGGATGATGGAATAATAGCAAAGTCCACATCAAGGGATTTGTTATGGACCTCGATAGGTAATGTAATAGAACCAATTGCAGGAGAAGAAAATGCATCAAATAGTTTCACAACCACATTTGTTTCATCATAGATCACTTGATTCAATTGCAAAGTAAAAAGAAACTCTTCAGTAATGACATTAACCATGCAAGAAGGATCAATAAGCACTCCACGGCAAGGTGTATTTTTGACTTTTGCAACTATATATAAAGGACCATCAGGTGCCCTGATAGTTTCACTAGAATCAAACGTGATGGAAGGTTCTTTAGGGATTTTCTGTTGCTCCACAAAATTAATCACATTTGGAGTCATAGACACGAGATCATCAGGTGAGACAGAGGAATCAGTAGTATCAATCGCATTAGAGGTATGAGAAGGCAATGGATCAGTAAAAATCTGAAGATTTTGGTTAGGAGGAGCTACAGATTTGTTGCCTTTATCATTCACACCAGAAACAGAGATAGTATTATTATCAATCAAATCTTGAATTTTCCCCTTTAAAGCAAAACATTTTTCAGTATCATGCCCAGGTTGACGATGAAATTGACAAAAAGATTTGTTATCAAAATAGGGTGAATTAATCTTTGCCGGATCAATTTGCCTTATAGGAGGAAGAGTAAGCACATTTTGTTCCAATAACTTATTCATAATACTATGCAATGATTCATTCAAAGGAGTAAACTTTCTTTCTTTCTTGAAAAACTTAGAAATAGGAGACACACCTGATGCTGCATTCACATTGTTGTTGATGATGTTTTCATTGAATTTAATGGACTCTCTGTTCGGTTTAAACTTCCCAAATGGTTGTTGACTACTATCACCCTTATCACTCGGAGCCATAGGATGTGATTGTTCCATTTGACTCACAGTCAGTTGATAATTGTGAAGAGTTGCGCACAACTGTTGGAAAGAAGTAAACTCAGAAAACAGGAGTTTTTCTCTAATATCTTTTTGTAAATTAGAAATAAAGATTCTCTGAATATCATTGTCAGGCACTGGAAAAGAAATTTGAGCATACAAATGCTTATATCTACCAATGAAATCAGTCACTTTTTCTTTAACACCTTGTTTACAATGCATTAAATCAATCAAAGTAACTTTAGGACTTATATTGTTTTGAAATTGTTGAATGAAAGCCTTTGCAAGTTGTTCGAAAGAAGTAATAGAATAGGAAGGCAACGAGCAATACCATTGTAGGGCTTTGTCTCTTAATGTTCTAGTAAACAGTTTTGCAAGCAACCTTTGGTCATAAGCAAAATCAGTACATATTGTTTGAAAGGTCTTAACATGTGTTAGAGGATCACCCTTACCATTATAAAGCTCCAAATGCGGAATTTCAACATGTTTAGGGGGAATAGCTCGAACAATATCAAGAGAAAGTGGGCTCGCAACATCAAATGTGGGCACACTAAACTTGGATTGATTCATAGAGGCAATTTGTTGCTATAAAGAAGAGACAGTTTGTGCAAGATTGTTAATGGTCGCTTCAGTCGAAGAGTTCATATTAGACGTGTTAGATTGTGATGGAGGTGTTATGTTATTGAAAGAAGGTAGAGAGTAAGGTGGTGGGACACTATGATAGTTATTCATAGGAGATGATTGGAAAGGAGGAACACTACAAGGAGGAATGGAATGGTTAAATGAATGGCCCCCTTGTGTCATGTTCATTTGTGGAGATATAATAGGAACACTCATTGAAGTAATGAATGAAGCAGTTGGATTGAATGAAGGAAGAGGGTTAATTGAAGAAGAAGGATTGCCCCCATGACTAGTGATCATAGGAGGAATGTCTTGTGTTGAAGTAGTCATTATGTTTGATGTAAAAGTAGGTATACTAGCAATAGGAGTCGTTAAAGGAATAGAATGATTGACTTGAGTAGGAGGTTGTGTATAAACTAAGGTTTCGGCACAACTTTTCATAGGCATCACATTCGAATCCACAATGTGTGCAATACCACGCAAAATATCAATTCCATTCTTATCACTTTGAAGCATACGTTTTAGACCCTCAATTAAAGGAAGAGCTTGACTATCAGGGTATTCTTGAGACATCCATTGTCGAAAATCATCAAATTGGTTATCCAATTTTGAAAGTTGTTCTACAGAAACCTCATGGAGAGCTTCTTCATCATTAAGAGGATTAGAGGAATTACCCATGTCCTCGTTAAAAAGACCATTCAAATTAGGTTCCATCTCCTCAGTAATTAAACCTTGGAAAGACTTAATTCTACGGCTTCGTCTAACGGGAATAGTGTAAGTAGGGCTTATTGTTGTAAAACTCATGCACTAAAGAGAGAGAGAAGATTTTTTGAATTTTAGAGGTAGCAAATTTCAGTAAAACTAGCCAATCTTCTAGGTTTAAGATGTAAAATGCAATCAAGACAATCTTCCGAAATTTCGGAAAAAATGTCCGGGACCGTGGCGAACGGAGTGCACACGGTCCTCGCAACTTTTTTCAAAATTTGCAGGGATGAAAGTTATGATGATTTTACAGCTAACCTGAAAAAATTGAGTGATTTTATGATCTGTAGATAGGCCAAATTAAAGTTGCAATCTCAAAATTGAACCCTACCAAGATTGTCGAAAAATGCAAAATTTGAATTTTGAAAAAGAGAGGGAAACTGAAATTTTGAATTTTATGATTTTAGAGGGAATACCAAAAGCAATGCAAGTTTTGAAATTTGAAAATTGACTCAATTTCACGCAAAATTCAATTTTGAAAGCAGAAATCAAAGTTGTTGTAATTAAGCACTTAATTTCAAAAGTCACAAATTGCACAAATTTGAATAAATCACTGAAATTTCGAATGAATGATAACACACTTTTCAGATTTAGGACAGTAAGAAACACAATTTTGACACAAATTTCAATTTCAACAATTTTTGAATGATTAGAAGCCTCAATCCAAGCAATCGCTAGACCAACTTTGACTGTAATTTTGAAGGTGTTATAATTGATAAAATCAGCCAAAATTCTGGATTTTAGCAGGAAAATACAGTAAGATCTAGCTCCCGAAATTTCGAAAAAAATGTCGGGGACGATGGCGCTCGGAGTGCACACGGTCCTCGCAACTTTTTTCCAAATTTTCAGGGATGAAAGATATTATGATTATATTGCGGAATCCAAAGTTACAGCTGATTTGGAAATGTTTTGATCAGTGAAATTGTCAGACAAAGGTTGAATCAAGAGGGTTTCAAAAATTAGGGTTTTGACACTTAACCACTTAATTTTCAAAATTAAAGAACAAATATGAATTGATAATTTGTAATAGAAGGGCAGATCTGAAACAAGCATTAACATTTAAACATTTCACAAGTTTAAATACTTAAAAAGAAAATTTAGGGTTTTTATGCAACTAACCTCTAAAATTTTGCAAAAGATCAAACATGGAAATGTAATCAAGGAATCCAATTTTCAGATCTAACTATGAATAATCAGAAAGGATGTTCACGTCGGGTTCACCAAAATGTAAAGCGGAAAAATCGAACCCTAGTCGTTCTCCCCTCCCCAACTCCGAGGAGAGAGAAGGGAGAGTCACTAGGGTTGATGGTTTTCACTTAGGAGAGACTTTACATTCAAAAGAGGGGTTGAAACCCACAAGATCCAATCCCACGCAATGCAAGATTGGATTCTATATGAGTTTCAAGGGTTAAGACATCAAGGATACCCTCTTTTGTAAAGAAATGTAGATAGAAAGATTGAACTAGGAATGCATGTAGCAGCAAGAAAAATTCACTTATAAATAGAGATAGGGATATGATATGAAGCTGCGGACCTGGAATTAGCAGTAAAATGTCGAGACGGTGCTGTCCTGCAAATTTGAGCAAAAGTTAACGGGACGATGGCGCCCGACGTGCACACGGTCCTCCGAAAAATCCGCGAAACGAAGGGGGATCTGTTCATCTCTGCACAAGGATTCCAGATCTTCAATTTCAACCGCGTACCTGCAACCTACACACAGAAAAGCGAAGACGATTGGGGGGTTAGGGATTAGGGGTTTGCCCTTAGGTCAAACCCCAGTTTTGGAATTAACCAAGAAATGAGAAATGTTGTAAATGTAATGTAAAACAAGTACTAATACCTTGTTGTAAGGATGTTTGTATCCTTATATGCGAAGGTATAGATGTTGTTGTTTGTTGTATGTTGTATGTTGTAGTATGTGATCTCCTCTTCGATGGTTGAATCCTTGTCTTGAATGCAACACCTAGCCTTGAATGGAGACTTAGAATGATCAATTGCTTGAAGGAATGCTTGAATGCTTGAATGCTTGAATGTTTGAATATCGTTTCCACCTTTTTTCCATCCTCCCCTAAATGAGAGAGGAAAAGTAGTTTATATACTTGCCAATTAGGGTTAAAAGACTGATTTTCCCGACCTTAGGCCGACCAGGAAATGTTATTTTCCAAATTGCAAACATAAATACCCGAAGCCCCATAGGAGACCGGGCCCAAAAATAGGGCCAGGGACCAGGGCGCTAGGCGCCATGGTCCTGGGGGACTAGGGCGCTGGGTGCCCTGGTCCTGAAGGACCAGGGCGCTAGGCGCTCTGGTCCCACCTCCCGGGACAGCATGGTGCAAGGAGGATCAGGCAGGGTGCTGGAAAAATGCAGTTTTTGGTGTCATGAGCAAGTTTTGGGGTCTCCATTCAGGTTTAGTGTTGCGTCGCCATCGTGAAGACCCAAATGCGGTCGAAATTGCAAGTGTCGCAATTTTAGGACGCTACAATTATATATAACATAATAATGTAATGTAATATTATATTATATTATATATAATATAATATTATATTATATATATTATTATAATATTATATTATATT
The DNA here is from genome assembly GCF_030272615.1 of Cryptomeria japonica. Lineage (NCBI taxonomy): Eukaryota > Viridiplantae > Streptophyta > Pinopsida > Cupressales > Cupressaceae > Cryptomeria > Cryptomeria japonica. The sequence continues at coordinate 467,820,385 of NC_081412.1, read as the reverse complement.
ATAATATAATATAATATTATATTATAATATAATATAATATTATATTATAATATAATATAATATAATATAATATAATATAATATAATATAATATAATATAATATAATATAATACAATACGTATTATATTATATTATATTATATTATATTATATTATATTATATATTATAATATATATAATATAATACAATACATATTATATAATATATTAATATATTTTTTAATATATTATTATATTATATATGTTATTTAAAAATAATTTAAGTATAAATACTGGATATCCGATTTTCTGATACTTTTATATTTTGACAGTGCCAACCTGTGAGTCATTTTTAACTCACGGGCCACGCGATTTCATCACAATCTGATATCCACTCCATCCGATATTCAGTTTTTTGACAAAAAATTGCTAAAAGATAGATTCAGAGGTAAGAATTTTATCGTTTTGAATCATTTTCATTCATTTTTTGTATTTTTTGTTAATGTTTATTTGATATTTCATTGAAAATATGGGTTTTTTTATGGAAACTAGGTTTTTTTAAATCAAATACCTAATTGTTTAAGTTTGTTAACTAAATTTAACTATTTACATTCATTTAGGTTAAAAATGGGGGATAACAATGAAAACACTGATGAACAACAACTGTAATAGCCAAACCCTCATTTGCCAAACCCCCCCTCAATTCAGGATTTGATTGCACAAAATTTGAATGAATTGAGGGGAATTGCAGAAGTATATCGTAGTATCCCTCGTCTAAACCCAATGTTTGATCCTCTCACGTCGATCATAAAAAGTATGGAAACCATGACTGAGGAGCACGATGCCGCCCTTTTGTGGCGAGATTCTATGAGGGAAAAATATGCAGATGGCTTGTCATATAAGGATATCAAGGATCTTGAGATATCCAAAGCCGAAATTGCCTCATTGTTTGTCAATCCCCGTACTGGTCAGCCCGTAGATCCCCAAAAAACAAAACTTTCTATTAAATGGTGCACAAATGATGGGATTGTGAAAAAATTTTGGGATTGTTGGTGGATGGTTTTCGACAAACCACCCAACAACAATCTTGATATCCCCTTCTATTTTATAAAAAAATTGTATGTTGAGTTTGTTTTACACAAACATGTGAACTACTTTGACATCCAACCTTTCCAAGGTGTAGGTTTAGGTATGCCCCAAAATAGACCTGGGGCAGTCAGAGTAGTCCAAGGCCCGTATGTCCCCCCTCCTCCTATTGATCCCCCACCTGCAGTGCAGCATCCTAATATCATTCGTGAGGCGGCTTCACGGACCATATCGGCTATTCACTCTTTGAGTAGCCTTTTGGTTTCTCAGGCCGTGTCAGTAGCTCAGCCTACTGTTGATGGTAGCGGTGCATCTGGTGGTGTTGACACGTCATCCTCAGCTCCACACATATGCGTGCCCCATAGTTGTGTCATGTGTGGGCACGTATGCTTGGGTCCAATAGGACAGCCCGTCGATCATCTTGTGGACAATGCAGATTATGAGGTGCATGAGATGCATGATGCACCAGATGTTATTACACAGACTGGAGGATACCCTGAGGAGTCCTCACATGCTAGAGGCAAGGAGGCACTATCATCATACATTGATGATGTAGTGGTAAGATTTGTATTTTCACAGTTCATGTTATATTTTAATTAAATATTTATAAATTAGATAATATTAAGTACTAATTTTTATTTACATGGTCTATTTAACAGTTGATGACCAAGGATGAGTTGAGACAGATTCAGGAGGGCACCTTGTCGGCCATTTCATTTGGCCTTGATAGCTTGATGATACATATATTATTGCACCTAGTCATTTGTATTTTATTGTACATACATGCTCATCATTTATATTGGTATTAATTAGATTATGTAGTAACTTGCATGTATATCTTATTTTACTCTTGTAGGGCACAAGTAGCATGAGTGCGGAGCAATGTGATTTAGGATCTAGTAGTGCAGTTGGAGACAAGGGAAAGGTAATTGAATGCAAATATGATTGAATGAATAGTTTAAATAACTTATAGTGATTATACATGTCTAGACATAGATTGATAGTTTCATATACTTGTTGTGTATATATACAGAAAATCCTTGGCTTCACATCCTTGATGACTACACCCAATATACTTGAAGAAGAAGAAGAGATGCCTTGAGTAGATGTGTGTTTATTCTATTTTTTGATTAGTAGATATAATTTTTTATTATCAGTGACAATTATATGCTAACTTGTATCAATGTCATGTTTCTGAACATATGTAGGTTGTTTATGAAAATATTCAAAACATACCTCCTCTACTAAAGACATACATCAAGAGTCCTGCAAAGCTGAAGAGAAAACGTGGAGATGAGGTAAACATGAATAGTTCAATTATAGTTCATTTTTATGTTAACTTTTTGAATGTGAATTATATAATATAACTAATATTAATTGCGGTTTGTTTTTCTTGTGCAGGATCCTTCAAAGCCGAGCAGTGCGGCGAAGATCAATTTTGATGATCCATCAGCAGCTTAGGATGTTATAGATAGTTTTGGGATGCTTACATGTCTAGTTGGCATGTATATTTTGTATATGGACATACATTCACATATTTAGACATACATTTTGTTTCAGTTGGCATTTATGCCATATTTGTGTATGGACATACATTTGTAATCATTTGACATTTTTATATATACCGAAGTTGATATTCGATCATATAAATTGTTGCTCATCTGTGTGTGGTGTTATCATGGAAATTTTTAATCTTCATTGCAATAATTAACAATGGTTAATAATGGCTATTTAATGAACAATACAATTCATTTCATCGTAAGTGTTGTTTTTATAATGAACAATATAATTCATTTAATGAAAAATACAATACAATTCATTTAATGAACAATACAATTCATTTAATCAACAATACAATACAATTCATTCAATGAACAATACAATTCATTTAAAGAACAATACAATACAATTCATTTAATGAACAATACTTGATACAATTCATTATTACCCTATGCATGGTCCTATTTTGCCCCCCACCTTGGTCGAACGCTCGGAGTTTTATTAGGGCAGCAATTTTTTGGTTGGCGAAAAAATCGTCAGTCTCACTCAATGGAATGTTGTCGCGTTAGGCATTATTACCCTACGCAGGCTCCGACATGTCCAGTTAGGCATTATTACCCTACGCATGCTCCTATTTCCCCCCCCCCCCCCGCACACTCGATCGAACGCTTAGGGTCATACCCTACCGGCGTCATCCCTTGAGCGCCCTAAGTGCTCAAAATTGTCAAACTTTGACGGGCCCTAACTCAAAATCTGTGGCACCTGCAAACAATCTGTTTGAACCTACGGGGCCACGAGAGGGGTCCCTATGAAAGCCTATCTCGGTTTTTCAAGTTGCCCTACGGTTTTATTAGAGCAACAATTTTTCAGTTGGCAAAAAAATCATCAGTCTCACTCAATGAAATGTTGTCGCGTGGCCGATTTCTCGTTCTGCTTGTTGTGATGAAGAACCGTCAGCTTCAACATGTCTAGTTAGGCATTATTACCCTACGCATGCACCTATTCCCCCCCCCCCCCCCACTCGATCGAACGCTCGGGGTCATACCCTACTGGCGTCGTCCCTTGAGCGCCCTAAGTGCTCAAAATTGTCAAAATTTGATGGGCCCTAACTTAGAATTCGTGGCACCTACGAATGATCCGTTTGAACCGACGGGGCCACGAGAGGGGTCCCTATGAAAGCCTATCTCGATTTTTCAAGTTTCCCTACGGTTTTATTAGGGCAGCAATTTTTCGGTTGGCAAAAACATCGTCAGTCTCACTCAATGAAATGTTGTCGCATGGCCGATTTCTCGTTCTGCTCGTCGTGATGATGAACCATCGGCTCCAACATGTCTAGCTAGGCATTATTGCCCTACGCATGCTCCTATTTTGCCCCCCCCACTCGATCGAACGCTCGGGGTCATACCCTACCAGCGTCGTCCCTTGAGCGCCCTAAGTGCTCAAAATTGTCAAACTTTGACGGGCCCTAACTCGGAATTCGTGGCACCTGCGAACAATCTGTTTGAACCTACGAGGCCATGAGAGGGGTCCCTACGAAAGCCTATCTCAATTTTTCAAGTTGCCCTACGGTTTTATTAGGGCAGCAATTTTTCGGTTGGCAAAAAATCATCAGTCTCACTCAATGGAATGTTGTTGCGTGGCCGATTTCTCGTTCTGCTCATCGTGATGACAAACCATTGGCTCCGACATGTCCAATTAGGCATTATTACCCTACGCATTCTCCTATTTCCCCCCCCCACTCGATCGAACGCTCGGGGTCATACCCTACCGGCGTCGTCCCTTGAGCGCCCTAAGTGCTAAAAATTGTCAAACTTTGACGGGCCCTAACTCAGAATTCGTGGCACCTGCAAATGATCCGTTTGAACCTATGGGGCCACGAGAGGGGTCCCTACGAAATCCTATCTCAGTTTTTCAGGTTGCCCTACGGTTTTATTAGGGCATAAATTTTCGGTTGGCGAAAAAATCGTCAGTCTCACTCAATGGAATGTTGTCGCATGGCCGATTTCTTGTTCTACTCGTCACGATGACAAACCATTGGCTCTGACATGTCCAGTTATGCATTATTACCCTACGCATGCTCCTATTTCCCCCCCCCCCCACTCGATCTAACGCTCGGGGTCATACCCTACCAGCGTCGTCCCTTGAGCACCTTAAGTGCTCAAAATTGTCAAAATTTGACGGGCCCTAACTAGGAATCCGTGGCACCTGCGAATGATCCGTTTGAACCTACGGGGCCATGAGAGGGGTCCCTACAAAATCCTATCTTGGTTTTTCAAGTTTCCCTATGGTTTTATTAGGGCAGCAATTTTTCGGTTGGCAAAAAAATCGTCAGTCTCACTCAATGGAATGTTGTCGCATGGCCGATTTCTTGTTCTAATCATCGCGATGACGAACTGTCGGCTTCAACATGTCTAGTTAGGCATTATTACCCTATGCATGCTCCTATTTTTCCCCTCCACTCGATCGAATGCTCAGGGTCATACCCTACCGGCATCATCCCTTGAGCGCCCTAAGTGCTCGAAATTGTCAAACTTTGAAGGGCCCTAACTCGGAATCCGTGGCACCTGCGAACGTTTTGTTTCAACCTATGGGGCCATGAGAGGGGTCCCTACAAAAGCCTATTTGGTTTTTCAAGTTTCCCTACGGTTTTATTAGGGCAACAATTTTTCGGTTGGCAAAAAAATCGTCAGTCTCACTCAATGGAATGTTGTTACGTGGTCGATTTCTCGTTCTTCTCGTCGAAATGATGAACTATCAGCTCTGACATGTCCAATTAGGCATTATTACCCTACGTATGCTCCTATTTTCCCCCCCACTCGATCGAACGATCGGGATCATACCCTACCGGTGTTGTCCCTTGAGCGCCCTAAGTGCTCAAATTTGTCAAACTTTTATGGGCCCTAACTCAGAATCCGTGGCACCTGCGAACAATCTGTTTGAACCTATGGGGCCATGAGAGGGGTCCCTATGAAAGCCTATCTCGGTTTTTCATGTTTCCCTACGGTTTTATTAGGGCAGCAATTTTTCGATTGGCGAAAAAATTGTCAGTCTCACTCAATGGAATGTTGTCGCGTGGCCGATTTCTCCTTCTGCTCGTCGTGATGATGAACTGTCGGCTCCGACATGTCCAGTTAGGCATTATTACCCTAAGCATGCTCCTATTTTGCCCCCCCACTGGATCGAACACTCGGGGTCATACCCTACGCATGTGACATCCATGAAGGGATATGAAAGGATATTTTGTTAACAATTAGAAACCTTTAATGATAATCAAGTTGAAGCCTTGAGATTTATGCAATATGGTTCAAGTCCAAAACTATACCCTGAAGCCACACACTCTTCCCTCTCCCAGCATACCGTAATGAGTCACAAGTTAACATAGAATTTGGAAGGATTTGACAAGAGCGTTTTGATTTTACTTACGTCTTGTGTATTATAATGTAGACCAATTTGCCAATGTGACATCTTCATATGAGAGAAAAGCTTCATTTTACCTCAATACAGTTGTACCTATTTCATTATTAGAAAAAATAAATAAATTCTGCACTAAACTGCAATAAATAAATTAGTATCCTCTATATTATGGATTTGAATTGATGTTCTCAATTAGTTATTATTCCTACACCTCACACTCACAAGATTAATAATGAAATGACATTTATGATTCATCAAATGTTGACAAAGTCTAATCAAAGTTCAACTTCAAGATGTATACAACATATCATATTCAACTTCAAGATGCATACAACTTACCATATTCAAGCTCATGCCAACCACCACTTGGATATTGTTATATGTCGATTAAAGTACAATATTTGTAATAAAACCATATAGTCCTACAAAAAAGCCATCATAGACCATCTATGTCGATTAAAGTATGATTCATTTGTAATAGGGGCACACTCACAATGTGAAGTTGCAAAGCCCCATGGGAAGCATCAAAATAGAAATTTACTAATCTGACTCATTCTACTGTCAAAAGCATCAAAGATGCTACTGCTAGAGAACACTATGCTCCATTGTAGAGAGAATATTAGGTGCATCTGGTATCAGTGTCTGAAAATGAAAGAATGTTATTCAATTGCCAAAATCTAACTGACTTTATTTTATAAACCATTAATGAATAAAAATAGACAAGGTTACCTGAGTGAAAGTTCGATGACCACCTTGACTAGTCAATGTCAAATGTTTGATTCAATAGATCATCTGTCATGACAATTTGATCCACTGCAGATGTGTCCTGGCCACATGCATTTGAATCATCTTCATGATAATAAACACAACAAGAACCACAATTTAATCTCATTAATGCACAAAGGAATATCTACCATCACCAAGAGAGGGCCTTGTCAACGACGAATGAGCTAGCATGAACCTGTATTTTTAAGAATTGTTAGTCTACACATAAATTTCATGGATGAAAATAAGTGGTGTTGCAAAAATACGTCCCTTCCAATTATATCAAGTGTACTCGCTATGTGCATGCAAAAACCGTGTTGCCCAAAAAAAATGTTCATCAATAGACCTGCATTTTGAACACATCCTTAATATACACGTAACAAACTTGAACATTAAGGTTTAATGATCATTGTTTGAAATGAAATGCATGATTAAAAAATAAGGCACCATTAAAGACCTACTACTCAAGTGTGCTGGAGGGTCATCTCTTTGTTTAAGAGTATCCAGTATTGCTTCATGATCAGCAGTAGTCACTGTCCATAGCTCTTTGGTCTTCGGTTTTGCTTGATGCTTCAACAACTTGACATTTGTAGATATAATAAGGTGTGAATACATTATAATGGTTTTGTGTCTCTCATAGTCTTCAAATGCAGGTATGCCATTCTTTTTAATCATGTATGTTCGCAACCAAGTTCCCACAACAACAACTGAACCTATAGGATATGTGAACCCATCATCATCTGTCACTGGTTGTGTTAGCTTTTGTTTTTCCTGTACACATCGTGCCAACCAATATTTTGATCTCAATTCATTCCCTTGTAGTGCAACAACTACAAAAACATGTCCTGGTTGTACAAGATCTAATAGACGATCATACTCAAGTGAACTTTCCATGTCATCATTTGACAAGGATATTGTTTGAGATAAAGGAGTTAGATAGTGGGGAACCCACGTATCAACCCACTCACTTGACTCGCACTAATCCCAATCACACCGAAGACAACTCTGACAAAAACAAGCCAATGCTCGTGTCCAAATGGTCCATGTACTTGCATTTGAGCTGAGAAATGAATGCATCATTAAAGAATCTTTAATTGTTTGACAATCCAATCTATCTCCCACTGTTCCCTCCTCAACCAACCAAAAGAATCTGCTCACTGCTGAATCAAGAGTACCTCCATGTGACAATGCTGAACTACATCAATCAACAATAGAACGTGCATCAGAGAAATTTGCACTTGAAATCCTCAATTGCTCCTAACTAGAGCTCTCTTCAAACATGCACCTGCTCCATCATTCTCTCCCTTCCCATGCCCTACCTAAAAAAAAACCAAATATGAGGTATACGCCTCTCCACATGCATTCTACTCAACCAATAAAACATACGGGCATTCTTGAATTGACCCTTACAATTATCTGACCATATTATATGTTGGTCAATTGCAATATCTTTCTCATGCAAGAACTCAAAAAAATTATCGAAAGAATGTTGCACATACTCGGAGGAGTGTGATCTATCATCACTCATATAAAAATGATACTCCCTAATTATCTTCCTGTCCTCTTTTGTACTATCAGGAGCATGTCTATATGTAATGTGAACAAAAATAGCAATCTGGACTGAATTGTAGTACTGAAACTATACCTCATTCTGTGGTTGCAATGTATAGTTCTCTACAAAATCAACCACCGATACAATAGTGCCAATCGGGAAAGAGTTCTTACACATCCCGAAGTGTTGATCCAACCACTGAGACCTATGGGTGTGCCTTGCATACTTGTAGAAAATATTTTCCTTAAAATCCAAAATAAAATCAGCAATACTCACTTCTCCTGAGACTAATTCGCATCTAGAACCTTCACCTCCGCTCTTCAAATTATATTTCACTGTCTCGTATCTTTTTTTCTCAACATAATTATTTCCAAACTCGTGTTCGCTGCCCTCATGAAAACATGAAACAAACTTTGACAACCCACCGCATTCTGAGCACTTCTCATTTAAACAATCATTTCTATAGAAATAGCAGCCATCATCTCTAGGGCATAAAAATAGATCTTGCAAGTCTCTTGATGATCTCGGAAATAGCATTGCACCACACTCCTACAACATCTCATTAGTATGCATCGTAGAACGAATATGACATAAAAGTTCAAGGTACATTGAAAACTCCACATGGTACTTGCAACAACAGGTATTGTGAATCTTAAGAGGAACACAATAAAATGGTTTCAAAGATTCAAAGGCCCTTTGTGATATTTGCAAATTTGGATGTAATTCACAAAAAAAATTGTACAACATTGTTTGGCTTGATTCCAAGAAATGTTTGGGATGCGGTGTGTGGTCTTGGTTGCCAATTCTTAATTTCAAAACGTCCTTTAAATTGGGTGACACTCTAGAATTAGAGTGCCAAAATTGTTGAATCTCTTCCTTCACATTGTCAGTAAACTTTCTATCAACATGTGGAAGCCTCCCACCAAATGCCCATGTATCTTGTTGAAGTGGATCGTCAAGTCTTTGTCTTCGTGCAAGTGCTCTATCCAAAGTTTTACGGTTTATGTTAAAATCAACACAAGTTTGTCTTATTTGACGAGCCTTCCTCAATTGATGGATTACTAAGGAGGTTGTAATCACTCTTCGAGCGACTCTCTTATCTCTTTCTTTGATATTCTTTCCAATAGAATTGAGAGCATCAAATAGATTTTTTGCAATAATAGAATTTCTCTCCGTCTTCTTGTTCATACGAATCTTCAATTTGTTTAGCAATGGTCTCATCTTTAGCAATTGAACAAAGAGTTGGCATTTCTCGGTCAATGTCTTATTGCTAAAATTTTGGTTGAAAAGTTCTGCAGCCCACAACCGAACGGTTCTTGTTGACCTCTTACCTTCAAGATTTGCAATAATGTTCTCATCGATTTCAAATAACCATTTTGGGGTTCTTGAAGGTCTTGGATTTGGAATCTGTCTTTCATCCATGAGAGGGTCTTCATTTCTAAAGTAATTAGGTGTTACATATGGTTCACTTGGTGAGGCAATTCCACCTTCAATGTTAAAGTTTTCCACATTTTCACCTCCTATGTCAAAAAATTTCACATGTTGAGCATTTTCATTATCACTTTCAACATTTTCAAAATTTTCAATATTTTCACTTTCAAAATTTACATTTTCATTTTCAATAACTTGTGGCACATTTTCAATTTCAATTTCCTCTTCAGTTGAAGTAACATTAGCAATATTTAACATACCTTGTCTTCTCCTCCTATGACATTCTCTATCTCTTTCTCTATACTCTTCAACTTGGTCATTTGAAAGTTTTCTTTTGCGTTTAGACTTCCGACGACTACTACTCCCCATTTCCCTCCACACATATGCTCCTTCGTGATTGACAATGTAATTTTTCACTTTAAGAATCTCCCAAAAGAACAAATTTGTCTCTAGCTATCTGAAACCCCGTGATCCTCGACAAAAAAAATAGGACCCAGACTGTTGGCCGTTGGAATCTATAGAATGACCCACAAACCCTTTCTTTCTTGGTTTTTAGTACTAAAATCGTATCTCGGATAAAATCAGATATCAAATTTTATCCGATATCCGATTTTTGTACAAAAATATGTGGTCCCCCAAAAAAATTCTCGTTGCCACCATTTATGAACTAAACTGCCACATGGCAGAAATCCGATATCAGATTAAATCGGATATCAGATTTTATTGGTCATATTTTAGAGAGAGAGAGAGAGAGGGATAGAAGGAAAGAGAGAGAGAGAGAGAGAGAGAGAGAGCAAGCGAGAGAGAGAGAGAGAGAGAGAGAGAGAGAGAGAGAGAGAGAGAGACACACACACACACACACAATATGACCCCTAATGTTATGATTTGGTGTCTTAAGGGGTCCTATGGTGTCGTTAGGGGTCATATGATATCTTGTGAGACCATCGGACCCCTTAAGACACCAAATCATGTTGTTAGGGGTCATATTGTGTCCCGTAGGACACAATATGACCCCTAACGACATGATTTTGTGTCTTAAGGGGTCTGATGGTGTCGTTAGGGGTCATATGGTGTCTTGGGACACCATAGGACCCCTTAAGACACAATATGAACCAAAGCGACCCAATATGGTGTCATTAGGGGTCATATGGTGTCCTAAGAGGTCATAGGGGTTCATATTGTGTCTTAAGGGGTCCTATGGTGTCCCAAGACACCATATGACCCCTATGGACACCATATGACCCCTAACGACACCATAGGACCCCTTAAGACACCAAATCATAACATTAGGGGTCATATTGTGTCTTACGGGGTCGTAGGACACAATATGACCCCTAACGACATGATTTGGTGTCTTAAGGGGTCCTATGGTGTCGTCAGGGGTCATATGGTGTCCATAGGGGTCATATGGTGTCCCATGAACCCTTATGACCTCTTAGGACACCATACGACCCCTAATGACACCATATTGTTGTGTCCTAAGGGGTCATATTGTGTCTTAAGGGGTCCTATGGTGTAAATATGACCCCTAACGACATGATTTGGTGTCTTAAGGGGTCCTATGGTGTCGTTAGGGGTCATATGGTGTCCATAGGGGTCGTATGGTGTCCCATGAACCCTTATGACCTCTTAGGACACCATATGACCCCTAATGACACCATATTGTTGTGTCCTAAGGGGTCATATTGTGTCTTAAGGGGTCCTATGGTGTAAATATGACCCCTAACGACATGATTTGGTGTCTTAAGGGGTCCTATGGTGTCACAACGACACCATAGGACCCCTTAAGACTCCAAATCATGTCGTTAGGGGTCATATTTACACCATAGGACCCCTTAAGACACAATATGACGCCTTAGGACACAATATGACCCAAAGCGACTCAATATGGTGTCATTAGGGGTCATACGGTGTCCTAAGAGGTCATAAGGGTTCATGGGACACCATGTGACCCCTATGGACACCATATGAACCCTAATGACACCATATGACCCCTTAAGACACCAAATCATGTCGTTAGGGGTCATATTGTGTCCTACAACCCTGTAAGACATAATATGAGCCCTAACGACATGATTTGGTGTCTTAAGGGGTCCGATGGTGTTGTGAGGGGTCATATGGTGTCCATAGGGGTCATATGGTGTTCCATGAACCCTTATGACCTCTTACGACACCATATGACCCTTGATGACACCATATTGGGTCACTTTGGGTCATATTGTGTCCTAAGGGGTCATATTGTGTCTTAAGGGGTCCTATGGTGTCCCAAGACACCATATGACCCCTATGGACACCATATGACCCCTAACGACACCATAGGACCCCTTAAGACACCAAATCATAACATTAGGGGTCATATTGTGTCTTACGAGGTCGTAGGACACAATATGACCCCTAACGACATGATTTGGTGTCTTAAGGGGTCCTATGGTGTCGTTAGGGGTCATATGGTGTCCATAGGGGTCATATGGTGTCCCATGAACCCTTATGACCTCTTAGGACACCATATGACCCCTAATGACACCATATTGTTGTGTCCTAAGGGGTCATATTGTGTCTTAAGGGGTCCTATGGTGTAAATATAACCCTTAACGACATGATTTGGTGTCTTAAGGGGTCCTATGGTGTCACAAGACACCATATAACCCCTAACAATACCATAGGACCCCTTAAGACACCAAATCATGTCATTAGGGGTCGTATTGTGTCTTATGGGGTTGTAGGACACAATATGACCCCTAACAACATGATTTGGTGTCTTAAGGGGTCCTATGGTGTCGTTAGGGGTCATATGGTGTCCATAGGGGTCATATGGTGTCCCATGAACCCTTATGATCTCTTAGGACACCATATGACCCCTAATGACACCATATTGTTGTGTCCTAAGGGGTCATATTATGTCTTAAGGGGTTCTATGGTGTAAATATGACCCCTACCGACATGATTTGGTGTCTTAAGGGGTCCTATGGTGTCACAAGACACCATATGACCCCTAACGACACCATAAGACCCCTTAAGACACCAAATCATGCATTAGGGGTCATATTGTGTCTTATGGGGTCGTAGGACACAATATGACCCCTAACGACTTGATTTGGTGTCATTAGGGGTCATATGGTGTCCATAGGGGTCATATGTGTCTTGGGACACCATAGGACCCCTTAAGACACAATATGACCCCTTAGGACACAATATGACCCAAAGCGACCCAATATGGTGTCACTAGGGGTCATATGGTGTCTTAAGAGGTCATAAGGGTTTATGGGACACCATATGACACCATAGGACCCCTTAAGACACCAAATCATGTCGTTAGGGGTCATATTGTGTCTTACGGGGTCGTAGGACACAATATGACCCCTAATGACACAATTTGGTGTCTTAAGGGGTCTTATGGTGTCACAAGGCACCATATGACCCCTAACGACACCAATCGACCCCTTAAGACACCAAATCATAATATTAGGGGTCATATTGTGTCTTAAGGGATCGTAGGACACAATATGACCCCTAACGACATGATTTTGTGTCTTAAGGGGTTCGATGGTGTCGTTAGGGGTCATATGGTGTCCCATGAACCCTTATGACCTCTTAGGACACCATATGACCCCTAATGGCACCATATTCGATTGCTTTGGGTCGTATTGTGTCCTAAGGGGTCATATTGTGTCCTAAGGGGTCCTATGGTGTCCCAAGACACCATATGACCCCTATGGACACCATATGACCCCTATGGACACCATATGACCCCTAACGACACCATAGGACCCCTTAAGACACCAAATCATGTTGTTAGGGGTCATATGGTGTCCTAAGGGGTCATAGACCACAATATGACCCCTTAGGACACAATATGACCCAAAGCAATGCAATATGGTGTCATTAGGGGTCATATGGTGTCCTGAGAGGTCATAAGGGTTCATGGGATACCATATCACATAACTATCATTAGGGGTCATAGTTATGGGTTGTAAGACACAATATGACCCCTAACGACATGATTTGGTGTCTTAAGGGGTCCTATGGTGTCCCAAGACACCATATGACCCCTAACGACACCATAGGACCCCTTAAGATACCAAATTGTGTCATTAGGGGTCATATGGTCTCTCTCTCTCTCTCTCTCTCCTCCCTCTACCTCTCTCTCTCTCTCTCTCCCTCTCTCTTTCTCCCTCTCTCTCTCTCTCTCCCTCTCCCTCTCCTCTCTCTCTCTCTCTCTCTCTCTCTCTCTCTCTCCCTCTCTCTCTCCCTCCCTTTCCTCCTCCTCCTCCTCTCTCTCTCTCTCTCTCTCACTCTCCCCCTCTCCCCCTCTCTCTCTCTCTCTCTCTCTCTCTCTCTCTCTCTCTCTCTCTCTCTCTCTCTCTCTCTCTCTCTCTCTTTCTCCCTCTCTCCCTCTCCTCTCTCTCTCTCTCTCTCTCTCTCTCTCTCTCTCTCTCTCTCTCTCTCTCTCTCTCTCTTTCTCCCTCTCTCTCTAAAATATGACCAATAAAATCTAATATCCAATTTAATCGGATATCGAATTTTTGCCATGTGGCAGTTTACTTCATAAATGGCGGCAAAGGGAAATTCTTTGGGGACCGCAAATTTTTGTAATCAAATTTTCAAATTTCAAATTGCGGCTTGGGAATGCTTTGTTATTAGGCTTGGAAGTGACAAGCCTGGAAAGTCAACTGAAAAAACGTGTTTTTCAGTATTCCTTGATTTTCCAGACTTTACACTAGTGGCTGACAGCTTTTTCTGTAGCCAAAATTGATAAAATGAAAAGGGTTTTTTAAGGATGTTCCCAACTTTCCAACAATATAAGGCTTGTCTTATTTCAACTTTAGTAAATAATTATTATTTATTTTCTAATTGAATTATGACAATAGTCCTAATTGATATACTGATTGAAAAACACTCATAACTTTCAAATGGTATAACATTTTTTGAAACCGAAACATGCCTCACATCCTATGCTTCGTCTACTATAGGGAAAAATTTAAAAAAATTAAATTTCATAAGGTTTTGACCAAGTTAAGGTGGTCAGACCTAGGAGTTTCTGAATTTATGAAAAGCTGTAGTAAAAAAATCATAAATAATTATTTAATTCATAAAAAAATTTTAAAAAAATATGTGTCACATCCGGACATGAGTCTTATACTTCTATTATAAATATTATAAAAAAATATTAAGATTTGGTTGTGATTAGGGTGGTCAGACATACGTCTACTTCTTATTTTTTTCCAGAAATTTTAGTACCACTGCATTGAAATTTGAAATTTTCATCAAATAGGATTTTTTTTTTTCCAAAAAAAAACTAGTAGCTTAGAAACTACATTCAATTTTCTATATATTCTCTTCTTACATATTTTAAAAATAATGTTCACAACTTATTCAAATTTTCATGTGAAGTTGCATAACTCTGATTTTTTTGAAATTTCATTGCCACTTAAGGGCTTGTTTTGGCACACCATGATCTTGCACATACCCATCATATGTTTTAGAAAGGCAGTATTCTTAGGGTTAGGTCAAGCTCTTACACTTGCTTTTTAGCAAAGCCTCATTTTTTATTCACTTGGAGTCTCTCTTATGCTGATAATGGTCTAACTTAGCTATATCAAAACTAAACTATTGGTGTTCGATTGTATGATGTTCTATTCATAACTTTAAATAATATATCATTTTATTAGCCCACCATATGACCCCTTAGGTGTCATTAGAGGACATATTCTTTCCTAAGAGGTCATATGGTATCCTATGACCCCTTAGGACACCATATAACCCCTTAAGACACCATACAACCCATAACAATGTAAGGAAGTTAAGTAGCGGAAACAACTTCCTACACTAACCTTGAGAGGAGGGTAATGCAAAACTTTTTCAGATCGTTACAATAGTTACAGAAAAATAGAAATAGATATAATAGCATTCATACCACAACACAGTGATTTACGTGGGGAAAACCCTTTCAGGAAAAAAACCCCACACTCCAAAAGCAGCTCAATATTTTATTCAGCAATCAAAAATAGATTACAACATACTTGCAAAGCAAGCTCTTCATAGGAGTACCACTAATCAGAGATTCAGAGGCAACTCAATAGCCATAAGACTCTCTTACACCCAACCTCTATCTCACACACCTCATAAATAGGAGATACAATACAAGAAACCGTCAAACGGTATTACAAAACCATGGGCTAAAACCACCCAATAAGGTGTAGCCGACCTTATCTCCCTTCTAGATTCCCTATGACATGTTAAAGCACACATCAACACATGTCGCTCCCTTTTACAACTCATTTATGTATCCGATACAAATTATTTTTCCTATTTCAGGAGTACAAACTTCCGGAGGCCATAACTTGAGAACCGGGTGTCCGATTGACGAACCGTTTGAAGCATCGAAAAGCTCGCGAAGTGCTCTATCACCTCGTGACCCGCTGCACCGATTATGGCCACTTTTCAGGGCGTTTCGGAGCCTCTAAAGCCCCCAAAATTAAGTTTAAACATTTTATCGCACCCCTCCAAGACGAAACCTTTAATATCTTCAAAACTAGCTGTGACCTTGCGACGCAACTTTACCGGAATGCTTATCTAGCCAACCAGAAGCTTCAGGGAGAGTTTCGCACCATTTCGTGCTCAAATGAAAACTTACTATAAATAGTAACCTCGCATAAATGCAAGGTTGAGACACCATTTTTCCCAACAAACAACACCATATGGTTTCCTAAGGGGTCATAGGATGTCATATGACCCCTCAGGACACCATATGACCCATAAGAACACCATATGGTGTTCTAAAGGGTCATATGGTGTCCTATGACCCCTTATGACACTATATGGTGTCGTTATGGTGTCCACTGACCCCTAGGATACCTTATGACCCCTAATGACACCATATGGTATCCCAAGGGGTCATATGGTCTCCAACCACCCCTTAGGACACCATTTGACTCCTTAGGACTCCATATCGTATCGTTATGGGTTGTATGGTGTCCTAAAAGGTCATATAGTGTTCTATGACCCCTTAGGACATCATTTGGTATCATTATGAGTCGTATGGTGTGCTAAAGGGTCATATGGTGTCCTATGACCCCTTAGGACACATGCATGGATCCCTAGGATACCATATGACCCCTAAGAATACCATATGACCCTAGAGAGAGAGAGAGAGAGGGGAGGAGAGGGATGGAATGGGAGAGAGATATACCTAAGAGAGGAGGAGACTGAGATATATAGATAGATAGAGATTGAGAGGGAGAGACACGAGATAAATGAGAGAAAGAGAGATGGAGAGAGAGAGAGGGAGAGAGGGACAGGGGGAGAGAGGGAGAGAGGAATAGAGACTTGATTCTCTCCCCTTCGCTCTTCCTCATACCTCTCTCTCTCTCTCTCCCTCCCTCCCTTCTGCCCTCTCTCTCTCTCTCTCTCTCTCTCTCTCTCTCTCCCTTCACATTTTTTCAACTGCAAATAGCATGTACGAGGTACTGAACCTATTAGTTCACAACCCTGCCATAACATTTTTAAGGCGTAGGAGCGCATACGGGGTACTGAGCCTATTAGTTTGTTGCCCTGCCATAACATTTTTAAGGCTTAGGATCGCGTACGTGCTACTTATTAGTATAGAATGGAAAAAGAATGTCGTTGGGCTTGCCAACATTTTATTGACTAACAACACGCACACAGTTATTAATATAGCGCGTACGTGGTACTTAGACACAGTTTTATTTGCCCAAGAGCCTCAACGACCTCAAAAGAAGTTTTTCAGGTCATTGAAGGCCTCAACATCTCCTAGAATCATTCATAGGAAACCAAAGTACCTAATTGACATTGATGAGAATATATTGAAGCCAATGCCCGATAAAATGAATGAACGAACTTGTAGGAGAATGGTTAAAAGAATATGGCAAAACTATTTTGAAAACTTAAATCAAACTGCAAGATGTCAATTAATTGTTCAAATGATTAAAGCCATAATCATTAGTATCATTTTATTCCAAACATTATTTTAGAAAGCATTGTCTCAAAGAGGGGCAAAATGTAGATGTCTAAAAATGGTTATGCATTTTCATATTGTCATGTCATTACCCTCACTTGTCCATATTGATTAAATAATTATTTAATTAACATTTCCTCTAAAAAATTTAACTTTTTCTAATTATTTAAATATTTCTTTAGCCTTTTCTATCCATAATTAATTATATCCATAATTAATTAAATATTTTATTTAATTAATTTTAACATTTTATCCCAATATTAATTGTTTAATTAATTTCTCACTCATTATTTAATTAGCTAACACTTCCATCACAAATTAAATAAATTTAAATATTTATTTAATTTTTCCACCTTAAATAAATAAAATTAATATTTTATTTATTTCCTCTATGCATTTACACTTCACCTTATCCCTCCACCTCATCATTCCATGTGCATTATAGGCCTCACTCTTTATTTTTCTCAACCATTGATCTTGCAATTTAATCCCCACTGTTGATCAAATGTGATGTTAGACATATAAATAAGATCTTTGTTCACTCATTTTCCTCACAACACTTTTGAGTATTGTGGACACTTAATTTTGGCTAATTAATTTAGCAAATTTATTCCCTTTAGCCATTTAGTTAATTAAATATCTTAATTAATTAAGCCCATCCCTTGAATTAATTAATCTAATTAATTAACTCTCCCCTTCCAATCCCTTGAATTAATTAATCCAATTAATTAATTCCCCTCTTTTCCAAATCCATGAATTAATTAAACCGATTAATTAATTCCTCATTTTCTTCCTTTTATTTGAATTATTTAAATTCAAATGTTCCCTTTAGAGCACATGGCTCCTAACTCCTAACCACCTAACTAACCCTCTTCTAACCTAACCTCCAATCTAACCCATGGGTTCTAAACAACTCTATACCCCCAAACTAACCTTATCCTAACCTCCCCTCACATGTGTGTGCACACATATTCCCCTAATTTCCTTAATATTATGAAATTTGATTCTTTTTTTGGGTGGCTTCCTCCCAAAAGAGACATGTGTCCTTGAGGACAGTTTGACATGTGTCTTTCTTAAGGACACTTGTCTTTCCCTTTTGAGCCACAAGTGTGGAATGTTGTTCCATTCGTCATTTCTAGGATTGCCACTTGTCCTCCTTGAGGACAAGTGTTGCATTTTCCAGTCCCTTACAATCCTATTTAATCCCTCCTCTTTTTCTATCAAATACTCCACCTTTTTGGCAATGCATTGCTATTATGCAATATTTCATCCATTATAGCACATCCATACTATCATAATTCCAAAATCCACCTTCATATCCAATCATCCCATCTTTGCATCTCGAATCCAATCAACATATCAACATCATGGAGAACAATCGAGCACTAACTATGTCTTGAGTGCAAATCCGAACATGGGAAAATCAAATAAAATTTGGAGTATGAGGTTTGCATTTACTTCATTATTGCTTCTTTATCTCATTTCCTTCTTTTTAAACATCTCAATCTTGAGGTGTTTGGGGTTAATTGTGTTGCTTAGATTTTTTCGTGTTATCTTTCAATCATTTATATTTGAGCACGATTTACTTCACACAAGTACCTACACCATTGCCAAATTATCAAACATCTATTATCACTATCAAAGGCCAACATTTATTATCAAGCATCAAGCCTTCATATTATTATGTTGATATTAAATTTATGTTACAAAATCTAAGAGAAAATATATATCTAAGCTTTCAAGTAGGTCTTAGATAGAGTCTTCTAAGGTGTTTGTATTGCTATTATTGTTTATCATTTAATTTTATACATAGATCTTAAATTATATTTCACGTTTGTGTAGATTGTGAGTTTAGATCTTGCATTGTATTTAGATTCAAAGATTGTTTCTAGACTCCTCAAATTTAACTTAAATCAATCTCCATCGTTCAAAAATAATCTAAAGACATAAAATACTAATCTTATAAATTAAAAAATCTAATCTAATAAAAACACTCACATTATGACAAACACAAATCTAAGTGAGAAAAATAAAAAAATATTAATGTTACAATAAAAAAAGATTAAAAATGTAAAAATCGTCAAATTTAACAATTAGAAAGGCATACTAAACCTCCCTTAGAAGGTACAAATGATGTGTTCTAACGAACAAGTTGCTAGAAAAATATTATTTGTGCTTTCAATATTTTAACTTCATTCATTTTGTTTGGACTCGGGATTAATACACATTTGATTGACTTTTAGCCATGCATTTTGATTAAGATTCAGCATTGAATAAATTAATTTTGTTTTTTTGATGGAGGTCTAGACCTGCAAGCTGCCAGCCTAGCAAGGGCATGAAGCCCGCGAGCTGGCAACCCAGCGAGGGCCTGCACGAAGTAGTTTTTGCCACCCGATACGGGGGCTCGAGCTAGTAGGGTGAACCTCTTCGGCTAAGAGAAAAGGACTGAGGGGTA
This sequence comes from Cryptomeria japonica, assembly GCF_030272615.1. Taxonomy (NCBI): domain Eukaryota; kingdom Viridiplantae; phylum Streptophyta; class Pinopsida; order Cupressales; family Cupressaceae; genus Cryptomeria; species Cryptomeria japonica. Next base: position 467,800,229 of record NC_081412.1, on the reverse strand, counting down.
TCCATTCTGCCAAATTTGCCCGAGGCATGATCCCAACCTCGTCCCTTATGATGTCGAAGCCTTGCACTCAGCAAGACTTGATCCCTGGTGGGCTCATTTAGATCCTTTCAACTTCACCAGTAGACCAAGGGCCCATTGACATTAATTTTGTTTTTACGTAGTATATATAATAAAATTTATATAAAATATGTTTTCATTATATTGTAAGTTTCCTGTGAATAAAGATTTGTGTCCCCTATAAACTAGACAATAATCTTTATCCCATAAAAACAAGGCACACCAATTTATGTCACTAGTTTGTGGACAAGAAATCATTTTGCCTAAATGAATGCTTAAATCTTAAAAAATATATATGTACAAAGTTAAGTGAAAAAGAAGCTTAGAATATTGATGCAGGGCAAAACAAATAAATAAGAAATAATAATAAGACTTCAATTCAACTTATTAAAAATAATTTATGACTAAAATTAATTATAAGAAATAGATTTTTATTGTTAAATCAAAGGTTAGCTTTTATAAGTTTAGATGTGAATTACATGTGAATGACATTTAGGAAGAGTAGGAAGAGAGTTTTTATCTCATAGGTGGAATGATTGTACTCTATTTTTTAAAGTTTAGTTACAATTACATTCAAGTGCATAATAAAATTATTTATAAAAATTGAAACTAATTCAAATTCACGAAATAAATACAATCTTTAAAAAAAAATTCTAAGGAAAGGCACCCACTAAAAAATCATTTAGTCAGTTAATAGTCACCCATTGGCATATTCAATAGTTAGAAGAAAGTTAGGAATTGGATCAATTGTGCAACTTTTTTGGTACCAATAGCGCAAGACTTTGGACATTTGTGCATAAGTATTGGATGAGTTGTGCCAATTTTGTGGTGGTCAAAGCAAATAATTAACTAGACAACAAAGGGTATGTATGAGAAGTCAACTTTTTGACCTTTGCATGTATAATGAATCCCACCACACATTTGTTGTAACTACCTAAGAGCCAAAATAATAGCTATAAGCATTTTAAGTTGCATATAAAATAATTAAAAAATTTCTTACTCGTCCTTTAATTCTCTCATCTCATGATGGATCATGTTGTGTGATGTGAAATATTGATGATAAAAAATCTATACACAATCAAATTCAGAAACATGAACAACAAAAAAAATATCATCAAATGTATTTTTAAGATCTTAAGATGCATGAAACTAGCTATTGAGTTCTCTTATCTCATGATGGATCATGTTATGTGATGTGAAACATTAATGATAAAAAATCTATGCACAATCAAATCCAAAAACACGAACAACAAAATAAAATATCGCCGAATGTACTTTTAAGATCTTAAGATGAAAACTAGCTATAATAATTAATGTTACCCTTCCCCTATAAGACAAATCTGCTAAGTATCATCAACTATGTGAACTGTTTGGCCCTATAGATGTAAATAAATCATTTCCTTGCATGCCAAACTGTGATTAAAAGCCGTGTGAGAAATGAGCAATGATGAGCCCATTGTCCTGTTCATGAGACCACCCTGATGTCGATCAGAACACAGGGACTTATCATTTTGTGAATGCAGACAGCGTGCACGCGAAGTTAAGCCAGAAAAAATGGACTTGTAGGAATCAAACACAGTAAGTAGAGTTACATGGTGTGCCAGTGACAGAATAGCTACAATCCTTCCTGTACGAGAGTATGAAGTTTACTCCAAACAGTTTGGAATGAATCTACACCATCCCTAAAAAGAGTGATCAGCGCTAATTTAGGGTCTCTGTGTATCTTAGTGTTTGTACAAAGAGCAGGCTGCTTGACAGTCTGTTTCTGAGGAATGGAGCCCACAGGAGCCCATTCGGAACCGATGGGCCAAGGAATAGGAGGATAACAAAAACTCTTCTTGATATATAGAAAGAGCTCTAGCCAAAGCTTGTAACTTGTAAGATGGATGTAGGTAGTACATGACTATCCTGCTGCGCAGTCATAAATACGGTGCAATCGAAAAGCACGGATCGAAATTTATTTGAGGTCAGTTTCTGTTCTCTTTTTTTTTTCTGTTTCCATCTTGCATGTCCGTTTCTTCTCTTTAATTTCCTTGCATTCTTGGTAATTGTCTGTTACTTAATTTCCTTCGAGAAGCTTTGGTAATTATAGCTTCGCTGTTTTTGGAAATGTCGGCGGCTGCTTTTACAGTTTTAGTGGGCGGTGTAACGGACTGATTCTTTCCAGTATCGGTTATTTTGTAGCCATTAAAAAGGTTTCGTCTAACCAGGTCTTTTATTGGCAGATTCATTATTGAGGAGATGGATTGCCGCTCGATCCTGCTGGGTTTTGTTGTATTCGCACTCGCGGTAGGTTTCCTGATTGGTCGAATGAATGTGTCTTAATAATATTTTTAAGCAGTTTACAGGATCCAGAGATCTAACGTTAATCTTACTTTGCAGTTTTTTTGAATGTTGGTTCTTTTATTGGGCATGTTGATTAAAAAAATTATGATTTTGTGAAATTATCTAATGTTTTAAAATTGAATACGAATATCTTTATATGCTACACAATCTTAATGAAAAATGAGCTGTTGCGTTGTATATGAATAATGGTAGTGTAGGAGAATGGGTGGACTGTAAAGAAAGTGTGGGTGTGGGTTGTGTTTGTGTGTTTTGGGATAGGGCATTTGTTTGGCCTCAGTTTTTTGAGGGTTGTTTAAGTGTAATTTAGTTTCAATCACTTGTTTGTTTTATGCAAGTTCTTTCTTTGCATTCTTTTTTGAAGATTCTTCATCTGTCTGCTATATATTTAAGCTGATGTGAGAGAGTTTTCAATTGAACAATTAATTTTTTTGGATATTTTTTCTAGTTTTGATTGTGTAAATAAAAAAAAATTGTATCAATGTTTCTTTGCAGTCTTTCTTGAAGGCTGTCCATCAGTCTGACACATATCTGAGCTGACTCAGTTTTCAATTGAACAACTAAAATTTTGTTCTTGATATTATTTCTGCTTTTGATTGTGTGTAAAAACAATTTGTATCAATGTTTCAATCACACTTTGTGATCCATCCTTGAATAATAGAATACTCAAGAAGTAGAAAAATAGACTGTTAAAGATCTATGGAAAATATAAAGATTGTGTCCTGCAACACTTTCCCACCCTCTTAGCCAATTCTTTATATTCTCCATGGATCTGCAGCAGTTTCTTTTTCTATTTCTTGAACTTTCTATCATTCCGATGAATTCTAGTGTGTGATCCAAATCATTGATACAAGAAAAGAAATTTACACACAATCAAAACCAGAAACAACAGCCATTATAGATTATCAAAAATTAATAAACTTACGACTCTTAAACACTTGTACCTATTGCAGAGTTTTCACATATGTTTTGACGGATGATGTGATGGATTGTGCAGATAACTACATGTGATGGCGGAGGAGCGCAGCTGTTTTGCAGCCAAGGCATCTCTGTTACGTTTCTGGCGTCGCGCATTGCCCAATGCGACGCTCCCACCATTCTTGCTGGACAAAGCGTCTCCTCTCGACGCTACTTCCTTTGCTCTGTTTTCCGGCTACATGAAAAACCACACGCTCTCTAATCAAATCGCATCCTTCTGCACAGCTGCGGATCTTCTCTGCATTCGCAGGACGGTCGATGACCAGAAAGCCGTTTCCGGCCCATCAGATTTCGAGAGCTACACCACCGATAAAGATTTCAAAAATTACAACGCCGACGGCAACACTTTCACAAACTACTCCGATAACTCCAACGTAGTAAAGGACGACTTCAAAGGATACGGCCCGAGATCCAGCGGCATTCAGAATTTCCAAAACTACGCCCCGGGTTCCAATGTCGTCGACGAGGGCTTCGCCAACTATGGCACCAACAGCTCCGCCCTCCAGCAATTCACGAGCTACACAGACCAGGCCAATGTCATCAAAAACGACTTCGCCACCTACGGCAAGGACGCCAACGGGATTCTGTCCCAGTTCACCAGTTACGCCAACAATTCCAATATCATCACCAACGATTTCAAGGCCTACGACAAGGGCGGAAACGGCCCTCTTGAGCAATTCACCTCCTATGCCGACAACGGCAACGCAGTCAGAAACGAGTTTCAGAACTATGTGGCCACCGCCAACGGGCCGCTCGAGCAATTCACAAGCTATGCCGCCGGGGCAAGTGAGCCGCAAAATGTGTTCAAGACTTATGGAAAGGACGGCAACGCTTCCTCGCTTTTCTTCACCAACTATGGCAAAAATGTTACCGGCGCTTCCAACGAGTTTGCTGGGTACAACGAAGGCACCAATGCCGCCTCCGGGAATTTCATTTCATACGCCAAGAATTCAACCTTCAAAATTTACGCCAATACCGGCCCGACGTTCTCTGACTACACCAACACGACCAATACCACTTCTACAGGCGTAGAGGCTGGGAAGTTCTTCAGGGAGAATCTGTTGGTGCAGGGCAAAACTCTCCCCATGCCCGATATCAAGGACTACATGCCCAAAAGATCGTTTCTTCCTGGCTCCTTGGCAAAAAATCTGCCCTTTTCTACGCAGACTCTACCGGAGCTGATGAAGACGTTTCACGTTCCAGAAAACTCGAGAATGGCGGATATCATGGCGCGGACGCTGGGAGATTGCGAAAGGCCGGCGGTGAAGGACGAGATAAAGAAATGCGCGAGATCGGTGGAGGCATGGCGGAGTTTGCAGTTTCAGTGTTGGGCTCCAAGGTGGAGATTCTCACCACAGAAAGCACGGCGGGTTCTAGAAGCCAAGTTTCTGTCGGCGCCGTCACGGGCAAAGACGGCGGCAAGATCACAAGGTCGGTGTCGTGCCACCAGAGTCTGTTTCCGTTTCTGGTTTACTACTGCCATGCTGTGCCCAAGGTTAAGGTTTACCAGGCTGAACTGTTGTCAATGGAGGAGAAGAAGAAGATAAACAATGGAGTCGCCATTTGCCATTTGGATACGACACAGTGGAGTGCAACACATGCAGCATTCATGGAACTGGGACATGAACCAGGGAAGATTGAGGTCTGCCATTGGATTTTCGAAAACGATCTCATCTGGGTGCCGGTCTCGGATTAACTTATCTTCTGTTTGTTGTGTACGGGCCGATGTAAAAGACAACGGAGTGGCATTTGCCGCTTGGTTTGATAAATAAATCTTCTGCAATTCAGTAATGGCCAGGTGATGTCTCTGAATTTGTGATGAAAGAATTGTTTTTTCTTTTGTTGGATTGCTAAGGTCGGGGAGCCCCACCATTAAGGAGTGGGTTAAAGCTGAGCATGGCACTGGTGGGGCTTAGGTAGGGAAAGAAATATTTTATTTGTCTGGTAAGTTGTAAATGCGGGCACGGCCTTTTCATTTTAGTTAGGGAAAGAAATGAAGATTTCTCTATCTTAGCTGTCTCCACTGATTGAATAAAAAATCATACCAACATAAAAGTGCCTCTAACAGCTTTAAATCGATGGTTCTGAAGTTGGCGGAAGGAATGGTCAAATGAGATTTTGAATTGTAAGATTTCAATGTATTTTTTATTATTTATTTATACCTCGGATTCCAATTTCATAGAATTTGTGGGGTGTATGGGAAAAGAGCTGTTCTTGATAATGGCCAACATGTTTTCTATATAATATTGTAATTGAGAAAAAAGTTATGTATTGTCTATGATGCTTGTTAGATTGTATTTGTTAATGACTTCAATATTTATTTATTTGGTTGTGTTTATTAATTGAAATTCAAAATAATGTTAAATAGAGTAATGAGATTTTCATTTTTATTTGATTATCTATTTAATTTTTTGTTTGTTGAGAATATTTTTATATTAAGATAAATGGTATAATTTTGTCTAAAATTAATTTATTTATTTGATAGTTTATTTGTTTTTATTTATATTTGAATTTTATCTTATTTTTATGCATATTTTGTCATGCAACATATTATCTTTATATATATTTATTCAACCTATCTATAAATTTATTATCATGTCTTTGTTCAAACTTATCAACATATTTATTACCATGTCTTTGTCCAAATTCTATTATGTAATCACTTAGGAGTCATTTTTGTGGTCATGGGCTTGACTACAATACCATAATTTTGACCCTCGCCCTTTCAAAATTCAAAATTGTTCAACTAGCTTCATCTACCTTTCTTACACAAAATTGACTTAAATATAGGTTTGACTCAAATATATTTAATTGCATCCTTTTCACATCCTCACATATTGAATTATTATCTCATTCTAGAGAATCAAAAGAGCAATAAATAATAATACAATTAGATTTGGTGTACTATAAAAGTGTAGCAAATCTGCATTCTAGGGCCCTCTATTAAAGTAAAATGAATTTTCTTATTTAATTAATTAGATCTTTTTTTCACACTAATATGCTTCAGCGAGTGCTTAGGTCATATATTGTTTTTGCCTCAAATCTAATTTAATCCCCTCCTGAGATTACAACTAGGATTGCCTATTGTTTTTTTCTTATTATAAGGATTCATTATTATATCAAATTATTGTAAAATACACATTCATAATTATTCATATTTTTTTTTTATAGGGTTGACCCTATTATAATAATTTTGACCCTTGCTCTTTCAAACTTCAAAATTGTTCAACTACCTCCACTTACTCTTCTTACAAAAAATTGACTTAAATATATGTTTGCATGATTTAGTGCTTTGTGCTTGTGTTAAAATATATTTAATTGCATCAATTTCACATCCTCACATACTAAAGTATTATCTCATTCTAGAGAATCAAAGGAGCAATAAATAACACAACATTTAGATTTGGTGTAGTATAAAAGTGAAGCAAATCTACATTCTATGACCCTTTGTTAAAGTAAAATGATTTTTTCATATTTAATTAATTAGGTCTCTTTTCACACTAGTATACTTAAGCTCACTTAGGTCATATATTTTTTTGTCTTGAAAGTCATAGGATTAGGACACATGTCATGATCAAATTTTATCCTCTCCTAAAGTTTCATCTAGGATTGATTTTATTTTTTTAACTATTATAAGGATAATTATTGTATCAAATCATTTAAAAATACACATTCATAATTATTCATTTTCTTTTTGGATGAATAGTTTTCTTTGGCCTCCATGAATTTTTTTTTTTCTTTCTATGATAGATGTTTGGTTCCAAGTGATGTTTAAAAGTTGTAAGGTTGATGAATCAACTCCAACATAGTATGTGGGTTTAAACTAAGTGACTAAATGATGCATCTTGGAGTAAAAATGACCTCACTATGGCATCTAAAATGTTCAAAAATATTAAGTTTATCTATCTAAATGTTGAAATCAAAGACCAAAAATTTTAGCTCAAAATATTTGTCTTGAAATCCTTGCCTTAGAAATCCTATAATTGTATGGTTGTACAATGCCACACCATGATCTTTCATTAAACCTTCTTAAAAAAACTACCACTGTCATTTGCTACACTTTTTTTTATTTTTAAATTAAAAAGTTAAAGAAAATAAGGTTTTTTAATATGTATGTAGGGTATAACATGTACCTTACATAAATCTATATTAGCCTTGTACCCTATCTAATAGCTTTTGTTGCTATTGGTGTTGACTCTAGCATGCTCAACATGGCTACTAATAGCTTGTTTTAAAGATTACTGACATTTTTTATTGCTAAGGGTATCAATTTCTACTAGTATAGCCCACTACAACCCCCTTTGGTAGCTCTATCATTAGAATACTAGTGTTTAGAACTAGTCACTTTCAAGTGCAATTTTTTTTCCCAGCCTATCAAAAGTAGTTTTGACATTAACATTAGTAGTTTCTAGGCTCAACCAGTTATTTTTCTCCATGTTAACAACTTTTTGACCTAACTAGTAATATTGTATACCTTTCAATGGTTTTATAGTTCTCTCAATGGTTTTTTGAGGTCCTATCAATAATTTTCTACACACTTAAAGAATATTTTGGTGCATTTAGGGTATATTCTAGTGGGAAACTTTTACTAACATCACAATGATTTCACCATATATGATTTTACATAAATTGTAACATGAAATTGCACCAAACTGGATTAGATCTAGTGTTCCAATGACAAAATTCAAACAAAATCAAAGTGCAGGAACTTACAAAAAGAGGTTGAATCTCCAGAGAAGGTCGGCTTCCATTGTGATCTAGGTGCAAGTATTGGTCCAACCTAACACTTGAAAATATTACTTTAAACCTATTCTACTAACTTTGAGAAGGAAAAGGGGAAAGAAAAGTTACAAAAATGAAGGGGAGGTGATACACCAAGATGAGAATTTGTTTCTCCATTCTTACAATAGCATAAAATACTAACAACATCACTAGAAAATATAGATAACTCTCTATTTTTGCTAGTTTCTAGAAGTAAATATAAGGTTAAAATTTAATAGATTGTTTGAAGGGAAGGAAACAACCACAAACAACACCTCCAAATATGATTAACACAACATATAACTAAAAAAAAATTCATTCAAACATGGAGGTAAATAGTTTTATAGAACATCTCTCAATGAGAGAGGTAAAAATAATAATTATATTGATGCAAAGCCCAAAAGCTAGTTTACAATTGTAAATAAATGTTAACAAGAATATATGTATTTTCTAGAGAAATAAGAGAACAACCCTTACAAAATATATAAAAATTACCTTTGTAGATCAGGAATAACTTATATTTTGTCATGAAGTTTGAACCCTAACCCATTTAGGGTTTGTAGAAGAGGCTACCAAATTATATTATGCATGGTTATGGATCATCTTTTGATGTTAGTAGATGAGAGTAGCATTAAATTTAGTAGTTGAAGAGGCGTAATTTCTTGAAAATAAACTACCTCTGAGGTCATTCTTTGATAGATGAAGTGTATTCATAGGCCATAAACAAGCATTGTTATGGGCAAGAGGGCTTGCATAAGTATGGAAGCACCTTAATGGAAACATTATTTTACCTTGGCCTCAAGAAATGGTATTTTGGAGTGTCGAGTCATTAAATTTATTCCTATCACACCAAGCTGCATAGAAATCCTAATCCAAGGTTGTTTGAGCGATGTTCAAATCTTAGTCATCAATCCTAATTTTGGTGGGCCTATCAAATGATAAGAGATGTATATAATTTCCCCTTAAAATGTGGTTGTTAATCCCCATGATCAATGGCCACCAATTCATTAGTAAGACCCTTATTAGTTTAAAAATATGGTCATTGATCCTGATTATCAATGACCCATAATTAGCCATGCCACTTTTGATTAAAAATGTCCACATTATCTCTAGGTGAATGGGGGGCAAGCTAACATAACGCTAATAACAATTTTTCTAATCATATTATTAAGGTCCTTTATATAAATTCATTCTCTTTGATCTTGATCTTCATTAATATTTCCAAGGAGGTTCTTCAATTATAGCACCATATTCAAGTTATATTTTCATAGAACTATTTTTTTGAGTAGTGTCATTGGGGTCACTCATATAGATTTTGTCTCTTTAATTGCAAGATCTTCAACTTGATTTTAGAGAAGTTTTTGTAGTTACAACACTATAGCATTCATCTTTCAATATATTTTTGCAACATCTTTGTGCTTCAATGATATTCTTCATTTTCATCTTTAAGACATTATTTTGGAGGCTTCTAAATCCTTCATATTTCTTTGTCTTTTTTGGAGGCAAATTTTTCCCATAAGGTTTCCTCATTTTCTCTAGTTATAAGAGAGCATTTTTATTTGTACACGGGCACCTCATCAAGCCTAATTTCCAAGACTCATAATTTTCTTGATATTCTTTCATCATTTAAGGTTTTAGCTGCTCCCCAAGTTTCACTTAAGGGAAGTGTTAGAGTAAAAAGTATGTTTCACACTAACACACTTATGATTACTTAAGTCATGTTCCTTTTATGTCTCAAGTCAGAATAAGAACACATGTCATCATATAATTTTATCCTCTCCTAAGATTTCATCTAAGGTTACCTTTTATTTTTTCCTTATTAGAAGGATTTATTATTGTATCAATTAATTATAGAGTGCACATTCATAATAATTCATGATTTTTTGGATTAATATTTTTTGACCTCCATAACAATTATAGACACATAAAATTGACTAATCCAATCGCCTAGTAATTGTCCAACACCAACTTATTTCACCTTGTGACATGGGTAAGTGCACAAAGATGGTGGTAAAAAAGGGGAGTATAAGTGGACACTTTTTTCCTGAAATCAAGTGAACTTGAACTTAGAGGCAAAATTTGAAAGTCATCCACTCAAGATATGAAGATAATCAAAGAACAAATATTGTATTACTCTGAATCTAGTTTCCAAACTACTAAAAATTTTCAAAATTGGATAAGATTAAGGGGGTCAAATCCTTCGCGCACGTAAAACTAACCCTATTTTTTTCTGAAAAACATAACATAGTGTCTGACGTGCACATCAAAAAAGTCATAGTTAGATTTAGTATTTTGACAAATCCTTTGGCAAAAAGATAGTTAAGAGTGAGCACTAGAAGATGTGTATTTTTTTGTAATTTTTTGTTGAGTATTTATTTTTTTATGATTTTTCCAATCGAGCACATCTTGAAAATTTGGTACCTGTTTGTGCACGAAGCATAAGTTGCACTAAACAAATCGAAAATATAATTTTTTTTTTTAAAAATTGTACAGAATCAAGTGCACTACAATAATATATAAATTTTTTAAAATTTGGATACGTATATCAAAAGTTATTCAAAAAATGGTGCACCTATATCTGTGAGAACTATGGAGACACTAGTAAAAGAAATTCAATAATAATATGTTATTGTTGTTCAAATTTTTAAAAAATTATATGGTTAGAAAGCTCAGAAGATGGGTGAAAAAATAGTGGCAATTTTAGAAATACCCACTTTATGAAGTGTAAACCTAATGATGACAAAGTCGATAAACCAAGTTGATAAAATAAAACATGTTAAAAATGAGAGAAATGGAGTGAAATCAAACTTCCAATCCGTAGCTTTGTCATCCAGGCTATTTCCAAGCCTAAAAAGTCAAAAGCGCGTACGGGGTACTTATGGTTTAAAAGCGCGTACAGGGTATTTATAGTGTAAGAAGTGCGTACGCGCTTGTTTCCCTATAAACAGCACATACGCGCTATCTTTACTATAAACAACACGTACGTGCTATTGTATAATATGATATTCTATGTATAATATGTGTATATTCATAAAATATATGTAATATATAATATGTGTATATTCATAAAATATATGTAATATATAATATGTTTATATACATATAATATATTAAACATATATATACACATGTAAGTGTATCGTCTCTCCCTCTCAAATGCATACAAGGTCTCTCTCTCTCTCTCTCTCTCTCTCTCTCTCTCTCTCCCTTCCTCCATACCCCATACCCCATCCCTCTTTCTCTTCTTCTCTCCCTCCATACCCCATTGCAACTATGTCTGCACTTCTATAGAAGTAAGTGAATTTATTTCTTATCTGCAACTTCCTCTTTGATTTTTATCATGTATTCTCTCCCTCCCTCTACCTCTCCCTTCCCCCCATGTTCTCTCCCTCTCTCCCCTCTCCTCTCTCTCTCTCTCTCTCTCTCTCTCTCTCTCTCTCTCTCTCTCTCTCTCTCTCCTCGCTACCTTCCCTCCCCCCTCTTCTCTCCCTCCCTCTACCTCTCCCTTCCCCCCATGTTCTCTCCCTCTCTCCTCTCCCTCTCCCCTCTCCTCTCCCTCCCTCCCTCTACCTCTCCCTTCCCCCCATGTTCTCTCTCTCTCTCTCTCTCTCTCCTCTCTCTCTCTCTCTCTCTCTCTCTCTCTCTCTCTCCCTCTCTCTCTCTCTCCCCTTCCCTCTCCCCCCCTCTCTCTCTCTCTCTCTCCTCTCTCTCTCTCTCTCTCTCTCTCTCTCTCTCTCTCTCTCTCTCTCTCACCCCCCTCTCTTTCTCTCTCTCTACCCCTCCCTCTGCCCCTCCTCCCCTCTCTCTCTCTCTATCTCTCTCCCTCTACCTCCTCTCTCTCTCTAACCCTCCCTATCCCTCCTTCTCTCTCTCTCTCTCTCTCTCTCTCTCTCTCTCTCTCTCTCTCTCTCTCTCTACCTTCCCTCCCCCCTCTTCTCTCCCTCTCTCCCTCCCTCTACCTCTCCCTTCCCCCCATGTTCTCTCCCTCTCTCCCTCTCCCCTCTCTTGTCCCTCTCTCCCTCTCCCCTCTCCTGTCCCCCTCTCTCACCCTCTCTCTCTCTCTCTCTCTCTCTCTCTCTCTCTCCTTCCCTCTCTCTCTCTCTCTCTCTCTCTCTCTCTCCTTCCCTCTCTCTCTCTCTCTCTCTCTCTCTCTCTCTCTCTCTCTCTCTCTCTCTCTCTACCTCTCCCTTCCCCCCATGTTCTCTCCCTCTCTCTCCTTCTCCCCTCTCCTCTCCCTCTCCTCTCCCTCTCTCTCCCTTCCCCCCCTCTTCTCTCCCTCTCTCCCTCTCCCTTCCTCCATACCCCTTCCATAACTTTTTAAGGCTTAGTAGCGCGTACATGGTACTTATTACTCATAAGTGCATACGGGGTACTATTCCCATTATTCGATACCCTGGGATAACATTTTTAGGCTTAGTAGCACGTATGCACTACTTATTAGCCAAGAATACCGTTGGGCTTGCCAACATTTTATGGCCTAGCAGCATGTCCACGGTTATCAATGTAGTGTGTACGCGATTTATAGACATAGTTTTAGTTGCCCAAGAGCCTCAACGACCTCAAAAGAAGTTTTTGAGGTCATTGAAGGCCCCACTAGAACTGTGTCTGCACTTCTATCACTATTGTATACATAAAAGTAAGTGATTTTTTCGATTTTTGCATGATTTCAAATGATTGAATAGTTGTTTTTATTAGTTTTTTGTTTTTGCATGGTTTCAAATGATTAAATTGTGATTGTTTAATAGTTTGATTCCAAAAAATAGTGATAAGATGCATACTTATGGTTATTTATTTATTTTTGAACTTTTCTTTACATATATATGTAATATGATTCTATTTAGGTCAACCGATCTCAACCATGGGAAAGAACAAGCAAGGAACGATGGAACAACTAGAGGCTCAAAAGGAAAGACAAAGGCAAGCATATGAAGAAATTGTGTGACATAAGAACAATGGGAGAAGAAGGTATGTCAACCTCAACATCTCAATTCGATTTACCAAATGAATATAATGCACCTAATGCAATTGAAGAAGAAACATTTGATAATTTACTGTTTGAACCTAATGCAATTGAAGAAGAAACATTTGATAATTTATGTTTTGAACCTAATGCAATTGAAGAAGATGTCGCATTGAATAATCAATTAAATGATGAACATATTACACCTTCTCTACTTGATGAATTGAATGTACATAATTCACCGATGTTAACACCTCCTAGAATCATTCGTAGGAAACCAAAGTATCTAATTGACATTGATGAGAATATATTGAAGTCAATGCCCAATAAAATGAAGGAATGAAAATGTAGGAGAATGGTTAAAAGAATATGGCAAAACTATTTTAAAAACTTAAATCAAATTGCAAGATGTCAATTAATTGTTCAAATGATTAAAAATTTGAATTTTAGAGAGACAATGAAAATTCTAGGCCTAAGATCATCTGAAAGTAACAGTGAAAGAACTATTGTCAGAAATCTCTTTGATGCATATCAATCTATTGGTTCAAAATCACGTAGTAAAGATTCTAATGCTACTCGATGTGTCATTACATCAACCATAATGAGCAAGAAAATAAAAAAAGATCGTTTGATAAGCAAAACAAGTAAGTCATTGAACGTTAGTAGAACAACATTAAGTAAAGCATTAAAGAGGCGAGAACAGATAGAGGAACCTAACAATAATTCTCTTTGGGAATTCTCGGGTAGACTACCACGCAAAGACAAGGTTGTTGTAGATGCACTAAAAACATTAATTGAAAATTTTTGGCATGACAACACAAGAGTATTGCCCAACCAAAGAGATGTTGTTAGAAGGTGAATTGGGTCTAAAAATTGTGAGCCACATGCGAAACACTATTTGGATATGAATCAAACTAAATTTTATGAAAGATTCCTTCAAAAGTTTCCTCAAATAAAAATTTCTCAAAGATTTTTTGAAATGGCAAAACCTTTTTATATTAAGATTAATCATGTACGCATCACGTGTTGTTGTAGGATGCTATTGAATTTTCCATGCATTATGATATTTTTCGTCATATTTGTTCTACTTTGCACACTAACGATGTTTTGCAGGAATGTAATATACAAGCACCTCCTAAGTCAGCAAGAGAATTTATTTCAAGTGTGTTATGTAATAGACATGATGGTTGCATTTATTATAAGATGCCTTGTTTGGAAGGTTCTTGTGCTATATGTGGTGGTTTGCAATGTTTACTAAGATGCATACATTTGGAGAGCACACATGGAATTGGTATGAAACTAGTTTCTTTTGGAAAATACAAGACAGTCACATATGGAGTTAAAGATGGAAAATATTTGAAGAGATGTGAGCTAGTGAAAAATGATATATGTGTAGCTCAATTTATGAAAATGTTTCAAGAGAAACTAGTTTATGAGTACATAATGCATACACATAGAGTTCGATGGTTAGATGAGCAATTCAAGTTGTGTAAGGACACATTTCCTCTTGGCACCATTGTCTCTATCACTGATTTCGCTGTAAATTATACACTACAACCTCAAAATGAAGTGCAATCCATGTATTATCACTCTACACAAGTTTCTATTTTTGTATACATAGCATTCATGCATGCAGATGATAGCACAGAGGAGGATAGAAAGGTTGTAAGAGAGTATCACTTCTACATAAGTGATGATCGTACTCATTCATCAGAGTTTGTACAAGGATTCTTTAAAGTTTTCTATGATAGTTTAAGGGAAAGGAACATACGATACAACCGACACTTAATATGGTCAGATAATTGCACCGCACAATTCAAGAATGCAAGGATGTTTTATTGGCTGACAAGGATGCATGTGACAAGTGGTGTACAACATTTTTGGAATTTCACTGAGGCTGGACATGGTAAGGGAGAGCACGATGGTGCAAGAGCATGTGTGAAAAGAGCCCTAGCCAGGGAAGAATTGAAGTACAAAGGTGGTGCTAAGTTGGTAGATGCAGAAATAATTGTGCGATGGTGTAAGTCTATGATGGGTCCAGGTAATCCAGGTACGTCATTGGTTCGTAGATATTTTTGGTTGATTACTGAATCTAACATTGAAAACTATCTAGATTGTTGTACAGTTGCAGGATCGAGTGACATGCACTCATTTATGAGTTCAAATTCAAGTTCACTGGTAATTTATACGAGACAGATGGTATGTTTTTTCTCTTCATGCATGTATGGTTTGTGGGAAGAATGTGAATCGGAAGAGTGGGTTGACAAATGGTCTTGTAGACCGTTGGTTCCCATTTGATTCATATCAAATTCCCAAAGCACTACAATTGAGCCAGATGGAGACATCAGTAGATTTTGACCATGTATCCAACCTAGTGGATTCAGGTGATTTTTTGAGTTAATTTTTTTGCAAGTATTCTTTTTGGTTCATTTTGTTGTACATCATACTTTATTTTTGGTATTAATTAACACTTTATAAAATGCAAGTCATGTGTATGCAGTTGTTGCAGAAGAGAACAATGAAGAAGGAACAAATTACTATTTGTGTCATTGTGTTGAGCCTAAAAGAAAATTGACAACCACAATCATTGATGGAGAGGGTATTGAGTACCCAATAGGGTCTATTGTCGTGACAGGAACATGGCTTTGGAGATACCCTATCAAGAATTATGATGTTTGGTTGTTCGAGGACTTTGAAACACACAGACATATTCTTCATTTCTCTAACCTTGTTATTGCAACAAATATTCATTTGATGAAGTATCGTGGTAGACCTCATAACAAGATTTTATGGAAAGTTCGTGAATCTGACCACGAGGCAATACTTGACACAATACGGGTTAGAGCCGATCCTGAAGGCTCACTTGATTGATTCTACAGTTCAGAGTAGAATGATTTTGAGAATTTTGTATAAATCATCGACGAATTGTTCTATATTCATTTTTTGTATATATAAATGCCCATGAGCTGATTTTTACATGTTTAGGGGCATAATTTTGTATATTTAAGTGGCAATGAGCTGATTTGTACATATGTACATGCCAAATTTCGTATATTAAAATGGTGATGAGCTGAATCACACATATTGTAATTCCAAATTTTGTATAAAAGCCCATGAGATGATTTGTATATTAAAATGACGATGAGCTGAGTCGCATATATTGTAATGCCAAATTTTGTATAAAAGCCCATGAGATTATTTGTAAAACAATTTTTTGTATAGTCAAATAGCCAAGAGCTGATTTGACCATATTTAGAGGCAAACTTTTGAATAATATGTGACAATGTTCTGTGACTATTTTGTGTGTCAATGTTTTGAGTATATGTGATGTGTCCCTGGTCAATCATGAGCATTCTTGATTCTTGTATAATCATGGATAATTATTTGAGTCATTATCAGGTCATAGGGGTGATAGATTGAAACTAGATACAATTTGAGCAAAAATTGTCATTATTGTCAAAAAAATTGTCAAAAAAGTTGTCAAACAACTTCTACATTGCATCGGTAGGGTATGACTCTCGACGTTCTGGTGCTTTGGGATGCACAACAGGGGCATGCCTAGGGTAAACATGCCCACCCGGACGCGCTCATGACATCGGTTTGTGCACACGAGGAACATAATCAATTCTAGCCAATCTTGCAACTTTTCCTTGCAAGCAACTGACAGTTTTTTGAGCAGGCAAAAAAATGCTACTAATTGAAAATGGCTCCGAGTCGTCGAAAACCGAGATAGGCCATTGTAGAGGAGCCTCACGCGATCCCATGGGATCAAAAAAATTGACCGTATGTTTCATGGATTGGAAGAAACAGTTCATCAAATTTTGACAATTTTTTGGACTCAGGGCACTTAAGAGATCTCACCAGTAGGGTATGACTCTCGATGTTCTGATGCTTTGGGATGCATGATAGGGGAATTCCTAGCATAAACATGCCCACCTGGACACGCTCACATCAGTTTGTGCACACGAGGAACATAATCAATTCTAGCCAATCTTGCAACTTTTCCTTGCAAGCAACTGACGATTTTTTGAGCAGGCGAAAAAATGCTACTAATTGAAAATGACTTCGAGTCATTGAAAACTGAAATAGGCCATTGTAGAGGAGCCTCACATGACCCCACATGATCAAACAGATCAACCGTATGTGTCGTGGATTGGAAGAAACAGTTTGTCAAATTTTGACAATTTTTTGGACTCAGGGCACTTGAGAGATCTCACCGGTAGGGTATGACTCTCGACATTTTGGTGCTTTGGGATGCATGATAGGGGCATGCCTAGTGTAAACATTCCCACCCGGATGCGCTTACGATGTCGGTTTGTGCACACAAGGAACATAATCAATTCTAGCCAATCTTGCAACTTTTCCTTGCAAGCAACTGACGATTTTTTGAGTAGGCGAAAAAATGCTACTAATTGAAAATGGCTCCGAGTCGTCGAAAACTGAGATAGACCATTGTAGAGGAGCCTCACGTGACCCCATGAGATCAAATAGATCGACCATATGTGTCGTGGATTGGAAGAAATATTCTGTCAATTTTTGACAATTTTTTGGACTCAGGGCACTTAAGAGATCGCACCGGTAGGGTATGACTCTCGACGTTCTGGTGCTTTGGGATGCATGACAAGGGCATGCCTAGCATAAACCTGCCCACCCAGATGCGCTCACGACATCGGTTTGTGCACACGAGGAACAAAATTTGACCATTGCGAGCGTGAGGGCGCTCTCGCACCAAACACGTTGTTTAAATTCATATTGTCGATTTTTTTTGTTTATATTCATATTGTTAATCACATATGCAAATATTCATTTAAATTTATAAAAGGGCAGCCACCAAATACAATGAATACACAATAATGAACTGAATACAAGGAGTTTTGTAGGGTTAATTCAACATTTTAGAAATTTTATCAAATCATATTCCACGATTGCAATGCTTTATATCATATATTTTTGTTGTTTATATTCATATTGTTGATTACATATGCAAATATTCATTTAAACTCATAAAAGGACAACCACAAAATATAACGAATACAAAATAGTGAACTCATTACACATTTATTGGATCGAATATCGATATTTATATATATAAAAAAAGGCATGTCTGCCAAGTCAATACAAGTATTACAAAAATGTGGCATATGCCATGTCCAAATCGATATACAATAAAAATGTAGAATATATCTACATGTATTGGTCATTCTATGACCACAACTAACACTATATGATCCTAAACTTCTGGTGGATCATCAAAATCAAGCCTCTTTGGCGTAGTACGCGGCTCTGTAGATGGCTACAAAACCACAATTCAAAAGCCAAGTTAGAATTCTTTTGTAGAAAATAGTTCACAATTAACATCATAACTATGCATTTAACTTTAATTCCTTTGCAATTGAAATGTAGATTACCTCATCGGCTGATCCAGGAGCTAATGTCTTCGCTCTCCTCTCCTTGTCACTCTTAGGAGTTTTCTTGAAGACATACTTAAATTGATCCACGTTATGGCCGTACCACGAAGGAGTCTATTGTAGATTAAATGTACAATTAATACAATGTACTAACATAAATATATCAAAAACACTTAAAAGCTATAATATAGAGAACAATGGCATACGTGTGCCTGAGATGCTTCTCCAATGGACTGAGGATGGCTCACCATCGATGTAGAAACTGATGCTATTACCTATACAAAAAATGTACAAATATTAAATACAATTAATATAATGATAAGTATTGGAGGTTGAAAACAACTAATTTTACATATCAAACAAAAGTGTACTAGATCTTGAGATGCTTCTCCAGTGCAAGGAGGAGGGTTCACCATTGACGAAATAGGTATGGATATTTCTTGTATGAAAAAATTATAAGATTATAATATATCACAAGTTCACATGTACATGTGCATATAATCATGAAATCAAGAAAATAAAGTAGAGATACATACCTCTGCCCTCTCTTGATCCGCGGGCGAATCAGGTGCATTCAACATATCCATAAAGCTCAATGGCCGCTATACATGTAAAATAGACAAAAAACACTAATCAATCTACAAACCCCAACTAATACTTGATTTCAACATTTTCAAACAATTGTACAACTAAAAATGTGTTCAATTACCTTCTTCACACGTTTTGGCATCTTCGAGGAATTCTTTTTCTTAGGACGAGCCCTAGACATAGAGGGGTACCCTAAAAACAGAAAATTAACATGAGATATTAGTACAAATAATAAATTAAACATAATTTTAAAAATCTAAAATGAAATGACTTGCATATTCCATCAAAACAATACATAAAAAGAGTTGTACAAAATATCATACCGTATAGCCTTGTAGGCCAAAATCGATCGCTTAGAGCGTGATGTCATCAATCTAGGACATTTCGTCCCCTGTCAACACCTACAAACTAGAAATTGGACCAAGCATTAAAGATAGTTAGTATATCTTGTATTTTTTTGAATTCAAAGTGTACTATTCTATTTTAACATGTTACAAAATTTATACCTCAGGCGTCGAAGTTGCAGCTGTGGTAACTGGGGGAGGTGTATGGGATACCGCTGCTGCATCCTGAAATGCATATTAATTGTCTCAATTTAAATCACTGTATAAATGAAAATTCATTTATGTAATTACAAAATTAAAGTGACTGATAAATAAAATGTTATGAATTCAAATCAACACACCTGTGTTTGTGGCTCATGGGCAAACACCATGTCCATCAACTCATCTGTCAGCGCGACATCCTCAACCGTGTGAGCCTAACATCTACAACTGCAAATTGTGCATAGATGATATGAGTATCCATCTGCATTGGTTGCATCATCTATCCCCGAGCAACTGACACACATATGCTCGATGGGCTCTCTGTCGCCCTCTAACAGCTCATCATCCAATACAATAGGGTGTGCTAATGATGTCCCATGCTGGATGATGGCACCAGTCAATGTTGTGGCCGCCTGAAGAGTCTGTAGCTCCATCGACTCTTTCAGCTCTAATGGGACAACCTGATGCACCTTGGGTTTGGGTGCTAAAGGGTGGCGACTCTCTGCGGCTAATCACTTATGGGCTCCTGGTCTATCTTGGGCAGAGCCACCACCTCTACCATGAAACTCTCTCATGTCAAAATAATTTGGGCACACATTGAGCACAAACTCACAATATATTTTTCTCAAAAAATATAATGGCACCTCATAATTATTCATCAAAGACCATCCACCACCTCTGCCAAAAAAGATTCTTCATCTGCACATTGGTACACCAATGTATGGGAAACCTCTTTGCATTAGGAGGTAATGATTGACCAGTTTTGGGGTCAACAAAAAGGGCACATATTTGTTGTTTAGAAATATTTTTGTTTTTAACTCCTTCGTATGATAGCCCATTGGCATAGAATTGACGAAACCTATCCCTAAACCTTCCCCATTTGGTAATTTCTATGGAAACAACTATGGCACCACTAGCTAATGTTTCTAGGCTAGTGGCGAGGGATTGATGATGGTCAAGTTCAGAAGTTTTCAATTTTACAATCAGTCTATTGATTTTGGATTTATTTTGCCCTAACTGATTAATTAATTCTTCCCATGTTTCGGCTGTGCGGTCAAAAGGAGGAATTGGGGGTTGTTCTTGTGTGTTTTTAGGAGGTGCATTTGGTTGTTCTTGTGGGTTTTCAGGAGGTGCATTTGGTTGTTCTTGTTCTGGATTAGAAGAATCTAGTTTTTGAAACAAAAAATGAAAAAACCTAATCAAAATTAATGAAATTAAATTCAAAATGTAAAACAAATTGCATAAACTAGAAAGAAAGACAAAAATAAACAAAAACTAACCTTGATCCATAGCCTGGAGGACAAATTTAGCACCCCGTTCGCAGTTTAGGTTAGAAAATGGGAAAAAACAAAGTAAAAAATGCGGACCCAGTTTTTTTTTTAAACTTTTTTTACAAGGGACCGCGTACACAGTTTTACTAGGATTGTTAGTGTGTACGCGCTCATTTTCCTATAAGCAGTGCATACGAGCTAATTTTCCTAAGCGTAGTGTGTATGCGCTCAGTTTCCTAAATGCAGCGCGTACGTGCTACCTTTTCTAGGCTCGGGAAGAACAAACCTAAGCGCATACGCGGGAATTTGAAATTTTAAAACCGCATACGCGCTGCCTGTTTTTTCAAGTTTTTTTGGGGTGGTGTCCACTTTTCTGACCACCATCTTTGTGCACATGCCCACACATTTATCCTACTTTCCTAAATAAATAAATAAATTATATTTATTTAATTAATTAATCCATTTTTCCATCTAGCCAAATTAATTAATTAATTTATCCTCCCATATCACCCTTCTCTAATAATTAGTTGAATAATTTTAATATTATTTAATTGGTTGTTGAGATTCACATGACTAATTAGGACCTTGTCTAGAATTATTGAACCTAGAAACCTGCCACAAAAGTTAAGCTAACTTTTCCACTCAACCCTCCAATTCATACTACATCTTCTAATCTCAACCATTCACATAGAAATATGTCATAATGTTTCCCTAATCTATTTCTAAACCTATCTCATATCCTCCATGTGATACTTATCACATGACTACAACTTCTGATCTAAGCTCTCATCTCTAATCAATCCTAGCCATCCATCAACAAATTTATCTTTGCACTTGATTTTCCTTGAAAATTCAGTAAAGGGTATGTGTCGGATCATGAGGGGCAAAAAAGTGGCGATATTAAAAATAAATGCCTTTTCCATTTGCCAAAAAATACTGTGTTGACTTTTTGGTTGGCTTGGATGTCAATACATGTATCCATGGCAAAAACCAGAGTGCATAACAGATATCAAAAATAGCGAATACCCGATAGCATCAAATATCCAATATCATTAGATATTTGATATTATCAATCATATATATTATATAATATACGATCTATAATATATAATATATAATATTAATAACATATATTATTAATATATAATATATATTATATATTAATACTATATTATATATTATTAATATATAATAGAAAACCTAAAAAAGATATCGGATATCCAATACCTGTGGGTATTTTATATACCCAAATTGTGCCCGCCCATGGGTTATTTTTACAAATGAGTTTGGAGTTTGCAATGATCCGATATCCAAGTATATCTAATATCTGATTTTTTTGACAAATTTTCATTGAATCCAAGCATTAAGTATGATTTTTTTTTAATTTTCTTCTTTTTATCACTAATTTGCATTATTTTATTTATTTAAATCGATTTTGTAGTTATATATTAGGTTTTTTATTTGAAATACACTCTTATTTAAAATTTGTTAATTAAATATAGATTTTCAACTTCAATCAAGTAATATAACTGAGAATGATGAGAATCCACAACCAACAAATCCTCTGCTACCCCCCCTCAATTCATGAATCAATTGGTCAAAATTTGGATAAGTTGAGAGGCATTGTTGATGTATATAATACAATCCCTCGTTTATCCTCGATGTTAGCCGCATTAAAGTCAATAATCTCCAATGTAGAAATTGTCACTTCTGAGCACAATGCCATTCTTCTATGGCAAGAGGCCATGAGGGAACGATATGCAGATGACTTTTCCTATGATGAGGTGAAGAACCTCAAAATATAAAAAGCCAAAATAATCACCCTATTTGTTAATCCCTGCACAGGATAGCCCGTAGATGTTAAAAAACCAAAACTTTTCATAAAATGGTGTTAAAATGATGATATACGAGATAAATTTTGGGATTGTTGTTGGATGGTTTTTGATAGACCACTCAACAAAAATCTTGATGTGCCATCTTACTTCATTGAGAAATTATATGTCGAGTTTGTTTTAGGTAAAGATGTCAACTAATTTGACATCATACATTTCCAAGGTGTGGGGAGAGGTATGCCCCAGGATAGACCTAGGGAAGTTCAAGTAGTATAGGGCCCATATGTTCCCCCTCTGATTACATTACTCACCCACCTCTAGTACAACCTCCAAACATTATTGTAGAGGCAACATCACATACTATATTGGCTATCCACTCTTTAAGTGGCCTTTCATTTTCTCAGGCCAAGGCACTAGCTCAACCACATAACCTTGACGCTAACTATGGATTAGGTGGCACTAAAACATCCTCCTCATGCCCACATATTTGTGTGTCGCATATTTGCACTATGTGCAATCACATATATGCTTAGGTCATGTTGGACAGCATGTCGATCATCCCATTGACACATTTGATTATGAGGTCCATGATATGGCTGGCACACCAAATAAGATGATAGTGACTAGAGAACACCTTGGGGAATCATCACATGCTAGAGATGAGGAGATACCTTCATCATACACAGATGATATAGTGGTAAGAATTAACTTTTAATATCATAGTGCATTTTATTTTAAATGAATATTTATAAGAGGTAGTATTAAGTACTAATGTTTAAATACATGATCTATTTAACAGTTGATGTCTAAGGAGGAGATATCATAGGTCCAGGATGCCACCTTTGGCCATTTCATTTGGTATTCACAGGTAAACGGTATATATTTTTTCACTTAGTCATTTATATTTTTTATTGTATGCATGCTTGTCATTTAAACTGCCATTAATTAAATTATATCTTAACTTACATGTTTGTCTTATTTTACTCTTGTAGGACACACCTAGTGCGAGTGAGGTGCCACACAATCCATACTCTGGAAGCGCAATGATAGATAAGGGAAAGGTAATTGAATGCAAATTTGATTGAATTAAGAGTTTAAAGAACTTATAATGATTATACATGTCTATATAGATTGATAGTTTTACATACTTGTCATTTTTATATACAAGGAATTGTTGGTTTCACATCCTTGTTGACTTCTTCCACAATACCCGAAGAAGCAACATAAGAGATGCCTCAGGTATGTGTTTATTTAATTTTGTGTTTAGTATATATTTTCCTATCACCAACAACTATATGTTAAATTGTATCAGTTTTAAAGTTTGTGAACATATATAGGTTGTTTACAAAAATGTCAGAAACATCCCTTCTCTACCAAAGGCATATTCTAGGACTCCCAACCATCCTAGCAAAAGATGTAGACTTGAGGTAATCAAGAATTCAATTTTAGAGTTCAATTATAGTTCAATGTATATTGATTTTGATGTTAATTTTTTGAATGTAAGTTATATAAAATAACTAATCTCAATTGTGGTTTGAATTTTTCTTGTGTAGAATCCTTCGAAACCAAAGATTTCTTCAAAGAGGATCAATTTTAGTGATCCATTAGTAGATTAGGATGTGATAGAGACAATTTGAGATTAAAAAATGGCTATTTGGAATGTATATTTTGTATATGGACATACATTTTGTTTGAGTTGCATTTATGTCATTTTTGTATATGGACATACACTTGTAATTATTTGACAATTTGATATATAAAAGTTGAGATTCGATATAAGTTGTTCCTCATGTGCATGTCTTCATTCCTTGAAACTTTAATCTTGAATGTAATAATGAACAATAGCATCTTATATTAAATAATCTTGAGATTCGATATAATTTGTTCCATCTAAATCTTAATTGTTAAATTTGGTTGCCTTGGGCAACTTCACCAAATTTAATGATCATATTGCTATTGTTATTAATCATAACATGGATGCTTATTAATGAAAAATGAAAAGTAAACAAAATTCGATTTGATTTCATGTTCTACCTCCTATGCACTTTGACATATTTGAGCCAAAAAAAATTCATTGTTTATGTGGATGTAATAAGTATGGATAAATATGCATAGTAATGACAAAGGACAAGTAATTGCAAAATCTCAAAAGTCATAGTGGATGCAAACCTTTTAGTTCCAACATTTATAGTTAGGCGGTTTTACCCTAGGGATACTTCTGGTTTATCTCGCAACTAGGCCTAACACTTAGAACCATTCCCTAGCAGCACTCTCCCTTAAGTGCCCTAAGTGCAAAAATTTTGAAACTTTGACAAGTTGTTTCTCGGAATCTATGGCACTTACGAATGATCCGTTTGAACCTACAGGATCAAGTGAGGACCCTCTACAATAATTTATCTCAAATTTTCAATATTTGAAGCGGTTTCCTTACGATTTTTCTGTTGACGCAAAAATAATTAAAGGCATTCAATGAAAAATTGAAACGAAGCCTAATTCTCATTATGTTTTTCGTGGGCACCAACCATTGGTGCCAACACGCCCAGTTAGATGGTTATACCCTAGGCATACTTTTTTTTCCTTTCCAACTCACTTGAACACTAAGTTCCATACCTTAACAGTGTTGTCCCCTAATTGCCCTAAGTGCAAACAGTTCTCAAACTTTGATAGGGTGTTTATTAGAATTCATGGCACTTGAGAATGATCTATCTAAACCTACATTGATTGTCACTCTTTATTGTTGCCAGGAAAAATAAGTTTGTAGTCCTTTAAAAAAAATATGAATGGGTACCCATTGTACTCATTCTAATTTCAAGCTCAAGCCCCTATATCTAAATGAGTACCCATTTTTTTTTAAAAAGGTACCAATTCATGTCAAGATTTTTTTGCCCAACACTTATCCTATATGTGAACCAAACTTCTTGATTTTACCCATCCATCACCTCCATGGGCTATTGTGGGGGGAGATCATATGCCTAGGATCTTATGGTTCCCTAATTATTTTCAAATGTATTCTAAGTTTATTTTTCATCAAGGTTCCTTCCTTGCCATCCCTAAGGTTTGTGCTTTTCATGAAGACCAAATAGAGCTTAGATTTCCTCACTCATTAGGACAATAGTGATAGAACTAGGACTAGCATTAGGAAGGACTTGAGTTCCTAGTAGGGACTCTAACACCAGAACGAGAGTAAAGAGCTATACTTGGACTCCAACACTAGACCTAGACACTTGACCACTTGTGCTAGTGTTCTCTAGTGACCTGTTTTGTTGTTTAATCATGTGTTTGGTCTTTTAGTCTTTTCCTAAGGAAAATTTATATACAAAAGTTGTTTCCTTTGTCTTAGAGATTATTACCATAATTTTTGTCAAAAAGTGTCTTACATTATGATTTATGGTACCCATTTTTTTGGCAAGTGTCATTTTCTCTAAGCAACCCATAATTTTTTTTGTTTGGTGGAAGGTTTGTACCTCCTAGTAAGGGAACCTCTTATCAATTCTTGCCCTAATGTTTATAAATTATTTAATATGTTCATTGAGTGATTAGAGGTATTTTTTACCCTTTTCCTACTCCTTATTTTAAAATTGATGGTTGTGTCATCTAGTGGAGGCGTGTTAGCTCCTAGTTATTCCATTGTCTAGGTGGGTTTTGGTGGGTGTTGTAAGAGTTCCCAAGTGCATCTTGAGGTGGATTTGAGGTTGATGATTCCCTCATTCTACCCTTGTGTTGTGTTTCAAGAGATCATGATTGCTAGTAAGTACTTTATCATCAATGGGGTGTCATTTTCCCTCTCGCGGGCTCATCATGGTGGTTTCATCTTGTGTTTGGTAAGTACTCTTCTAGTGCCACCTTGCTTGTGGCAATGGTGAGCTCATTCATGTTGTGTTTCACATGACACTTTTTGGCATATTATTGTGTAGGTGAAACATGTTGTATCTTAGTTTTTGTGGTTGTTTGAAAATAGTTGTTATGTCAATTTTGTCCTAGGCATGTCAACTTATTTTTATTTCAAATAAATTCTTCTTCTCTATCTGCATTTTATGGCAATGATTAACTTATCATTACATACTCAAATTTAAACATAATTAGATGTCCTTATTATCCTATAATAATTTAAAAGGACAATACCACAGACATTATTAGCATGGTTATGTTAGGCTATATATGTAATAGTTAAATCATGATAACTTGATCCAAAATCATGAACTGAAGACATTGTTAATACTAAACACTATGAATAGTTTTGATTTTCATACCTTACTAAATGTTCTAAAAAATTGTGGTAGAACAATAACGAATATCAAAATAGTTAAAACATAATTTGATGTAGTTTACAAAGAAAAGTATCAATTGTACCACCTATTTCAAAACTCGAATGGAAAGAAGAATTATAAAAAAAATTTATATCATGAGTAGAACATATTCAAAGTCTTATTTGAAAATATAATTAAATGTTGTTATAAAAATTGATCCAACCTAAAAAAATTATTAATATTGTAATTAATCTATTAAATATCTATTCAAATTTATCTAAATTGTATTATTTTATCCCAAATTATCATAAATTAAATCAAACTTTTATAAAACATCTCTGTAACCTATATAATCAAAGCTCAAAAAATCATCATTAAAATAACTCAATACACCATATTCTTTACATGACTACCCATATTATGGTTATCACTCGTTATGGGTAAGTGCACCAAGATGGTGAACAAAAAGGGCAGTATAAGTGGTCACTTTTTTTCCAAAAACAGGTAAACCTGAACTTCAAAGAGATATTTGAAGGTCACAGACTCAAAACTAGGAGTTGAGAAAAGAATAAGTATTGTAGTCCTCTAAATCTAGTTTCTAAACTACTAAAGTTTTTCTAAATTGGATAAGATCAAGAGGGTCAAACCTCTCTCGCACAAAAAATTGATCTTGATTTTTTTCAGAAAAACGTAACATAGTTGTTTTTGTGCGCTGCACAAAATATATAGTTATATTTAGTATTTTGCAAAACCCTTTGGTAGGATAATAGGTAAGATTGAGATATATAAGTTGTGTATTTTTTTGTAATTTTTCGTTGAGCATTTTTTTAATGATTTTTTGAAGTGACCACATCCTGAAAATTTGGTACCTGTTCGTGCGTTGGGCATAACTTGCATCAAAATAATCGAAAATGAAAACTTATTTTTTTTAAATTGTATAGAATCTACTGTAGAACACTAATATGTAATTTATTTTTAATTTGGTCAAGTATATCAAAAATTATTAAAAAAATGGTAGACGTATGTCTGTGAGGACTATCAAGGCACTGGTAAAGAAAATTAAAGTTTACTATGCTAATGTTGTCCAAAAATTGAAAAAAAATATGGTCAGAAAGTTGAGAAGACGTGTGAGATTATGGTAGTAATTTTAGAGATACCCACTTGATCATTTGTAAACCTGATGATGATGAAGTTGAGAAATCATGTTGGAAGATGAAAAACGTGTAAAGGGACAAAAATGCAGGGAAAATGAGCTTGCAAGCCTTAGGGTCATTTTCCAACCCTCTTACCAAGCCAAAACTTGCATGGGTTATGATGTGCAAGATAACCCACTTGGGTTTTGAAAAACAAAAAGTACCATTCATAGTTCTACATAACCCGTATGGGTTATGTAGAACTAAAACTATCATTTTGAGTTTTACAAAACTCGTACAGGTTATGAAAAACCATCATTTTGAGTTTTACAAAACCAGTACGGGTTATGAAAAATATAATTTTGAGTTTCACAAAACCCGTACGGGTTATGAAGACATCAAAATGTATGCTTGTAAACTTAGAATTTACTACACATATGTATATACATATATAATATGTGTTTATGTATGTATATATGCATATCTATAGTTATATATACATATATTTATATAGATATATGTATATATGTTTGTATACATGCATGTCTCTCTTCTTTTCCTCTCTCTCATCTTCCTTCCCCCATCACCGTCTCTGTCTATTATGAGCCCTAATTATCCTCCTTGATTTCTATCTCATCTCTCTCCCTCTCACACTTCTCATTCTCTCTCTACCTCATGTCTCTCAACCTCTCCTCCTTCTCCTAATCTCTCTCCCTATCCCACTCTCTCTCTCTCTCATTATCCTATCCTATTATCACCCTCTCCCCCTTCTCTCTCTTTCTCCCCCTACCTCTCTATCTCCCCCCTCTTGTTATCTTATCCTATTCTCTCTCCCCCTCCCCCTCTCTTTACCCTATTCTCGCTCTCCCCCTCCCCCTCCCCCTCTCTTTACCCTATTCTCTCTCTCTCTCTCTCTCTCTCTCTCTCTCTCTCTCTCTCTCTCTCTCTCTCTCTCTCTCTCTCTCTCTCTCTCTCCCTTCTATTTCTTTCCCTATCTCTCTCCCTCTCTTCCTACCCCCTTCTCTCTTTGTCTCTAACTCTCTCTCCCTCCCCCTCTCCTTATCCTATTCTATCCTTCTCTTCCTACCCCCTACTCTCTCTCTCTCTAACTCTCTCTAACTCTCTGTCCCCCCACCCCCCCTCTCTCTCTCTCTCCTATTCTCACCCTCTCTCCCTTCTCTTTCTTTCCCTATCTCTCTCCCTCTCTTCCTATCCCCCCCTCTCTCTCTCTCTCTCTCTCTCTCTCAATCCTATTCTCACCCTCTCTCCCTTCTCTTTCTTTCCCTATATCTCTCCCTCTCTTTCTATCCCCTTCTCTCTCTGTCTCTAAATCTCTCTCCCTACCCCTCTCCTTATCACACACTCTCTCTCTCTCTCTCTCTCTCTCTCCCCCACTTCCTCTTTGGTTCCTAGTTTTACATAGGGTTATGCAGAACTAAGGCCAAAACTTCTAGTTTTGCATAACCAATACGGTGTTATGAGAAATTGTTCCTCAAAACCCGTACGAGTTTTGAGGAACTTTTTATTTTTCATTATTATTTTTGTGTTACCAAGCCTAGCACATTTTTGAATTTCATTGAACACACATAGGTTATGAAAATTTTCATTTTTTTTTGCATGTAGCCACTTTTTTGTTCACCATCTTGGTGCACTTACCCTTATATGCCTTCTTACTCAAGAAAAGCTACTAAACCTATGCATGATTTTTTTTTTAAATTTGATAATTTAATAGCCGGTAGGGCCAACATCTATTGTATTGATCTCAAAAAGTTTTTATACATTGTTAACTTTTACCAATTTGTACCATAACCGAGTTCAGAAGAGAAGATGATGCATACATGGACCTATCTACTCATATGCATCAAAATGGGCCACCAAAACCCCAAAAATGATAGCTCCAAAGTAGCAAATAGAACACTTCCCAAATCCTTACAATTTGGATTATACCCTATCATCCTTTATCTGACAATTGGCATTCCTACTAGTTTAGTGTGAAGCAATTTATTAACAAAATATTAGCACAATTGAAAACTAAACAAGTTTTGCCTAAACCTATGCATGAAATTATTGATCAACATTTCAGAATACTATTAATGAATCATCAAAAATTCAATTACAAACATGAATTAGAAATTTAATGCAAAGGTCCTTTTAGAAGTTTTGTTCAATTATATTAAATGAAGTTAGAAAGAGTGAATTTTTTTCATATCGTCAAAATACATTTGGTTCAATGACAAACTCTTGTAACTGACACCTAGATAGTGTTAAATTTAAATCTTGGAGCTGATATATTAGAGCTACTATGGCAAGCTTCACTACCAAAATGTATAACTCAAGAAAAGAAGAAACTTAAAATTGCAATATCAAAACAGTAATAAGTGGTTTTTAGTGACCTTTCCAAAGGGCTTCCACTTGGTAGAGATCAAAAGCATGTCATAGAGTTGGAGAAGTGTAGAAAATCTAAAATATTTACTTGTTAAATAGGCACCTCAAATTATGATATAGGAACTGCTTATCGCTTGACATGGGGTACATGGTTAGGAACATCATCTTAATCAACATTGTAAATTACATGATGTGTATGGGGATTCCCTTAAGGATTTAACTCACAACCCATCCACATTATGAATCACCATGGCAGATCATACAAGGTCCCTTGAGTTATTCCATCAAGCCTAGGAGCACATAATCACATGGTCCATCATTCAACCTCCCAACCCCACTTGGGATGTCTCTACCTGAATAGCTTCCTAGCTACTTGCATTTCTCATATGTACTATCTCCCTTCCACAATGGGATGAAAAATTGGATGAGAGCTTTAAAGGAGCCTTATCACAATTAATTATGAACATATATAGATACATTAACAATAATAGTAGTAATGATAATATATTATAAGTGATATATTAATTACTTATCAATTCAAGCATTATTATATGATGAGTGAATCAATATGATAAAGATTATGTAATGTCATATCCAACACTTTGTGATTAACAAAGTCTGTTGACTATTGTTGATGTATCTACCATTAGATCTATCTTTATATCTAATTTTGTCTTTTTAGTGTTTATTGTTTGATGATGAACATTTGATTGCTTATTTGGAAATCATATTTCTACTCATTTCTAACATACATAGTGTTAAATGCTTAGATATATTATATTACTATATAAGGATTTGTGCATTTATTATTGCATTCCTCAGGCATCTATATTAATAATTATTCATGCATACCCAAAGAACTAAGGTACCATTGATTGTTGATTAATGCAATTCAAATTTGGTCTAATTTCTATGTTGAAGACGGTTGATCTCTATTCAATCCTCTTGGAGTGGCCAATGGGTTGTATAAATATATTTCCACTAAAGGTGAGGAATTATGTCATTTTTAAAAGTCACAACCATTCTTTGCAAGAGGCATCCCTTCATAACCTATTTGTTTCCCTTTGCAAGGGATGTCTCTCTTCATAATCGCTTCCCCTATTGCATTATTTGATTTAATTCATCTAATTTTTTGTTATTATTTTCTAATTACTACCTCTAAAACCCTTTAAATACCTGTAATTCAAATTGATTACCCATTTAATTATTCCAAGTTGACCCTATTAATTATTTCATTTCCTAGGGCATTTAGCAAGCTCAACCCTAGGAACATCTTAACCTAGTTCACCCTTATTTGATTATTTAATTGCATAGAATATCTTACAAGTTCAGCCCGACTTTCATCTATAAAATCTTATGTTATTAATCTAGGGGGGCAAAAGCATGAAGTTGTGTCACACTTGGGGCTAATTGGGGATGGTCTGATCGAACTGAGTTCAACCAGACTAAGTCCGATCGGACTACCACCCAGCCACATGGCCCCTCGTGTCACTGGTGTGGTGCCTAAATGGTGACAAGAGTTCAAATGAACTCAGTTCAACCAAAATATTGACAACATTCTCCCGATTTGTGAGCGCTCAAGCTTAGAATTTTTCAAAATATTCAAAATAGTTCCGTCAAACTTAGTCTGGCCAGACTCACCTATGTGGTAGGTAATGTGGCGGCCAAATCACCTATTTTGTCTGTATTTATGATACTTTTCGCTTCTCAATTTTTCTTCACGAAGAATTTTTTTTGCAAAAATCAAAAAATACCCCTTTGTAGAGCTTGAAGTCACAAATCTAGACATATAATTTTTTTAGTATTTTGATTAATTTAAATATTTTTAATTAATTAAACATAGCGAGTGGGTTTTTTAAGTTCAAAAAGAAGCTGATTAGAAATTTTAAAAAAATATTAATGATATTAAATAAAATTTAAAAAATATATTTTTCACTAGATGGGGGAATCTTCTCCAAAAGGGTATATTTTTTTTTTTGATAATCATAAATTTAGTAGACAAAAGGTGACATTGAATGAAAAATACAAAATTCAACTATATTGGAATTTAAAATATTATTACGAGAAAAATACATCAATATTTAAAAAAAAAATTAACACCTTATGATATATTTAGCTTCTATTATGAAACTCAAGTATATTATCCCAAGGCATATATCTTTGTCTTTAATTTAATATGAGACTAATGATTGGAATTTAGTAAGGTTTGTAATTCAAGACAAGTTTTCTCTGATCAGTTGTAATCACAAGAACTATTTTGGTTGGTCCTATGGACATCTCTTTGAGACAAAGCAAGGGAAAACTTCCCACGTATTGAGAAGAGGATTAGAAGCATGACACACACCTATGACCTTAAATGCAATGTTCTCTCCTAAATAAATTCATATCTTTTTGGTTCACTCTAGTTATTATTGTATTCTAGATCGACCAAAAATAGAAATCTCATCATGATAGGATTATGTTTACAATAATCATATATACTCATTTCTCTCATTTTGTTTCATGAAAGATTGAGTGGTTTTCTTCATGAAATACCTAAATTCATTGTCCATTTGTTCATTCATGGTGTTATTGGCATATGTAAGTTTCTTCCTTTCTCTTTTGAAAGCCCTTTGAGCCCCTTGGCTAGTTTGCATCAACTATTTTTGTCCCTTGAGAAGACAGGAATGGTGCTCTGATACCAATTGTAATATCC
Organism: Cryptomeria japonica; assembly: GCF_030272615.1. NCBI lineage: Eukaryota > Viridiplantae > Streptophyta > Pinopsida > Cupressales > Cupressaceae > Cryptomeria > Cryptomeria japonica. The sequence goes on along the minus strand of NC_081412.1, from coordinate 467,767,026 downwards.
CCTATCAGGACTTAACTCAATTTTCCCTGGAGTTCCTAAATGATATATGGATTATGGTTGTGAAATGTAAATTTTCAACTTAATATCTTGATTTAGAGTCAATTACTTGAGCAATTATAAGTCTCTAATCTCTAAGTTTATTAATTATGAAACTTGAGATTTCTTCTTGATCAAGTGTCTTATCATTTTTCTTCTTCGTGATATTTTCCCTCAAGGAAGACCTATTCTATATATCCATTCAGAGGGTGAAGCATTGACCTATCTTCACATGGTGATGTCCTTTCTAAGAGGGGATGTCTCCTAATAATAGTGCTCCCCTTCCAAAATTAAATGTTTCTTGATGTATTTACTAATCATTACCTTAGGTGCATAACATGAGTGTTGTTTGTCTAATCATCAATGTTATTTGATAATGTATTATGTAATTCCCCGCTAGGAACCCTAAAGGAAAACAACACAAGTAGGCAACTAAAGGGTGAAATATTTTTATTTTTTTTGTTAAAGACTAAGTGCACTAACTTAAACCATTGCACGTTTAACAACACAGAGGAAGTCTATCATATGTTATCCTAAGGGTAACCAACGAAGATTAATTTCATAGATTATATTAACACCACAGTTAATCCATTTAATTAGATAAATTGAATACTTAAGTTTAAAATTACACATACATCCAAATTTCATAATAAAGAAATAAAAGTATTCCAATGTATCCAATTCCCATAAACCATTTAAACATAAGATCAAAACAATAACATTCATTTCACTGACGTAATAATATTACAATATCCATAAATACATGGCTTCCAAAAATACCACTGATTACAAAGATACAATATCAAGCTTACATAAGAGTCTGATACAATGACCACAAGGTCTCAACTGAACAATGATCTCGAACAAGAGCTGGTACATAAACCACGAACCAAGAAACACCAGTGAAGCCTTTCCTCGCCTGAGGACACAATCTAGATCATCTGATGGGAAGTGGCACTACCACCCAACCATGTGATCCCGAAATGGTACCACCCCACTGTGCTAGGAGATAGTAGAAAACCCTCAAGCAAGCAAAGTAAGACAAGTACGAAAGGACTACAAGACTCTGCAAACATCCATGTGACTCAACTCACAAAACACTAGTGACTCTAAGAAGAGAGTGTCATCACATAGCTTGATGGTTACCATGGTACAGCCTCCATAGGTCCCGACCCCCATCCTCGAGTTTCTCCTGGTAACCTCTCCCAAGCCTTTGGTTCCAACTAAGTCTCATGCGGACCCTACCAATCCTTTCGTGAAGACAAGGTGGTAAGTTTGCCATTCCAAGCCTTCTTGTAACATTATGAGCCCTGTACTAGCACTCACCTATGCATGAGGTACATTTATCTTAATTAATATTTAATCTACCCACCCCCTAATCAATTATTAGGTTATCACTTTTTAACTAAATTTCGACGGGTTATCCTGTCATCCACTTCGGGCATGGCCCTCGCTCGAAAGCCACTCTCTCTCCTAGGACACTAACAGGAAATGTTTCTCTCTATGAGAACTCTATGACGAATCAAACAACCATAAACAATCCTGACAAGCACAGGTGAAGGATACACAAATACCAACCCAAGATTGACCATTTGGACAAAAACACACAATGGCTCATATCAATTAGGTTATACAACAACACCTGGTCTAGGAGAAATAATAACATAGGACACAATGACAATTCAACCAGAATACCAATGAAATTTAAGCTTGATTGAAAACACCATTTACACAAGATCCTAATACAAGCAATCTTTTCTTAAAACAACCAAAGCATATATTATTTGCGAATAAAGATTTTTCCAATAATAAGAAAATACCACTATTTAAAAAAAACATCCTTCTTGTTATTTGTCCAAAAAGATTTAAAATAAAAAATAATTCTCCTAATGTATTTTCAACATTTTTATAAAAATTATAAGCTCTACTACTGAAACATTCCAAACTGTAATTAAATAATATTTAAAATACATTTAAAATATTATAATAACTACCATAAGAAAAACATATCTAATATATAAATATATATAAACACATATATGAATACACATATATCTATTTATTTTCATATATACATAATAAATTTTATTTATCCAACCCCTGGGTACGAAACCCGAAACAGTCATACCACAATACACACAGGGGTTGTAAATTAATTTTAAAAAAATTAAAAACACTTTAAAATTTGTTTTAAAGTCCTTAGCATGGTAGCCTAAGCTACCACCGGTAGCTAGTACTACCGTCCAATAGCACTACTATCGTAGGTAGCAGCTGCTACCGCCGGTAGCACTACTACTGTCGGCAGTACTGTGTACTACTGTCGGCAGTACTGTGTACTACTGTCGGCAGTACTGTGTACTACCGTCGGTAGCGGATGCTACCATAGGTAGTATGCCCTATCCTTTATTTATTTTTTTAATTTTTTTTTTAAATTCATTTTTTTTTTCATATATTTTTTTAAATAAAATTTTAACAGTAATAATAAAAAACAATATTTTTCCAATAATTCCATTTTCACATAATTTAAGTAAAATAATTTAAAAAAACAATATTTTTCCAATAATTCCATTTTCACAGAATTTAGTCCTTCTTCATATATATATATTTTTTAAATTTAATTAACCCAAATAAATTTAATGTGTAATTAAATTTATTTTCTTAAGGTAATTAAAACCATTTGTCAAGTAAATACCCTTTCTCACAAATCTTGCAATTTCCATGCATCCAAAAATCTTGACAAATTTTCTATAATAATTTCTCGTAATTTTCTCAAAATTACATACTTCCCATAAATTAGAAATACACATCAGGCATGGATTTTAAAACAAAACTCGAATTCACCAGAAGAGGGTTTGTATTTAAAAATAACTTTACACACACATACATCAATCAGAGAAAAATAGAAATATTTACTAAAAACCCACAACTAAGAATTCATCCAACCTAGTATAGCTTTCCTGGAAGAAATCTGTAGAAGAGCCCTAATCCCTTCAATAAATTCCAATAAATTTCTTCACCTAAATTCTTGACCTGTTCCTATGTAACTAAAATAAAGACCTAACCTCTATTTAAACTAAAATTCTAGGTTCAATAGCTTTTCACAAAAAACCTAAATTTAGAATAATAGCAATTTTTATTTTATTTTCTAAATTTATCACATGCAATTATTAAAAAAAAAACATTATTCTTTCTTTTCTTTTCTCATGCACATTAATTAATTTTCTAAATAAAGAATTAAAACAATATTTTAATTCTAATTAATCCTTTTATTCATTTATTTAATTATAACTTTAGAAAATAATAAATACAATTAATCTAATTTATTTTTAAAATAAAAATATTTTTCTAATACCATGCAGCTTAATTTAATAATTTCTTTAATTAACTAAATTTATAATCTCAATGCATAAACAATACAATAATGAGATAATTTCATAAACTTAATTAATTAATTAATTAAATCCACTAAAACACTCAAATTAAACAAATCTCAAGCAATTTCCCATAAAAGATAAAATGACAAAATACAAAGACCGAACTAACTGACAAGACGACCAACTGGCGACACTCATACGAGTGCAATTGAGTAAAAATAGGGTCAACTATTATCTCCTCCACTTCCATCGGAAAATATAAGGCACACTCAGACCTGTGAAGCCAGGTGGAGATGATACCCCGTACCTACCCAGTACTTGTACTTGTACTTGCAATATCCTGCATCACCGAACCACACATGCATATATATACAATATAGAAAACACGACATACACACCGATGAAGGAGAATCGCGACATTCCCTGTCTCACCAAAATGAGTGAAGGAAAATCGTCCCTTTGCATCCAATACACTCGCAAACACGCAAAATATAATTACATATTGCATAAATAAAGTAAAATGTCAGTACATAGCAATAATCCATAAAATGCCATAAATCACAAATACTGAAATACTGTAAATAAATTATACATTTCATCTCCAAATAAAGCATAATGTCATAAAAATATGAATAATATATCATGGTAATGTATCCACTGAAAACAACCAATAATAAAATGTGAGTCTAATGAGTTCAAACAAGTAGGGGTACTACATTCTCCCCCCCAAAACTAGGCTTACTCCTGGAAGCCTAAAATAAATAAGAATACAGTTCTCTCATCTTTGCTGCATCCTCCCAAGTCACCGAGGTCTCATCATTTGGGTCCCATAGGACCCTTACCTAGTCAATGGTACGACCCCTGAGGATCAAATCCTGACGCTGAAGAATGCGCACGGGCTCCATGGAAAGCTGCCCATTCTCAACCTGCAAAGAGTTCCAATCAAGAACATGTGTCACATCTGGATGATAAGGTCGAAGAACTGAAACATGAAAGACATCGTGGATGTAGGATAGACTCAGTGGCAAGGCAAGACGGTAGGCAACAGGTCCTATCCTCTCAAGGATCTCAAAAGGTCCAACAAACTGAGGCACCAACTTAGATCCCTTTCCATAATGGATCAGACTCTTCCGTGGACGTACTCTCAAGAACACACTATCGCCAACAGAAAATTGATGATCTACCCTATGAGCATCTGAATACTTCTTCTGTCTATCCTATGCTGGTACTAAATGCTCATGAATCCTATCTACCTATTGCTCCATCTCCTGAAGAATATCTGGTCCTATAAGCACCTTGTCCTCTAACCGATCCCAACTCAAAGGAGTGCAACAAGGACAACCATATAATGCCTGAAAGGGGGACATACCTATGGAGCTATGATATCCATTGTTATAAGAAAACTCCACTAGATATATATAGTCCTCCCAGTGTGATTGTTGGTCCATCACATACATGTGAAGCATGTCCTCTAATACTTGATTCAGTCTCTCTGTAAAACCATCTGTCTCTGGATGATAAGTTGAACTAAAATTCAATTAAGTCCCCAAAGCATGCTGTAGTGAGGTCCACAATGCTAAGGTAAAGACAGGATCTCTATCAGATATGATCCGCCTTGGAATCCCATGCAATCTCACTACTTCTTCTAAGAAGACTCGTGCCACCACTGTTGCTGTGTAGGAAGCTCAAATAGGAACAAAATGAGCAACCTCAGTCAATTTGTTAACTATGACCATGATGGCTTCATGACGATGTGAAGAGATAGGCAAACCAACGATGAAATCCATGGAAATGATATCCCATTTCCAATCCGGTACTAGATTAGGTTGCAAAAGCCCTGTTGGGTGCTGATGCTCTGCCTTCACTCGCTGACACTCTAAACACTTCGACACAAAATCAGCAATGTCAAATTTCATACCCGCCCAATGATAAATCTGTCTAAGATCTGCATGCATCTTCTTGACACCTGGATGTGCCAGATAAGGTGCACAATGGGCCTTGGTCATGATCAAAACACGAAGACCCTCCAAAGGAGGTACATAGATCTGTCCATGGTGACAAAGAAGTCCATCTACCTCAAGGTTATACCCAGAAAATCTACCCTCTAAAGGCCTTTCGGACTCTATCATAGCTCTAACATCCTGATACCAAGTATCCTGAGGAAGAACTCCAAGAATTCTCTCTCTTAAGTCTACTCCAAAGGATAATGCTGAAACTTCATGCCGCCTACGACTCAAAGCATCTGCTACTACGTTCTCTTTGCCCTGAATATAATGAACCTCAAAATCATATTCGCAGAAGAATTCCATCCATCTTCACTATCGAGCATTCAAGTTTGGCTGTGTGAATATATACTGCAAACTACGGTGATCACTATGCAGCTCAAACCGATGCCCTAATAGGAAATGCTGCCATCGAACCAAAGAATGAACTATAGCTGCCAACTCTAAATCATGAACTAGATATTTCAACTCGTGGTTCTTGATTTTGCAAGACTCGTAAGCGACCACACATCCATCCTACATAAGTACTGCACCTATACCTTCCAAAGAGGCATCTGTGCATACCATAAAATCTCCAAATGGATCAGAGACTGCCAAAATCGGAGCACTGACAAGGAGTTCCTTCAAGGTCTTAAAAGCTGCTTCACATTGTTCTGACCAAACAAACTTCTTCCCTTTTCTCTGAAGAGAATTAATCGAGTGTCCCATTCGGTAAAAGCCTTCAACAAAGCGACAGTAATGTCCAACCAAACCCATAAAACTCCTAACTTCTGAAACGTTGGTTGGTGCTGGCCAATCAACAATGGGTTGGATCTTTGAAGGATCCACAGATATACCTTCTCTCAAAACCACATGACCAAGATAGTTCACCTCAGTCTGGAAGAAGTCACACTTTGCTAAATTGGCATAGAGTTGATTTTCCCTTAAGCACTGCAGTATCTGACGTAAGTGACCCTCACGCCTCTCCACAGATCTAGAATAAATCAGAATGTCATCCAAGAATACAATGATGAAATGATCAAGGTAGGTGCAAAAAACCCCATTCATTAAGCTCATGAAAATTGAAGGTGCGTTCGTCAACCCGAATGGCACCACTGTGAACTCATAGTGACCATAATGAGTACGAAATGTTGTCTTATGAATGTTTGCATCCTGAATGCGTAACTGATGGTATCCAGACTTCAAGTCAATCTTAGAGAACACCTTGGCTCCCTTAACCTGATCAAAAAGGTCATCTATACGAGGCAATGGATATCTATTCCGAATGATTACCTTATTCAACTGTCGGTAATCAATGCATAATTGAAGAGAATCATCTTTCTTCTTAACAAAGATAACAGGCGCACCCCAAGGGGAAACACTAGGATGAATGAATCCCTTGGCCAATAATTCTTCTATCTGCAATTTCAACTCGCTTAACTCCTGAGTAGTCATCCGATATGGAGCTCTCGAAATAGGTTATGCACCAGGAACCAAATCAACACGAAAGTCTATATCTCACTTTGAAGGCATACCAGGAATATCCAATGGAAACTGTAGTCACATAAATCTATCCACTTAATTAAATGAATACTTAGTATTTATTTGATTATTTAACCATCAATTAATAATTAATTAAATTAATATTTAATTAATTCATCTTAACCCTCTTCTCCTATTAATTAAATAAATTATTCAATTTATTTGATTTAATTCACTTAACCAAATTTAGACCATTAATTAAATAAATAAATCATATTTATTTAATTAAATATTCTCTCACATTTAAATAAATTAATATTTATTTAAATCCCCCAAAATCCCACCTCTCACATTTAAACATTTATTTAAATCACCTTTATCCTCTACCCACTTGCATTTTCCTACAAATGCAAGTTGCACAATTATTTTAAATAAATAATTTATTTAAATCACCTTTATCCTCCACCCACTTGTATTTTCCCACAAAAGCAAGTTGCACAACTATTTTAAATAAATTATTTATTTAAAATCCTATTTATCCTCACCCACTTGAAACCTTTAATGGTTTCCCTTAAAGTCTTCAAACTTGATGGCTTTAAAGTCTTCAAACTTAATGGCTAGACTTTAATGGTTTTCCTTAAAGTCTTCAAGCCTTTAATGGTTTCCCTCAAAGTTTTCAAGCATTTTAATGCTTTATCTTCCTTTTTCTCATTTAAATAAATTAATATTTATTTGAATATTTATCCAAATGCAAATTACACCATTTAATTGAAATAAATGATTTTATTTTAATTGAAAATACCAAAATTTCTCCCACTTGCATTTTCCTAAAAAATCCACTTGCATGCCTAAACCCCTTCTAGATTCTTCTAAACCCTTCCTAATTAACCTAATCCATCCCCTAAATATTGTCACATTCCTAAGCAAATTGGAGTCACTTCTCAAAGACTCCAAAGTCTTTGAAAAGCAATTAATGCTTTGTGTGTTCAACAAATTAACCTCTAAAGTCTTCCAAACCACTTATGGCTCTTACATGACCATTAATGGTTAATTCCACTTGCACCCATGGTTAAGGACTTTGACCCCTAACTTAACCCTCATGTAACCCATGTGTCTCTTCAAAGCATTTATTTCTTTGACTAGGGTAACCATCATGTCCCCTCAAGCATTTAATGCTCCTTATCACTCCTCTCAAGCCTCCTCATGGTGACACTTGTCAACATGGGATTGGGTTGAAAGTCTCACATGGATTCAATATCTTTCAATCCTAACCCTTGTTAAGATTACTCAATCTTAACCCTTCATTTCCCCATTTCTTCTATAAATAGAACCCTTCTCCTCAAGCAAAAAAAAAAGCATTAGAGTATTGTTGTTATACTGGCATTAGCATAAAGCTTTCTCATAGCATCACTATCTACACTTGCATAGCATTTTCTTATCATATTCAACTATCTTGAATCTCCATATGGCATCCATGGCTAGTGCTAAAAGCTGAGAGCTACACTCATTTGGGACTTGGAGAGGAGAGGAACAAGGGAGGAGCAACCATGAGCATCTTGATTAGCTATTTTATTCTATGTTTATATGCTTTCTATTTCATGCTTAATATCTCTCTTGATATGCCTGTTTAGGATAATCTTTTGTTGCTAACACTAACGTTTGTTTCTTGTGCTCTTGTGTGTGTTGTTATCAAACATATTTTCTAATCCTTTTTGCAGAGCATCAGAAACATATCTGCATACTCTCTAAGAATAGGGTGACTATCAAGAGTGATTTCTCACCTCTCTAACTCATCCAATTCCTCAAGAGTGATTGCAAAAAGCTGACATCCTCTACGCATGCACCACTTAAGTTGCATAGCGGAGATCATATGTAGGGATGTCAGCCTCTGTACTCCAACAATCTCCACTTCTCTGCCAAGGTCATCTAAACACACTATTGTCTTCTTGCAACAATCTACATGAGCACTGTGAGATGATAGCCAATCCATCCCCAATACAACTCCATAAAATCCCAAAGGAATAACCTGAAGGTCAACTGAAGTAACTATGGTTCCTAATTTCAACTCACAACTGGGAATAAAGGCATCTATAGAAACATGGACACTTGTAGCCAACTCTACTTGCCACCTATCCGCCTGCTTAGCAGACGTAAGTCCGCACCGCTCTACAATGGATGAAGAAATAAAAGAATCAGAAGCTCCAAAATTGAAAAGTACAGAGATAGGGGTTCCATACAACATACATGTTGCCTCAATGACTGTACCCTGATGATCAGCTTGGCAGTCATCTACCACAGCAAATACTCTATGGGACCTCCCTGCTTCTCCTACTATAGGTTCAGATGTTGCTGGCCTCTGACTACCTGTGTTGTGGACATTTTGAGGACATTGTGCAGCTCTATGACCAAACTGCCCACAAGAGAAGCAAGCTCCTCTATTACCTGTCGGTCCACTAGATTGCTGGAAACTTCCCTAGCTAAGATGCACTCTGCGAGGCCTGCCCTGTAGGGCCTTGTTTTCCCCTCTGCTAGTTCCCACCCTTCTTATACTGAGAATTGCCACCTTGTTGGCCTCGGAACTGTTTTGGTTTTGACTGTTGCTGCTATTGTTGCCCACTCTTAGTGGGTGCTTGAGGAGTTCTAAATGGTGCAGTTGACTGGGACTAATTTCCCCAAGCTTTATTTCCACTGGTAGGTGCACTTCCTATCTGCACACCTGTCTAACCACCAAGTGCTCGACTAATGTTCAGCTCAACTAATTTGGCCTTCGCCACGACTATCTCCATTGAAGCTGGCTCGAATACCCTCACACCTCCACTGATACGGTCGTTCAAACCTCTTAGGAAATGTTGGACAAGCATAGCCTCGTCATTACCAATTCTGATGTATTGTTTGAGCTCATAGAACCTGTGCTCATACTGGTCTACTATCATCCCATACTGATGCAAGGCATAAAACTCATTTGCTCGAGTCTACCTCCACTGGGGTGAGAGAAATCGTGCCCTGAATCTCTCCAGAAATAGTTCCCATGTGATGGTGTTAATGCATACACCGATCTTCTCCTCCTCTAATCTCCACCAGATTGAAGCAAATTTATTTAGATGCATAATAGCACATCTTGCCTTGGTGTTACTACTGTATGGAAACATAGCGAAACACTGGTCGAAGTCGATAAGCCAGGTCTCTGCCTCAAGGCCAGTACCCATACCATCAAAGTAAGGAGGACTGGACCTCATCAAGTCCTTTATGTGACCTGAGGAAGGTGGATCTCGAACAGCTGGAATCTCCCCTCACCTTGGTAATCTCTCTCTCACTCTCTTTCCTCTGGAACCTGTTGAAGCGGCTCCTCAACCTGAGCATGAATAGGTTGCTCAAACTCAGGCCTTTGGCCTAACCTATCCAGAACCTCTTGAAACATCTGTTTCAGCTCTTCCCTTTCGGAAACATGTTCTCTTGCATGCTGAGAGTTCTGATGAACATATTGTTCATGCTCCTGATGAACTAACTGTTCCAGCTCAACACTCACATGAGTGGGTGGTGGTGAAGGACTGTGATGGTCAGAACCACGGCCCCGTCCTCCACCTCTACCTCCTTTGTGACCACCCATATGACCACCTCCTCTAGCTTTCTTAGCCATGACCTGGTACCATAAAAGAGAAATGGTTCAGATCAATAGCAAGGATAAGACATGAGAGATACAAACATTTATGACCTAAGCAAGATGGTCAACTAAAAGGCACACTACAAACCCAAAGTACCCAGTGTTGAAACTTAGGCTCTGATACCAAATTTAATGCCCCGCTAGGAACCCTAACGAAAAACAACACAACTAGGCAACTAAATGATGAAATAATTTTATTTTTTTGTTAAAGACTAAGTGCACTAACTAAAACCATTGCACATTTATAAACACAGCAGAAGTCTATCATATGTTATCCTAAGGGTAACCAACGAAGATTAATTTTGTAGATTATATTAACACCACAATTAATCCATTTAATTAGATAAATTGAATACTTAAGTTTAAAATTACACATACATCCAAATTTCATAATAAAGAAATAAAAGTATTCCAATGTATCCAATTCCCATAAACCATTTAAACATAAGATCAAAACAATAACATTCATTTCACTGACATAATAATATTACAATATCCATTAATACATGGCTTCCAAAAATACCACTGATTACAAAGATACAATATCAAGGTTACATAAGAGTCTGATACACTGACCACAAGGTCTCAACTAAACAATGATCTCGAACAAGAGTTGGTACATAAACCATGAACCAAGAAACACCAGCAAAGCCTTTCCTCACTTGAAGACACAATCCAGATCATTTGATGGGGAGTGGCATTACCACTCGACCATGTGATCCCGAAATGGAACCACCCCACCGTGCTAGGAGATAGTAGAAAACCCTCAAGCAAGCAAAGTAAGACAAGTATGAAAGGAATACAAGACTCTACAAACATCCATGTGACTCAACTCACAAAACACTAGTGACTCTAAGAAGAGAGTGTCATCGCATAGCTTGATGGTTACCATGGTACAGCCTCCACAGGTCCCGGCCCCCATCCTTGGGTTTCTCCTGGTAACCTCTCCCGAGCCTCCGGTTCCAACTAAGTCTCATGCGGAGCCTACCAATCCTTTCATGAAGACAAGGTGGTAAGTTTGCCATTCCAGGCCTTCTCATAACATTATGAGCCCTGTACTAGCACTCACCTATGCACGAGGTACATTTATCTTAATTAATATTTAATCTACCCACCCCCTAATCAATTATTAGGTTATCACTTTTTAACTAACTTTCGACGGGTTATCCTGTCATCCACTTCGGGCACGACCCTTGCTCGAAAGCCACTCTCTCTCCTAGGACACTAACAGGAAATGTTTCTCTCTATGAGAACTCTATGGTGAATCAGACAACCATAAACAATCCTGACAAGCATAGGTGAAGGATACACAAATACCAACCCAAGATTGACCATTTGGACAAAAACACACAATGGCTCATATCAATTAGGTTATACAACAACACCTGGTCTAGGAGAAATAATAACATAGGACACAATGACAATTCAACCAGAATACCAATGAAATTTAAGCTTGACTGAAAACACCATTTACACAAGATCGTAATACAAGCAATCTTTTCTTAAAACAACCAAAGCATATATTCTTTGCGAATAAAGATTTTTCCAATAATAAGAAAATACCACTATTTAAAAAAAACATCCTTCTTGTCATTTGTCCAAAAAGATTTAAAATAAAAATAATTCTCCTAATGTATTTTCAACATTTTTATAAAAATTATAAGCTCTACTCCTGAAACATTCCAAACTGTAATTAAATAATATTTAAAATATTATAATAACTACCATAAGAAAAACATATCTAATATATAAATATATATATAAACACATATATGAATACACATATATCTATTTATTTACATATATACATAATAAATTTTATTTATCCAACCCCTAGGTACGAAACCCGAAACAGTCATACCGCAGTACGCATAGGGGTTGTAAATTAATTTAAAAAAAATTAAAAACACTTTAAAATTTGTTTCAAAGTCCTTAGCATGGTAGCCTATGCTACCATCGGTAGCACTGCTACCGTCCGGTAGCACTACTACCATAGGTAGCAATTGCTACCATAGGTAGCAGCTGCTACCGCCGGTAGCATTGCTACCGTTGACAATACTGTGTACTACCGCCGGTAGCGGATGCTACCGTAGGTAGTATGTTTATTTTTTTATTTTTATTTTTAATATTTTTTTTTTAATTGTTTTTTTAAATTCTTTTTTAATTTTTTTTTTTTTAATAAAATTTTAACAGTAATAATAAAAAACAATATTTTTCCAATAATTCCATTTTCACATAATTTAAGTAAAATAATTTTAAAAAATATATATTTTTTCAATAATTCCATTTTCACAGAATTTAATCCTTCTTCATATATATATATATTTTTTTAAATTTAATTAACCCAAATAAATTTAATGTGTAATTAAACTTATTTTCTTAAGGTAATTAAAACCATTTCTCAGGTAAATACCCTTTCTCACAAATCTTGCAATTTCTATGCATCCAAAAATCTTGACAAATTTTCTATAATAATTTCTCTTAATTTTCTCAAAATTACATACTTCCCATAAATTAGAAATACACATCAAGCATGGATTTTAAAACAAAACTCAAATTCGCTAGAAGAGGGTTTGTATTTAAAAATAACTTTACACACACACATCAATCAAAGAAAAATAGAAATATTTACTAAAAACCCACAAGTAAGAAATCATCCAACCTGGTATAGCTTTCCTGGAAGAAATCTATAGAAGAGCCCTAATCCCTTCAATAACTTCCAATAAATTTCTTCACCTAAATTCTTGACCTGTTCCTATGTAACTAAAATAAAGACCTAACCTCTATTTAAACTAAAATTCTAGGTTCAATAGCTTTTTCACAAAAAACCTAAATTTAGAATAATAGTAATTTTTATTTTATTTTCTAAATTTATCACATGCAATAATTTTTTTTTAAAAATTATTCTTTCTTTTCTTTTCTCATGCACATTAATTAATTTTCTAAATAAAGAATTAAAACAATATTTTAATTCTAATTAATCCTTATATTCATTTATTTAATTATAACTTTAGAAAATAATAAATACAATTAATCTAATTTATTTTTTTTTTTAAAATATATTTCTAATACCATGCAGCTTAATTTAATAATTTCTTTAATTAACTAAATTTATAATCTCAATGCATAAACAATACAATAATGAGATAATTTCATAAACTTAATTAATTAATTAATTAAATCCACTAAAACACTCAAATTAAACAAATCTCAAGCAATTTCCCATAAAAGATAAAATGACAAAATAGAAAGACCGAACTAACTGACAAGATGACCAACTGACGACACTCATACAAGTGCAACTGAGTAAAAATAGGGTCAACTACTATCTCCTCCACTTCCATCGAAAAATATAAGGCACGCTCAGACCTGTGAAGCTAGGTGGAGACGATACCCCATACCTACCCGGTACCCTTACCTACAATATCCTGCATCACCGAACCACACATGCATATATATACAATATAGAAAACACGACATACACACCAATGAAGGAGAATCACGACATTCCCTGTCTCACTGAAATGAGTGAAGGAAAATCATCCCCTTGCATCCAGTACACTCGCAAACACACAACATATAATTACACATTGCATAAATAAAGTAAAATGTCAGTACATAGCAATAATCCATACAATGCCATAAATCACAAATACTAAAATACTGCAAATAAATTATACATTTCATCTCCAAATAAAGAATAATGTCATAAAAATATGAATAATATATCATGGTAATGTATCCACTGAAAACAACCAATAATAAAATGTGAGTCTAATGAGTTCAAACAAGTAGGGGTACTACATATTATTGTCCCTTCATAATAAGAATCATTGACTCTTAAATAAACTCCCAACTACCCATCTTATTTCTTTATTAGTTATTCAATTCTTGACATAGGTGATTAATATAATAATGAGTTGTTGTGTAATATTCAAGGATCGATGCTCCTTTCTTTGAGGTAGGGGCATGACAAATTGTTATTTGATATCATATAGTCACCAAATGCATGCCTCATTGATTGTATTAGGAGAGTTATGAATTGTTGATCATTGGGTTTACTTAATACTATGTATATACCTTATTTGTTATTTAGTGCTTAGGGTAGAGGGCATGACACATATGAATAAGAGTTTGAAATGTGAGTTTTTAAGTATTGATAAAGAATTTCAATAGAAAAATAATGGGTCATTAAAGTTAGAGAAATTTCTTTTTAAAAATATATATAGATATCAAAAATATCTTTAAATTGAGCTCAACAAAAGTTTGACTAGTTGTACAAATAACTAAATTCATGATATATATAGAAAAAATCGTGATAGATATACTCACCTATAATTATTTTTAGTGTCAATCTTATTCTCTTTTATCTTGAATTTTTACCCAGTACCTTCCATTTGTGATGCAAAGCCCCAAGGAACAAAGGTTTCTCACACAAACTCAATCCACCAGACCCTCAACTAAGGTCTCAACATTCTTAGAGATTCTTGGACAGTCCAACAACAAGATTAAAGGATTCATCTAAACTCCCCCTTTCTCAATGGTTCCCCACTATGTCAATGACAAACTCATGGAGATACAACTTCTCACATCAATACTTTTCTTGATAGCCACTCTCTTGTCGCCACCTATGGATACTTGGTTTACAAATAAACCAACATTGAAAATGGGTGTAGACCCTATAGTACCACTTGACCAACTCCCGGATCATTTTTCACAAGAAAAATAACACTCTTTTTGTGTGTGCAAATCAATCAAGATAATTCGCCTGCTACTAACGCCTACTCCTAGTAGCCCTGTTTTGAACTTTTGAGGCAGAATTTGGTAATCATCATAAGGAAACCATAGTCTCTTGACACTTTTAGAAACCTCCAATTATGACACAAAACATTTCCAAAACTCAAAACCCAACTCTTGCATTTGTTGGGTCAAATATTGCTGCTACAGGGGGGCTAAAATGGCTTTTAGGCCACTTTTACAAAGCAACCACACTCCAATGGCCTAATCCAATGACACCATTGGATGTAGAAGGTTTTCACACATTCCCAAACAACAAATCTATAGTCATATAGGGTCTATCACAAACATTTTTATCGCTGAACCAACTTTAGCAGTCAAATGGGCTAGTCACATGAGGATGTCTAGCCTAGGGCATGATCTCAAACTCCACCAACTCAACGGCCAACTCAGAAACCTCCAAAATATTAAATTACATGGTGACCCCTAACATTTCTCAAAATTTGAGCCAATTTGGCCAAAGGAATGTGGGGTTAAGAGAGCATTTCTTTCAAAAAAACCCTGGTTTTGGAGGGTTTTCAGACTGCCTCTTACAAAAATGCAGATACCCTCCTTGTTATTCAACCTTTTTCGACCAAATAAAATCTAAAAGATAATCAAACATATGCCTATTCAAATCAATGACTTAGACTACACATGGAGTCCGTACAAAATCCGTACAAGGCATTGCTACAACAAATTTAAGGAAATTTCTAAGTGTTTATTGAAATTGATCACCAAATTACATCCAAACTTCATCATCAACTCATACCTTTGATCTAAAAGGCCTTAAATAGGGTTTATCCAACCTCCTCAACCAAATCCAATAGAATTTTGAATTAGTTAGTTGTTGGAGGGAGGTTAGTTACATTTTGACAACAATTTGAAAACAAAAATTGTCATTCAACTTGACAACTTTGCACAACTTGTGACTTTTACCTATGAGACCTATTAGAACACATAATATACCTTACAAATAGGCTACATAGAAGCCAAAAATACATTTCTTGCCTCATGTAGGAATTTTGGATGTCATATTACCATGGTTGACCAAATAGGTCCAAGAGAGTGCACACTATAAAAATGGCATCAAAGCCTTACATGGTTATTCAAAACACAATGAATGGTCTCCAAAGACCTTATTACAACACAAAAACATTCAAAGAACCTAACAACTCCTCCAAGAGCCTTCATTGCTCAAATGGTCATCAAAATCTGCAAGGTGCTCCTGCACCATACTCCTGGGGGCATAGAAAACTCAAGTTTCTTGAGGAATGAGGTTTGAAAAAAAATGTCCATGCTTCCTAATGTCATCTTTTGTCATCCACGTTGCATCTTCATCAGGTAAGCCACTTCAGTTGACAAGGTATTCCTTGTAAGTCTTCTTTCTAGTCTTTTTAACCACCTTAGTGTCCAAAATGCTTTCCAACTTCAATGGTTGTCTAGGTGGTAGATCCTTGCCCCAACCTTCATCTCCATCTGATTGTAAACCTACAACATCACCTTTATAAGGAAACAAATCTAAAACATTGAAAATGGGTGATATTCCTAAGCCTTGAGGAAGTTCAATCTCATAAGCATTAGGACTAAACTTATGCACAATTCTACAAGGACCAATCTTTTTCATAAGCAACTTAGATGGTCGCCCCTTTGGAAGTATTTATTTCTTTAGGTGTTCCATAACCAAATCTCCCACCTTATATTGCACATCCCTCTTCTTTTCATTAGCCTTCTCTTTGTACTTCTCAGTTTTCTTTTGGAGAGTTTCTCTCAATCTATCATGAATGTCTTTCATAGCTACTGCAAAGTCTTCTCCCTGAGAACTCCTCCTCTCCATTCCTTGTAGATCCTTAGTTCTATAATGCCTCTTGGATGAATCCCATAGACTACTTCTGTGTGTGTGAAAAGTGGAATAAGTTTGTAAGCTGGAAGACACAACACTTCAATTAAGTCACTACATGTATGGTTAGATAAATATAAGCATGAATATGAAAACCATAACAAATCAACCCATTGCCTTCTAAAAGATGCGAGTATAAGCTTGCTCTCAAATTTGTATAAGCAATACCAGTGACTAGACTACACCAAGATGAAGAATTTAATCTATACGAGCATGAGATTAAGCTAAATGGATGCAAGATTATGCTAGATGGATGAATAGTAAGCTATATGAATTCAAGCAATCATAAAATATGCAAAAATAAATTAAACTAAGATGCAATAATCTCAAAAGGCAAGCACAAAATCTTCAATGACTCCAGAGCAAAAACTGTATAATAACAATAAATCTCCAATGTGTTTTGAATGAGAGATGAAGGCTGAATTTATAGAGAATCACAAGAGAGATCAAGAAAAAGCACAAGTTAGGATTTAATTGAAATAATTGAGAAATCAGATTCAATTAACCTTGAGATAGATCCCAATTATAGTTTAATTGAAATGCATTCAAATTACAAGTTTGAGTTTGCATTAGAGATAAAATTCAATTAACTCCATGCACTTGAGATGAAAATAGGTAATTCTATGCAATTCTTTGATTTATTCAAGAAAAGAGTCTTTTCAATGCAACTGAACTTCTTTTCTCAAAAGCTTTGAGTTCCAATTTTAGAGAATGATTAAATTCCTTTAATTGCTTTTCTGATTTCAAGTTCTCAATTTAGAAGAAAGAAATAATATCTCAAGTTTGATTTCTCTCTCAATTCAATTCTTTTATTTTATTTTCAATTTAACTCTTGCTTTGCATATTAATTCCTCTTTTGTGATAAATTAATTCTTTTTTTAATGATTAAATGGCAAATTTATTAATTAATTAAATATGCTAGGATATTTAATCAATTAAATAGGATAATAGATCAAAATGATTTTCTTGGAATGATTTAGTTAATTAAATAAATATTTAATTAATATAGAATAATTCACTTGCCATGTGATATTTGATGATTGAAGAATTAATTAATTGTGTGCTCAAAGTTGATTTAATTGCCTTTGGTTAGGACCTTGGTGATGTTGTCGAAATTAGGGGCCCATGGTTTAGGTGACCAATTTTACGGTATTACATTTGCCCCTCTTTGAATTAATGTGTGAGCAGCGCGTTGGTTCAAAGAATAGTTGATGTGTCTAGGAGATACCAATTCTGAACTTGATTGATCATGAACCAGATTAAGAGCAAGGTGTTTAGCTTGATTTGAAGCGATGAAGCTGAACATAATTGATTAAAGCAAAACTGATCCTGAACTTTATTGAACTAGGACCGATGAAGAGAAAAGATACCAAACTTGAACTTGATTGATCAAGAAGTGGATCTTACTGATCTAGAACTTGATTGAACTAGACACAATGAGCGAAGATAAAATTGATCTTGAACTTGATGGATCAAGACACGATGAGTGAAGATAAATTGTCCAGCTTCATTTGATGCGATGAAACTAAACACCTACTTAGATTGAGCATGTGATCAAAGATACTCTTTAAACTTTTGATTGAGTTTAAATGAATAATCAGCTTGATGAAAAGTGTTGAAACTGATTAACGTTAAGAGGCTGATTCAGATAAAGACAAATATCAGCTTGAATTGAAGCGATGAAACTGATATGTCCCTAGCGATTGATTTGATTTAGATGATCGAGAAATCTCAACTTGATATAAAGCGATGAAGATGAGATGCCCCTTGCTATAAGAGTTTGTTTGATTTTCTTTAGTTGAAAGATTTTTTTGCTCGACTTTTGATGAAGATTTGAAAAAAAAAATCTCGACTTTGAAGATGTGAGGTCACAAGTATGCCCCCTCGGGAGCGAAATCGAAAGATATCGAAGGTTCATGATTTTAGGCAATTGTTGGCGATGATAATTATTTGAGCACAAATATTGAGTCGGAGGAACATGTGAAGATTTAGCGATGATTGATGAGAAATTGAACGCAAATTGAAGAAAAGAATGAGAAATTGAGGAAAGAGCTAAGTGGTCTAGGTTGTACGAAATTGACTAGAAGAACGATCTTAGATTTCGATTTCGATCCCAAAAATTGAATCAGGATGAGAAAATTAGCTAAGGGTACAATTTTCATGTCCATTGGAGCAAGTTGAAAAATTAGGTTTTGGGCTATATAAGGGGTCAAAGTGTCATTTTCAATTCATTTTAACCTCTCCAAGTTTGAAATTTGAAAAGCCTTCTGCGAAGAAAAATGGTCATTATGATCCAAGAGCACCAATTTGAGTGCCATAGACGTCATAATCGACCATAGAATTACGAGCCAGCGGTAAGTGACTAATCTTATGCCTATTTATGTCATCATTTTTGAATTTTTTGATGAATTTTTTTGCTTTTTGTGTCTTTTAAAATTTGGTCTATGTCATTTTGTCGTGTGAGACAAAAATATGTCTCATACAAAAAATTGTCCTTTAGTGTTTATCATTTCAGGCCATTAGTTTTGTCTTGCTAGACATCCCCGTGTATTGTATGAAAGTTTGCTTAGAAAACCATTTTATGATGCGTGTATATGTCTTTCATCGTATCAGATTCTTTTGTCGTGCTATAACTATTCCCGACTCGTACGAGTTTCTGCCTACACTATGAAATGTCGTATGAAAAACAGTGAGTTTTTTTAAGGGTGCAAACATGAAAATTTAATTTGGCAATTGATGTATTTGGATTTGCATGATGTTTAAGTAGTCTTATAGAGAATTTGAATGACTTTTTGATGCTCTATTGTTTGATTCTTGCTGGTTTGATTTCCACATGTCCTTTTTCGATGCGTTTATTCTCCTACTATGAGGCTATTTCGTGAGTTATTCGATATAGACAAAGCACATATTGACTTATGCGGGTTTACCCACCTTTTACAGATGCCAGATATCCATGTGAATCATGGGATGCTCACTCCACTTGTTGAGAGATTCTATTCTGAGAATAACACGTTCCATTTACCAGTTGGGGAGATGACCATCACTCAAGAGGATGTTTATGGGATTCTCAGGATTCCATTTGCTAGGGATAAGGTTTATTATGATTCGACTCAGCGTCCTGGTATATTAGCATTGAGATGCATTTTTCATGACGAGGACATCCTTATGTGAGCTATTAGTTGGGATGATATGATGGCCAGGTACAGTGAGGAGTTTCCCTTGGCATGTGTCTTGGCAGGATTCATTGGTTGCTTCATTATGCCAGACAAGGGACAACAGGGTTTCTTATGCAGCTGGACCAGGATGCAAGAGAAAGTGGTGGAGCATCCTAAGAGATTAGGATGGGGTTCTTATCTATTAGCCCACACGTATCGGGAGATGCATGAGGTTGTGTATAGGGAGTGGAAGAGCATGGCAGTAGGGGTCTTGGTTTTACACATATGGGCCTTGGAGCATCTCCTAGTTTTCAGACCTATTGTGGATGATGCCAGGGATCCACAACATCAGATAGTCTATAGATATTCTGGATATGTTACTCAGCCCCATCTGGGAAAGACAGAGTACTAGAGACGGTAGCTAGATGACCTGATAGTTGTTGTATGGAGACTGTACAAGGGCCTTGATCTTTGGGATGACTAGAGAGCTGTGCGGAGAGATATGTTCATGACTCGTCCTCTGATTGGCAGATCTGTGATGGTTATTGAGCAATTTGTTGTATCTCAAGTCATGAGGCAGTATGGTAGGCCTCAGGGGATTTCACAGGAGTTTACTGCCTATGTTGTTTATGCAAATGAGGAGAGACAAGGATGGGCCCCTAGGTTGTCCTACGCATTGAGCATGCAGGCATTGACAGGGTTACAACGAATTCAATGAGATTATTTGGATGACATTGCAGATGCGAGGGTATTGCCCCAGTACAAGGTTTGGTTCTAGCAGCATCTGTTCCCTAGGTTTATAGATCTAGCTGAGTAGGTGCCTCTCATAGAGGAGATTGAGGATGATGCCCCTGTGTAGACACCTAAAAATGTCTCATTGATCATGTACTAATTATTCCTCTAATTGATTAAATAATTCTTTAATTATTTAATTAAGTTAATTAACTATTTCTTCTAATTTTATATTTCCTCATCATTTCACTAATTATTCTATTCTTTCATCATTTAAATCATTTAATCATTTCTTAAATATTAATTAAATATTTATTATTTAATTAATTTTGATTAATTCCCCAATTTAAATAATCTTCATTATTTAAATAAATTACTAATTATTCAATTTCTATCTCCAATCATCTAATCATTTAATTCTCTTCTAAATATTAATTAAATATTTATTATTTAATTAATTATAATTTAATCCTTTAAATTAAGTAATCTTTATTATTTAATTAAATTCCATTTCTAAATAATTAAATAGTTTCTTTAAATTATTTCATTAGCTAATTAATTCTTCCATTTCCAAATCCCAAAATTTTAATTTCATTTAATTTCGTATTCTTCTAATTTCTTCCAAATTTAAACAAATGTGCATGATTTCAAAAACCAAATTGAAAATCAAAGTCAAGTTCTAAATATATTCAAATGCTAAATTGAATGAATAAATTCAATTATTTGAATAATATCTCATGCAATGATTAAATTAAAAATCTAAATCTAAATGCAAGCACATGCTAAATTAATCGATTAATCATTTATCTCTCCAACTTCTATTTCCATCCTTAAGTTAGCTTTTTCTAAATTTAGCTCTCTGTGTCATCCTCTTTATTTCCACCAATCATCCTTTTTCTTCCTTCAGTTAACTCTTTCATCAATTAGTTGACTCCATTAATCTATTCAATCTATTGAGTTTTACTCCTACAATCAGCAGTTCAACTATCAAATTGCATTTGAGCTCACCTGAGTTCACACCTCTTGATCATTCTGTTCCACCTTTCAATCAATCTTCTCCAATTTTCTATAAAATGAGCATCCAATCTCCATTTTCAATCCTCCTCAATCTTTACTATGAATCACGAACTTTGAATCTTTGTGTCACTTGCAGGTTACTAGCGCAATATCTGAGAGCCGTCATACCACAAAGAAGAGAAGAGCAATGGAAGCACTATGCAATCTTGGGATAGGGAGCTTTAATTAATTTCATTCATAATT
This sequence comes from Cryptomeria japonica, assembly GCF_030272615.1. Classification (NCBI taxonomy): domain Eukaryota; kingdom Viridiplantae; phylum Streptophyta; class Pinopsida; order Cupressales; family Cupressaceae; genus Cryptomeria; species Cryptomeria japonica. The sequence continues at coordinate 467,744,668 of NC_081412.1, read as the reverse complement.
CCTATTGCTTTGATTGCATCATTTCATTGTCTAGTTTGTTAGATTTGTTGATTAGATAGGGATTCGTGATTTCCCTTGTTCTTCTAATTGATAGCTTTGTTTATTATATGATGAATTATAGCATGCTTTACATTTTGGTGAACCTGACGTGAACTAACAACAATTTAACCTTTTTCTGTGTTCTATGTGATTTTTGCAGATTGTACGGATTATTTTTTTTTTCAGGTTGCACAAATTTTGAGAAAAGATTTTCCGTCACACAATCAAGCTTACATCGTCATGCAATCGCATAGACAGAATTACGCATTCGACCCTTCGGGGTCACGTATTCACTCTGATAGGGTCACGCAATCGCCCTTTCCAGATCATGCAATCGCCCTTTCTAGGTCACGCATCCGCAGAGTTAATTGTTGTTTTATTTTTCTTTTGTCTGTTATTGCTTATGTATAATTTTGTCTTAAATTTGGTTAATCCGAGATCAAAATTACTTTTTTACTTTAGGATTTGATTAACACATTTTATGGCAAGAAAAGTTTAGCTCAAGATTTCAGGTGCAAGAAGGACGAAACAATAAAGGAGAGAAGCCAAACGATATCAAAAAGTTATGTAGGCAGAAAAATTGATACATGATTCAGAAGAACAACTGGCCTTAGACAGATATAATAGCCTAGTTCTTTCTTATACAGTTAAATATGATCTAATCAATATTGAATGGATGATGAGGGATTTGGCTAGGGCTTCACAATTGGTTTCGTAGGTTCCTGATCGAGTTTAGTTTTCTTGTTTTTTTCTAATTTTTTTTGTTGTCTGCATTCTATCACGCAATCGACTTGTTAGTGTTACGCAATCGAGCAAATAACATCATGCATTAGCTCTGTCAGATTTACGCATTCACTCTGTCAGATTCATGCATTCGCTCAGTAAGTATCACGCAATCGCTCAGGTATTATTACGCAATCGCCTCTGTCAAGTTCTCAGTTTCTGTTTTCTATTGGTTTATTTTGCTACTAATCTTTCGTTTACAGCCTATGGCGGATTCACAGAGAGGATTAGATTAGTAATTTTGCATGCACATCTCACAACAGTTAAAATGGACATGCATGGATAATCTCACACTTCAATTTTTAGTGCTTAAAATCAACAACAATTAAAATGGACATGCATGGATAATCTCACACTTCAATTTTTAGTGCTTAAAATCAACAACAATTAAAATTGACATGCATGGATAATCTCACACTTCATTGTTGGTGCTTAAAATGAACATGGGCTAAAATTGACATGCATGCATCTTACACTTGGTTTTGGTGCTTAAAAATCAAACAAATGGTTAAAATTGACATGTATGCCTTCATTCTTGGATTTGGTGTTTAAAATTGACATGCACATGCGGATCTAACACCTAAATTTGGGCTATAAAAAGAACGTGAATCAAGTTGCATTAGATTAAATCATTTTTCATTTTCTTAAGGGAAAAGAACTTTTCATTGTGTTTGGGGTGGACCTACTATTGCACTAACTGACTTTCTACCCGCCATCGGGCCTAAGGGAGAAAGAAGGAAGGTGACAACGACATCCAAATTTTCTTTTATTCTACATAGTGAGGGTATCTTTGACTAGGGATTTAATCACCCCACAGAGGTACTTCAAATTGGGATGCGTTGGGGATATCATCTCTCCCAGCGTACTCTTGAGTGGGTTTTTTGAGCCGCTATATAAATATATTGGTCAGGTGGCTAGAGTGTTGAGTGAATTCAACGTATGTGGGGGCCTTCCCTGCATCGATAAGTTCAACTAAAGCCTTACGTGGCTTGCTTTGAGAATCCATCATTGGATCGAGACCCCTCGAAACCTAATACTATGAACCAATTTAGTTACCAAAAATCCTACATTCAGTGGTTCTGGGAGTGCGGATCGTACCCCATAGATACCCCTCATGTACCTTACATTACGAGACAGAAATCCCTCGATGATAAGATCTTCGCATCTTTGGGGTAAGAGAGATTGGCATGCCCGAGAAGTGTGTGCTGTGGAGTGGAGCCAGTGCTGCCAAACTCTCTATCTGTCCATCTTGTTTCGGTATTTTGCTACGAGGGCCTCATTGAATTGTGTCCACTATCCAACCTAAGATTGTATTCTGTGCTTTTTTATGTATCATTGTACTAGACCAGTATTGAGTCAATCCCTTGGGCTATTTTAGGCCCTATCCCACATATCTCCGAATTTTCTGAGATTGTTTGAAAATTGAGTTAGTCAGCTATACATACCTGCCAACCATTGTTCTCAGATTTGGAAAACTACAAAACATTGTCCTACACATGAAGTTACCAAAAACAAAGTCCATTTTGAAACTGATTCTCAAAATGTCCTTACATACTTGTGACCCTAGGCATAGTCCCACTTACGTCCTCATTGTCGTCCTTAGTCTTTTGCATAGTCCCACTTACGTCCTCATTATCGTCCTTAGTCTTTTGCATAGTCCCACTTACATCCTCATTATCATCCATAGTCCTTTGCATAGTCCTATCTTACGTCCTCATTATCATCCTAAGTCTTTTTCATTATCATCCTTATTAGTTGCATAGTCCACCATTTATAATATACATCTTCACCTAGACCTCATATACGTCTAAGTCCATTATCAGTTATAGGTCCATAGCATGTGCCTTCATGGGTCTCCCAGGTGATGACTTGCTCCCCTTCGAGCAACCTAATCTAGTTCCAAACAACGGTCAACGGGAAATCATTGATGGTCTAGCTAACTTAGCTTGGGATTTAAGAAGAAGCGCACCCCAGTATATGGGAGTTATATATGAGATAGATATTGAGTGTAGGATTGCCTGTAAGATTGATAGAGAGATTGAGGCTGAGCAACTTCGTCAACAAATGGAAAGACTTGCATTAGAGAAAGCTAGAAAGGCTAAAAAGGTCTCACATCAAAATCCTCAATAGAGAATCTAGTATAGTATTGCATACCTCATATTTACATCTACTATCTAGTGTTAGGTCATCGTCTAGCATAGAACCATCATCACATAGGAAATTTTAGATGCCCATCACAAGGTCCCAGAAAGCAAAAGGAATAATGGACCCGAACAACACACACTTTATAAACCCTACTTGGAACATGGACATGTCAACAAGTCAACACTCAAGTACACAAACAATGTCCACCATAAATGAATTACAACAACATCTGACAAAGGAAGAAATTGAGTCCGCACAGCAAGACCTGCATGTCCTCACGATCCTAGACACACTTATACATAGTGATAGGGACAAGTATCTTTCGTTGTTAATACAAAATGGGGCAAAATTACCTGAGGATTTTGATGTCACAAAGATTTTACCACTAGGAAAAACTTTAGGTCAAGATAACAATCAAACACTACCCTTGACGCAAATACAAGCAACGACCTCTAGTCTTCCTCAAAACATACCTCTTCCAACAAATGTCAACACAAGTGCAAACTTTCAAACAAGCATGTCATCTTCAGTGATCAATGCTAGTATACCATCATAGAGCATATCGATAATGTCAAGTATCTCAACACCTATTCAAATGCAAGCAACAAGTGTAAACCAACCTCCAGTTTCCTATTCTATGGGATCCACATATGGTTATCAAAATCTAAATCTAGGTATTACCAATACAATAGGTACAAGTCAACCAAACATGGGTTCACATGTCGCCTATTTTATAGTACCTACGGGAACACACAACGCACTAGGTTATAATCTTGGTACATTCCAACAACCTCCTAGTTATGCAACCACGAATCCTTTTGTAGGACATACAAACACACAACGTATACCTTTGACATCAACCGATATTTTGACACAACAAATATAGAGTTTGCAACAACAAATGACGACCATGCAAACTAGTACCGATAAAAAGAGCTACACAATGCAGGACTTACGTCCTTATCCATTTGATCACACAGTATAAATGCCACCTTTCCCACAACACTTTGAAACACCCAAATTTGATAGATATCGAGGGAAGGGTGATCCTAGAGATCATATCAGAGAATTTTTTATAGCATGTATAGAAGTTGCCTTGGAAGATACTTATCTAATGAGACTATTCCCTAAAAGTCTGGGAGGTCCGACTTTAGAGTGGTTTTCACATCTACCACCAACCATCACATCATGAGGGGAATTAGCTGAACAATTTATTGCAAACTTCTCACACAACATTGACACCCCAGTTACTTTGATGGACATATGTGCCGCTAAGCAATACGAGAATGAAACATTTGCATCCTTCATACAACGATGGAGGGCTCTCCACAGGAGATGCAAGATGGTTATCCCAGAAACAGAGCAAGTGGATATGTTTACAAACAATTTGATTCCCAAGATTAAGTATCCAATACAAATGCAGTGTCTTACCACATTCAAACAAATCACAGAAAAGGCTCTCAAATGTGAGAAGGGCTTGATAGAACAAGGTCTTATTAAGTATGACAACACAAACAATAGTGACAAATCTAAGTTTTGGTCAAAAAACAAAAACGTAACCAATGATGGTATTGTAGACGCCAGAACTATAAATAGAACCCAACCCGTTTTATCATTTGGAACGAGTCAGTCAACAAATCCACATACTGGGAATAACACCAATGTAAATGCTACACAAAATACGAACACAAGATACCCCAGGGTAAACGCTCCAAGAAGAAATTACACACCTTTAGGAGAACCTATTGAGTTGGTGCTCAAAAAGTTAATATAGATAAACATGATCACTCTACCTGAGGTAAGAGTATATGAACCAGGTCCGTTCAAACCCACATGGTGGAATGACAATGATTTTTGTGATTATCATAGGACTAAAGGCCACAAAATAGCAAGTTGCTACAAACTAAAAAACTTGGTCCAAGATATGATAGACCAAGGAGACATCACAATTGATACAGATAAGACCTCAGCAAACACAAATCATATGATTTTTAAGGATCTATTTGTTAAGCATGACAAGGGGAAAGCAACCACATTAGGTACCCAAGACAACACAGCTAACTACATGAAAGTCTCATACGACTACACTATTCATGCCATTAGTTCAGGAGATATGACAAACAAAGATTCACAAGAAACTTTTGATCAGGAAGACCAATAACAAGACACTCATAAAGATGACAACCAAATATTCATGATATCTGAAGGACCAAAGTACGATGAGGATACAAATCTTTGTCTCCAAGACTGGGGGCAGGATCAACCATCTCACTCAGATTGGTTTGAAGATGGACTCATTGAACATATTATGAATGTCAAACATACACATTGGTACTATGAAGAAGGATTTAATATAAATCTAGATAAAACAGCTTATGATACCAATGATACAATTGCTACAATCACAATTACTCCTAGAGATAGAGACTGTGCAGTCGTTACTCGCAGGTCAAAGGTAACCTTACAAGGGATACCACAAAATCATCCACCAGCAGTAGGGACTTGCAATGTAGTTGACCAGCTTAAGAAAACTCTAGCACAGATATCCTTATTTGAACTACTGCATATTTCACCCAATCATAGAGCTATACTGGACAAAGCACTTCAAGATTCAGTAGTAGACAGAGATATAGATGAATGTGCCTTCCAGTCTATGGTAGGAAATCTGACACAAGGTACACATATTGCATTTACAGAGCAAGATATTCCTAGTGATAAAATGCTTCATAATGACCCACTACATCTGGAAGCTTACATTCACAAGAAAAGGATCAGAAGAGTACTTATAGATGGGGGAGCCAGTCTGAACATTTGTACATTAAAGCTGGTCAAAGCATTGGGATATTCTAAACTTCACATTGATTCCTCCAAAAGGATAAACATCAAGGCTTACGATGATGAAGAACGTCCATCTAAAGGCATTGTAACATTACCTGTACAAGTAGGACCAATAACGACAGAGGTCGCTTTTCAAGTCTTGGACAAAGAACTGGGATATAACATGTTATTGGGTCGCCCATGGATCCACACCATGCAAGAAGTACCATCCACATTTCATCAGTTTGTCAAATTCCCATATAATGGTATTGAAATTACCATAAAGGGTGATCCAAATCCGTTCCAACATTGTAATTATCTAAAAGACAGTGTCGATAATCAGGTACCTATCAATTAGGCTGCACCTCTCACTACATAGTTGGAAACGTTAAAGATTACAAAAACACAAAAAGATATGCCTACGACATCCTCCTTACAAATAAAGGATAGGGGTTGTGGAGAGTACTCTATTGCAAATACTTTGAATGGGAAACAATTATCTATTTCTCCTAAGTCCTTTGGGAAACCTCATACTATAGTACAAAAGAAAGACAAAGGAAAAGAAATTGTCAAATACTCAGACTCATGCTCTTTCATTAGATGGGGAGACTTAGAGGAAAAATCCTTGAACGAAGATGTTAACCATTGGATATATAGAGAAGACGATCATATGACAACACCCAGAATACATACAGATCAGTATGGCAATGGATTCAAAATACTCCAAAGACATGGATATGATGGTACCACGGGCCTGGGGTTACAAAAACAAGGAAGACTAGAACCTGTTGTTCCTAATGATAATCCAGGAAATCAAGGATTGGGATACAAGCATGTACAACATATCACACAAGTTAGACAACATGCCCTTGATATACTAAATCGATCAAGCAAATCTTTAGATTACATATCATAAAGGAATTTGTCCACACAGGCTCTTCCATCTTCATCTCAAACAGGCAATCAGATACCTACATCACCTAGCAAAGAATCAAATGGGGAAGACATGAGACAACTCTTGCAAGAACCTACCACAGAGTTACAAAATGACGTAGTTATTGACACAACAGTACAAGCTAATGTAGCAACAGATGCAAGATTACCCACCACCTGAATCCCACCCATGGTTATTGTCATTACTTCTACCACGCGAGGCAACTCAGGCTCAACCTAATGAAATAGATGAAGAAAGATTGCAAAGGCTTATACTTGGCTTAAGAAGAGTCTCTAATGTACAAAGAAGACCAGTCACTCTACAATGGAATCAGGGACAAGAACAAGAAGAAATAAGTGATGATAGCCCATATGATGAAACATATATTGACAGTCAGAGAAGGATTTCTGCAAGATGATCATAAAGAAGGGTTTTCTATTGACCTAAATAGAATGGCATACTTTGGAGAAGAAAGTACTTCTCAAACAGAAGATAAAAATCAAACTACCCATAATGACAAAAGTGATTTGGGTAATCTTCCTATGGAAAGAGAAAGTTCAACATTACTTACAGAGGAAACAGAAGAAGTAAACATAGCAGAAGGGGAAGTTGTACTTAACATCCATCTGGCAAAATCATTGAGCAAAGAAGAAAAAGATAGATTCATTCATTTTTTCAAGCAACGACCTATCAACTTTGCTTGGTCCTATTCAGACATGTCGGGCTTAGATTCTGAATTAGTGTTGCATCACTTACCTTTGATACCAGGAGTTAAACCTTACAAGCAAAAATTGAGAAAGATGAATCCAAGTATCACATTACTGGTTAAAATTGAATTACAAAAGTTGTTGGATGTAGGTTTTATCAGACCTATTGACTACGCGGAATGGATATCCAACCTGGTACCTATGACTAAGCCCACAGGAGGCATCAAAATCTGTACGGATTTTTGAGATCTAAATAAAGCTTGCCCTAAAGATGACTTCCCGCTACCTAATATCGACATGATAGTTGACCTAACAGCTGGAAATGAGGTGCTATCCTTTATGGATGGTTTTTCATGATACAACCAGATTAAAATTGCACCAAAAGATCAACATAAAATGGCCTTTACATGCCCATGGGGAACGTACTGCTAGAATGTGATGCCATTTGGTCTTAAAAATGCTAGGGCAACATACCAAAGAGCCATGACAACATTATTTCATGACATGATCCATAACATAATGGAAGATTATGTGGATGAAATATTGGCTAAATCACAAACCAGAGAAAGTCACCCTGTAGTTCTTACACAGATATTTGATCGGTTGGAACAGTATAATGTCAAATTAAACCCGAAGAAGTGTGTGTTTGGTGTAACAGCAGGTAAACTGTTAGGGTTTATACTATCAAACAAAGGAATTGAAATAGACCCTGCCAAGGTCAAGGCAATCATTGATATGCAACCTCCATCAACACTTAAACAAATAAGAGGATTACAAGGAAGATTGCAATCCATAAGGAGATTCATAGCACAGTTGGCAAATAAGTGTCACTCATTCTAGCATTTACTCAAGAAAGGAGTTACTTTTAAATGGACAGAACAATGCCAAGAAGCTTTCCAAGCTCTAAAAGATTATCTTTTGAACATACCAGTGTTAATATCCCCTATTCCAGGACAACCTCTATTGTTTTACATATCAGCAACAAACTCAGCTCTAGGAGCTCTATTGGCACAGCATGACAAAAATGGAAAAGAAAGAGCAATTTATTATATAAGTAGGAATCTGATCGGCTATGAGCTTAATTACACCCCCATAGAGAGAGCTTGCTTAGCAGTAATCTTTGCATCCCAAAAGCTTAGACACTACATGTTGAGTCATAAGGTACAACTCATTGCATGGTTTGACCCACTCAAATACCTATTGAACAGAGCAACACTGACTGGGCAATTGGCTAAGTGGGTTATGATCTTGAGCGAGTTTGATATAGAATACATAGATAGAAAAGCTATCAAAGGACAAATAATAGCAGATCAATTAGCAAAGGCTCCTATACAAGACAGTCACCCATTGCTGATAAACTTTCCAGATGAATCCATGTTTACACTAACTGCCTCAATAATATGGAAGTTGTAATTTGATGGATCATATACAAATCATGGATCTGGAGCAGGTATTGTCTTCATTACTCCTCAAGGGGATGTTATACCTAAGTCATTTAGGATCAATTTCCCATGCACCAACAATATGGCAGAATATGAAGCTCTCCTCATAGGACTTTGTACAGCTATGCAATGGAAAATACAAGAGTTACAGGTCTATGGTGATTCACAGTTGATTGTGAACAAGGTCAATGATGAATAAAATACGAAGGATGATAAACTCATGCCTTATAAGAAGTTGGTCGAAGATTACAAGGAGCACTTTAGCAAAATTACCTTCGAACAAATCCCTAGAATACAAAACAAGGCAGCAGATGCAATGGCAACAACAGGGTCTCTTCTGAATATGCCTGCTAATGAAACTCAATTTGAGTTTATCATAGAATAGTTAATGCTACCTGCATATGAGATCCCCCTATCAGACTATGTATGTGCACTTATGGGACCGGAATCACCTTGGTACAATGAAATATATACATATTTGCATACCCAATACATGTCACCAGATCCGTCCAGAAATCAAAAGAAGACCTTTATTCGTCAGGCATCTAGATACACCATTATAGCTGATACTCTATATAGAAAGGGTTTCGATGGAACTCTTCTCTGATGTCTGGATGAGAATGAAGCACACCTTGCTTTAAAAGAAGTCCATGATGGAATCTGTGGGGCTCACCAAAGCGGTCTACCATTGTCAAAGAAACTGCTGAGAACCGGGTATTACTAGCCAACCATGGAAAAAGATGCTTACAAGTATGTACAAAAGTGTAAAAAATGCCAAATGCATGGAGACCTTATTCATGCACCAGCACAAGATCTTCAACCTATCACATCACCGTGGCCATTTTCACAATGGGGATTAGATCTCGTAGGTAGAATCAACCCTACTTCATCTAACGGGCACAAGTTTATCTTGACAGGCACTGAATACTTTACAAAATGGGTTGAGACAATTCCTTTAACATACACTACGGGAAAGCAGATAGAAAAATTCATGCTCAACTACATTATATGTAGATGCGAAATTCCAATGTGCTTTGTTATAGATAACGGGCATCCATTTAAAAACCAAGAAGTGAAAGAATTGTGTGACAAATTTCACATACAACAGAGACTTGCCACACCATATTATCCATAAAGTAATGGACAAGCAGAGGCTACAAATAAAACAATATTGAAAATTCTTAAGAAAGTAGTCACTGACACAAGATGAGACTGGCATCTCCAGCTAAATCCCGCTCTCTGGGCTTACAGAACAGGAGTGCGCACACCTACAGGAGCAACACCATATTCCTTGGTCTATGGTACAGAAGTGATACTCCCCATTGAAATAGAAATACCGTCTCTAAGAGTATCCTTACAGAACATTATATTAGAAGAAGACTATAGGGTAGCGAGGTTGCAAGAACTAGAGACCCTTGATGAAAAATGACAAACAACATTCAATCATTTACAAGGATATCAAAACAAACTGAGATGAAGTTACAATAAAAGGGTCCACCCACGAACCTTTCAAGTGGGGGATCTAGTACTTAAAGAGAATCAAAGGAACTTAGCAGAATGAGAAAGGCTAGGGAAATTCGAACCTAATTGGCTAGGTCCTTTCATTGTAACAAGGGTCATAGGCAATGGTGCCTATCATTTGGCTACCATGGAGGGAGATCCAATCTCTGACCCTATGAACAGTATGCACCTTAAGCAATATTATACCTAAGGGCTATGTAGTTTAGGTTTTGCTTTCCGCATTGCATATCATATCATTTGAAACACTGCATAACATGTAGTTTCCTTTTTAGATGCATTGCATATCATTTAAAACACTGCATATCATTCTCACATAGAAGCATCAAATAAAACAAGGCAATTGTTCGAGTTTATCATTCATTTGCATCTAAAGAAAACAAGGGTCATCTCCTTTCTTAGATATTCAGACATGAATTTTTTGGGGTTCTAAAGTCATTCATTCTCAACATTACCCTGCGACAATGCTTTACTTATGGTTGGTTAGTGATTTCACTATTTGAGACTTGTTAACCCACAATCTATCAATTTCTATATCACACATATTAAGGAGATCTCTAACTCATTCTAGACACCTAGTTGATCATATGACTAGTGAAAAATCTAAAATTCTACTTTAGCGCTATTATAATTGTCACACCCAAGTAGGTTTCATTACTTACAAGTCAAGGCAAGAAAAAAAAAAGAGCTATGCCAAATATCCATCTAAAGGCAAAAAGAGCAATGATATATAACTGAAATATCATGTATACAAATGCGGTAAAAAGCTTGACTATGGGAACATGCAAGTAACTCCATCAGGGCTATGAACGCCTACTGGCAATGGAGTGATATTTGAGAAATTACAGTCTATAATCTCGTCGGAGCTCTCAAGGCTTGCTGGTAGCGAGGCTCTATTCTGGATGCTTTTGAAGTTAGAATAATCCATGTAGCTAGTCATATAGGATGCTAAGGATCTTTAGTGAACACAAGAGCAGGAATTAACTCATCTGCACACACATGGGCAAAAGAAGATCAAAGTTTCAAGAACTAATGGGGAATTTTTCCGTGTCTTCATTTGTAAATCCTAGTCACTAAGTGTGTTGAGATGAATGTTACAAAGGGTCTTAGAGATCGAGTGACCACTTATCTATGAAATGTTTTGCACCTCTATTTCTATTGGTGTATTACAAATGCAAAAACAAAACATAGTCAACCTTGTTCGAATAGGAAATGCATCTTCATCCTACACATTGCATTCACATAGGTCATGTCAAAAATTCATTTGTCTCCATATACATTCTACAGATCATCATGTCATACAGGTCGGCACACTGGGGGCATAACTGAAAAAAATCCAAAAAATTAGATAAAGTCACGAAATATACAAAAACAATGAAAAATCAAAATCCAAAAACATTGAAAAACTCAAAATCAAAAAAATCATATAACATCCTGAAAAAAACCAAAAACATTCAAATAATGTCCTGAAAAAAATCAACCAAAAACATTCAAATACGATCCTGAAAAAATCAACCAAAAACATTCAAATATCATAATCCAAAAACAACGAAAAAAGCTCTTGGAAAAGAACTAAAAATCGAAAATCAATCAATCAAAAAAACTTGCAATAACATGTCTTGTAAGAAACAAATACCCTAGCAGATATCCAGCAAACACTTCGCACAAAGTTAACAAAGGATACGACTATCCAGTCAAACATCTGCAATCAACTGATCAAACTGTCTTATCAATCGTATCATATCCATATCGACGTGATCATTATCTTATCTTAAATAGAAGAGGATACACTCAAAATCAGACAAGTCAGTCTTAAACGGGGTCCGCAACTTTCTGAGATCAGACATTATCAACCATCACATCAAACAACTGAGAACGAAGGCACAAGGTCAGTATAGCTGCTGAATTTTGTCCGGGTCAGTCTTTATCTTTTTATCATTTGGCGACAGATATTGTTCCTATGCTACTCAAGGATGTCTACAAGTGACTAGAGGAGCTATGATGGACATTATCTTTTTCTTTGTTTGTTGTTTGTGGTGTGAACCAATGAAATTCTGGGGAAATTTCTCTAGTGGGTGTCTGTGATAAGAGCTTTCACATCAAGGTAAAATCACCACACATACCTCAACCCCTAACGCAATTCCCAGAATGGAGGGTTCACTCCTTTTCTGCTACATGTTTGTTTCTACAATGAGATATCTTTGCATCTTGGTTCCTTATACCCTAATGTGCTAAAGTTTCATTGCTCAATTAATAAGGCTCAGTGATGAATATATATTGACGCAATAAAATATGGGACACAGGTTCGTGATTCATTCAATTTCATTATCATCTTCATCTCATTTGCTTATTGATAGTTTGTTGGTTTCTCATCTCCCGTCTAAATCGCGTTCTTTCTAACATTCTTTCTATCATCAATTTTTCTCTCTACCATCTGACTAACATTGCTTCAAGGAATATCTGAGTTAAAATTGATTCAACCATTATCATACAAAAATGCATTTCATTATAGGTTCATTTGCATCCATTATAGGTTCATTTGCATTCATTATAGGTTCATTTGCATTCATTATGGGTTCATTTACATTCATTATTGCATTCATTTAAATCATCATTACTACATATAGGTATTACCATTGCATTTAGAATCATATAGAATTCAAATAGATATGCATCATAGAACTCATAAGCATACATGGAAAGCAAAATAATATACATATATCATTTCCAAAAAACCCGCATGCTATATATATAACTCAAAAATGATAATGTGTGTGAATACAATAAATAAGCCCGAAGGCTCAGATAACATGATCAACCAACACTGCCTCTATCAGCAAGTGGATCCTGTCCACTAGATCCTGCCTCAAGATGTTGAGGTGGTCCCATAACACCACCACTGCTAGTCTGTCGTGAAGTAGATCTACTCGATCTCCTCCCCATGAATGCACTGAAGCTAGGCTCTCTCTGACCCTCAGGGATGGCTCTCTCATATGCCTGTCTATAATAAATAGCCTCTTGCGCAGCAATGAAATATCTCTCTCCCTAGTCACGTGCATCTGTACCTGCTCTAAAAATCTAATCAAAGGTATCCATAGTGATCTAACATCATCGCACTGCCTCATCTCTCTCCCGCTGAAGACACACTCACTCCGCCTCTAGGGCACCATAATCTGCATGGTAGGTCTCTCGCTCGGTATCTCGTCTAGCAACCTCATCCTCCAATCTCTGCACCCGCCCTCTAAGATTCTGCAGCTCATTCTCATCACCAACCTCTCCTATCCCACCCTCTATGGTAGGTGCATCCTCCAACTCTGGCATATCATCATCACCATCCCTACCCTTGCTACTCAATGACTCCGAAGACTCATCGTTGTCCTCACTACTAATAGACTCAGTGTCTCCACCAATTTCTATATCCTCATCTCCACCATCTCTACTACCTCCTCCCCCATCTCCTCCATCTCCTCTGGCTCTCTCCCCTATGTCTATCCTCAATCGCTGTCTAGGATGGCAAATATGTTGTGCTGTAATCAGAACAGCAGGATCAATCAAAGACATTGGCCTGTGCCTAGCAAACCACGCATCATACTTCGTTATCATCTCTGGATCCGCTCCACCCCTACCCCAACCCTAGAGTAATCTCTACAATGAATCAAACTCAGCAGAGGCAACATGTGGCTGAATACACACACCCCAATCAGATACCTCATGAGATACACGAGAAAAATATGCAATAACCATAGGTGTCACCTGTACCTCACCAAATTGTCTAAGAACACGTCCAGGAAGATACATCTCTATGATCCGCTAAGTCTCAAAGGTCCTACCAATAAGATATCTCTGCTAGTGGCAGAAAGACAAGTGTCCTACATCATCAGGCCAACCGAGGCAATCTAAGTAAGGTCTCCAAATGAAATGCTGCAATATATCCAACTGATGTCTCCAATACAAGGTATTCCTTGAACCCCTGTGTCTGGTACTTGCTGTATACCTGAAAGCATAAGGCTCACTAGGCTGCAAATCTACATGAACGACAAGCCTAGAAATAGAAATGTGCTCCCATGCCCATGTCTGCAGCAAAGTAACACCACAACTGATAGAATGGTATCCCAGATACACAATACCATGCATTTGATAGTACAACATGGAAAGCAAACAAGGACCCCAAGCATATAGTAGACGATGCACAATCATATCATGGAGCACTCTGCCCCATCCAACTGGAAACCCATGACCTCGTCGATCAGGTATCAGTAAACCACTGACAATACCGCATAATACAATGGTCAAATCATCATAGTCTAATCGGGCCCAAGGGATCTCATAACAACCACTGATCTGCAAATCCTAAATCTCACACTCAAAAAGTGCACATAGTCCAGCAATGCCATCATCATGGTCATATATAACCCTCTCACCATGAATGGGAATATGCAGTATACGCCATACATCCTCTAAGGTAATGGATGCCTCACCAATTGGAAGATGAAATGAACACGTCTCTGAGTGCCACCACTCTATCAAAGCTGTAATCATGGCCCTATTGGCTATAACCTCTGGCAAATGCAATACATGGTAAATATCAAGCTGACGAATATGCTCAATCTCATCATCTAGTAAGTCAGCTTGAAGATGAAGTCCACTAGGCCTACTCTGTCAATAGTATAACACTCCAATGTTCTCCTGCAAATGAGAAAATGATCAAAATATCAAATGTCGGATCCAGATAAACTTAAAATATTTTCAAACTCATGACAAAAACTTACATTTACAATGAATGTGTGATAGTTATGACTTATGCGGTACAAATATGGCTTTTGTGTGACGATTGAAGCTAATGTGTGACACACTGAGCGCATGCATGACAAATAACACTTATGCGTAACGATATACACGAATGCGGCATGATACAGCTAATGTGTGACACTTACGATGCATGTGTAACATTTACAGCAAATGCGGTACACTAAGCACTAATGCGTAAAAATTGACAAGCGATTGCGTAATGCAGAGCAAAAAAGTGATCATGGAATTTTTTTGGAAAAAAGGCATAAAAACAGGAAAAAATCAGGGAAAAACAATGAAAAATACCATGCCGCTAGTCCCAAGAGGTCTCTGAAATGAACGTACTCGGTCTGACAAGTGCAATCGAGCTCTATAACTAGACATGATGACCAAAAACTCAGAAACAGGCACAAAAATTGCAAAGAAATCAAGGAATTACCAACTCACAAATGAGCAAATAAAAACCTAGAATTATTTATTTATAGCTCAAAATTAGGGTTTTAAGACACCTTGACGCCCTTATTCCCCGCTAGCTTCAAACAACTTGTAGCCTACTCAAACGATCTCGAAATGACATGAAATTTCATACACTTGTTCTTTACACTGGTATCGAAAACATGGTCTCAATTTTTGAATTTTTCGACCACCTTTTCCGAGGGGGCATATTTACACTACACAGCAATACCAAGGCATACTAGGGCAAATTTTTTTGTTTTCTTTGAAACAATATCGATCCGACTTTGTCTCAAAGAGGGGCAAATGTAGACACCTAAAAATGTCTCATTGATCATGTAGTAATTATTCCTCTAATTGATTAAATAATTCTTTAATTATTTAATTAAGTTAATTAACTATTTCTTCTAATTTTATATTTCCTCATCATTTCACTAATTATTCTATTCTTTCATCATTTAAATCATTTAATCATTTCCTAAATATTAATTATTTAATTAATTCTGATAAATTCCCCAATTTAAATAATCTTCATTATTTAAATAAATTACTAATTATTCAATTTTTATCTCCAATCATCTAATCATTTAATTCTCTTCTAAATATTAATTAAATATTTATTATTTAATTAATTACAATTTAATCCTTTAAATTAAATAATCTTTATTATTTAATTAAATTCCATTTCTAAATAATTAAATAGTTTCTTTAAATTATTTAATTAGCTAATTAATTCTTCCATTTCCAAATCCCCAAATTCTAATTTCATTTAATTTTGTATTCTTCTATTTTTTTCCAAATTTAAACACATGTGCATGATTTCAAAAACCAAATTGAAAATCAAAGTCAAGTTCTAAATATATTCAAATGCTAAATTAAATTAAAAAATTCAATTATTTGAATAATATCTCATGCAAAGATTAAATTAAAAATATAAATCTAAATGCAAGCACATGCTAAATTAATTAATTAATTAAATCATTTATCTCTCCAACTTCTATTTCCATCCTTCAGTTAGCTTTTTCTAAATTTAGCTCTCTATGTCATCCTCTTTATTTCTACCAATCATCCCTTTTCTTCCTTCAATTAACTCTTTCATCAATTAGTTGACTCCATTAATCTATTCAATCTATTGAGTTTCACTCCTACAATCAGTAGTTCAACTATCAACTTGCATTTGAGCTCACCTGAGTTCACACCTCTTGATCATTTTGTTCCACCTTTCAATCAATCTTCTCCAATTTTCTATAAAATGAGCATCTAGTCTCCATTTTCAATCCTCCTCAATCTTTACTCTGAATCATGAACTTTGAATCTTTGTGTCACTTGTAGGTTACCAGCACAATATCTGAGAGCCATCATACCACGAAGAAGAGAAGAGCAATGGAAGCAATATGCAATCTTGGGATAGGGAGCTTTAATTAATTTCATTCATAATTCCTATTGCTTTGATTGTATCATTTCATTGTCTAGTTTGTTAAATTTGTTGATTAGATAGGGATTCGTGATTTCCCTTGTGCTTCTAATTGATAGCTTTGTTTATTATATGATGAATTCTAGCATGCTTTACACCCTGTACAGGCACAGGGATAGGCATAGGGAGAGAGATAGGGATAGGGACAAAGAGCAGAGGCTTCTAGGTGGGCCGGTGGTGATCCTAGTGCGAGCAGCAACAGGGTACTAGCTGGGGGGAGACTGCAGCAGAGAAAAGAGGGTGGATCTCTAGGGGTTGTTGGTGTGAGGATGAGTGGTGTTAGGGCAGTGGAGGGTGTAGGAGAGGAGGAGTGAGCAGCTCCTAGACAGGTATGCCAAAGGAGGGATGAGCAGGGTGGAGATGGAGGCAGAGATGGAGATGGAGGTGGAGAGCCTATGAGGGATTAGGGAGCCGCTGATGCAGCATGGTCGATGAGAGCAAGATTAGCAAGTCTGTAGTCATAGTTGATAGTGGCTCAGAAACAACTTGCAGAGTGGGACCGGCAGCTGATGGACCTCAGAGCGTAGCGCGATTGTCAGGTCATAGAAATGAGGGTAGAGAAAGATCGACAGCTGGCGAAGCTCAGAGCAGAGCACGATCGTCAGGTCGCAGAGATGAGGGCAGAGCAAGACGCTTTTTAGTAGGAGGTTTTGCACTAGACTAGTCCGGCAACATATTATATGGCAGCGTATAGCATAGCTGTTCTTGTAGTGCAGCAGGTTGTCCCCTACTCTCAGTACATGGCATGATCTAAGGTTGCTTGGGCACCGAGGCAGGATGTCGGTTAGCAGGCTCCACCTCCTCCACCCCCTGGCAATGAGGAAGAGGCAGAGAGCTATATTTCTTATAGCTCTTAGATTTTGTTAGATATCCCCTTTTTTGTAGCCCATACGATTCTTGCTTCGATGGGAGATTGTATATGACAGTTATATCACTTGTACTTCGAGATATTGATGATTATATATACAAGATCTTGATTTGATTTCATTGTACTTGTGTCGATTGATTTATGAGATGTTTTCTATATGCTTTATTCTATATGTATGCATATCTGTTTAGTATGGATGTATGTAATGCAAATGAATATGAATGTTTTTTTGTTTCTTTTCATATACAAATAAATGATGAAAATGAGTAACTAGGAATGCAAATTGTTTATTTTTCTATGCAATAATGTGAATGCAAATGAGCGTATATAATGAAATATATGGATCTATATAGGATGCTTATGGATATAGCTAACATCTCAAAACACAAGTACTCGATCAGAGAAATGATGAAACAAAGACCACTCAGCTTAGAAATGATGATACTTCAAACTCTCATTCAGAAGATAAAGAGAACATTGTTATCATGTAGAAATCACTTGGAATGAAGAAACTGCAAAATGAATGCAACTTAAACTAGTCACTAGATTTGGAATGTTTAATATTCATCACTGAGCATTTACAAATATAACAGGTAGAATAGAGTTCCTTCCTTTTCATGTGCAATATTAATTATCTTGTCCGCAATGACCCTTTTTTCGCTCATATCCTTGGACAGATTACGCATGCATCTGGATTGCACATTTAAAGAAATTCCCTCAAAACAGACAAAGAAATGATGCCAACCTCCATGTAGCATACAAATAAGCAGAGTCGAGGTATGTGTGGCAATTTCACCTTGATGTGAAGACTCTTATCACAGACACCTAGTTGATTAGATGTTTCTTGTTCATCGGAATCATTCCTACAAGCAGAAAATAAAGAAAATGTTATACCCCCAATCCTTTCTCCTCTTAGTCAAGATAGACTTCCTCGAGTTACTCAGAGGGAATAATAATCGAAAACCAATATAAAAGACAACACACAAAGAAAATTTCATGCATATCTCAAATTGTTTAGTGATTCTTTTCAGTAATGTTGTTTTGCTTGTGTACTCAGTGATAAAACTCTTCAGTACTTAGGAGACAGGTGACTGACTCAGATTGAATGATCGGGTATCACTGACAGAATGATGACTTGGTTGATACTGCTTAGGACACGTAAAATGCTCAGTCGATTACCTTAATACTAGGACATTGATCAGTTTCAAGCCATAAGGGTTCTAAAAGAACCTTAA
Organism: Cryptomeria japonica; assembly: GCF_030272615.1. Taxonomy (NCBI): domain Eukaryota; kingdom Viridiplantae; phylum Streptophyta; class Pinopsida; order Cupressales; family Cupressaceae; genus Cryptomeria; species Cryptomeria japonica. Next base: position 467,725,465 of record NC_081412.1, on the reverse strand, counting down.
TGTCACAAAAGCGACTAAAATATATGTACAAGCGAAATCAAAGATGCATGAAAGTGGGAAATGCCAAAGTTGTGTTGATAGATCGAGCGTTTGAGTACAAGAGGAGCCTGTTTGCTAGGTTTTCACCTGCTTGGTAAAGATTCTTTTTTTTTCCTTTTTAATTTTCAGCACATTTTATGATTTTAAAAAAAATTTCTCAAGACTTTTTAGCTGTACAGGTTTGCTGGAGTAGAGAAAACTAAGTGAAGAAATTTTTCAAGTGGATGGTGTTAATCGGTTCAAGGAGTTGTTCTCCTTCAAATGTTGAGAGTTGATAGGCACCAAAGCCAACGACTTCAGTAACGATGTAGGAACCCAGCCAGTTGGGTTCAAACTTCCCTTTGTTGTCTCGAAACTGTTGATTTTTAGGATTTTCTCTCAGAACAAGGTCACCAACCTGAAATTCTCTTTGTCGAACCTTCTTGTTATATCCTTTAGACATTCTCTTTTGATACACTCTCAGATGATCAAATGCCACTTGCCGACATTCATCCAACACTCAAGTTCTTGCAATCTAGATATTTTGTAGTCTTCATCAGTAACAAGACCTTGCAAAGAAACTCTCAAAGATGGTATTTCCACCTCAATAGGTAAGACTGCTTCGGACCCATACACCAAAGAAAAAGGTGTAGCCTTGGTAGGTGTTCTAATACTTGTTCTATAAGCCCATAGTGTAGGATTGAGTTGCAGATGCCAATCCCTCCCATATTTGTTCATTGTTTTGTGTAAGATAGTCAACAGGTTTTTTTTAGATGCTTCAGCTTGTCCATTACCTTGAGGGTAATATACAGATGACCAGTGTTGTTTGATTTTGAATTTCTCACAGAGCTCCTCTAGATCTTTATTCTTGAATTGTCCTCCATTGTTAGTCATAATGGATGAAGATATCCCATAGCTGCAAATGATATAGTTAAGGATGAACAGAGCTACTTGTTTACCAGTTTCTTTGATGATCGAAACCGCTTCTACCCATTTGGTGAAGTACTCAATGGTAGTTATGATAAACTTGTGTCTGTTGGATGATGTAGGATATATTTGACCAATGAGGTCAAAGGCCCATTACTGAAAAGGCCAATGTGTAATGAAGGGTATGAGATCCCTTGCTGGAGCATGTATGAGATTCCCATGTAGCTAACACTTCTCACAAGTTTTAGAAAAATTTATAGTGTCTTTCTCCATGTCTAGCCAATAGTAGCTAGCCCTTATTAGTTTTTGAGCTAAAGTAAGACCATTCGAATGAGATCCACAAATAGCTTCATGGACTTCTGATAATACACATTGGGACTCTTCAGTTTATAGACACCTAAGAAAAGTACTATCCAAACCTTGCCTAAATAGGTCATTAACGATGATGACGTACCATGAAGTATTTCGGATTAGGTTCCTTTTCTCATTACGGGTAAGATTTTCTAGGACAATTTGGTCTCGTAGATAAGATTAAATATGGTTGTAGTGAGATGAGTCATGTCCAATAATAGAAAAAACCATCTGGGACTCAGGAGAATCATAGGCAGGGTAATGTAACTCTTCCACCAGGAATTCAAAGTGAAAATTAGATTCTTGTAACTCTGGTATAGATGCTAAGGTGGCCATAGCATCTACTGCTCTATTTGCGGATCTGGGAATTTGCTGGAATGACACAAAAGTAAAATATTTCTTGAGATCATCCACCATTCTCTTATAAGGCATCAGTTTCTCATCTCGAGTCTGATATTTATCATTGATTTGATTGATGATTAGTTGAGAATCTTCGTAGATGTGTAATTCCAGAACCTTCCACTCGATAGCCAGCTTGATCCCATTTACCAAAGCTTCATACTCTGTAATGTTGTTTGTGCAAGGGAAAAGAATATTATAAGTCTTTGAAATTGAATACTTTTGAGGAGTAATAAAAAGTTCTAGCATCATAACCATGTTGAGTGAAAGACCCATCAAAGAACATCTTCCATGATTGTTGAGTAAGGTGCATTATTGATTCATCTAGAAATTCTATATGCGGCAGTTGAGTGTCTTCAAGTGGAGCATAAACAAGTTGATCTGCAATTACCTGTCCTTTGATATCTTTGTGTTCCACATATTCAATATCAAACTCTATAAGAACCATGACCCATGTTGAAATGTGGTGACTGATCAACAAAGTACTGTACACTCAGCACGTATCCTCACCAGGGTCTAGGGCTGGGCCGAACCCCGGGCAGGGGTTCGAGGGTGGCAACCCCTGAGAAAAGCAGGGGTTCGGGGGCGGGAGACCTTGAGAATTTTTATTTTTTTTGCCATTTTTTCATTGATGAAAACCAACATTGTAATAAAACCCTAAAAAGGCCGACTTTGTTTGTTGCCCTAAAAATGCATGTTATAAGCGGTCGGGATGCTTAAGGCATTGTAAGGTTGATGTACTATTTTTACTGGATAATAAGAAAGATTGGACGGTTGTGTATGGTGGACGTAACCCATTCTGGGTGAACCACATTAAATCTCTGTGTTATCTGTGTCTTGTTTTATTCCTTTATCTTTTGTATTTAAATCTGCATATAATTGTTAGTTCATATTTGCTTCGGATCTGCTTGAAACCCTAACAACCCATTTAGCCAATCTTCCTGTAAGTGTTGCTTTGTTGAGAAGATATTTGAGTGGATCAATCTTAGCTACTAGTTTGATGGAATGTGCTAACATGTAGTGTCTCAATTTTTGTGATTCAAAGACTAATGCCAAGCATGATTTTTCTATTATAGTATAGTTCATTTCATAAGACACCAATGTTCTGTTGATGTAATATATAGCTTTCTCTTTTTTATTTTCATCCTGTTGTGCTAGAAGTGCCCCCAATGATGAATCAGTAGTTGATATGTATAGGATCAATGGTTTACCTTGAATTTGTGGCATCAATATTGGTGGATTAGATGGGTATTCTTTGATTTGTTGAAGGTGTCATTCACATTCTTGATCCCAGTTGTATGTTACTCCTTTCATTAATACTTTTGTGAAAGGTTGAGCCTTATCTGCCAGCTGAGAAATAAAGCGTCTGATTGACTGGAGATGTCCTTGTAGACTTCTCAATTGACTGATATTCTTTGGAGGTGGCATTTCCATTATAGCTTGGACCTTCTCAGGATCAACCTCAATTTCTTCTTTGAAATAATATAACCAAGTATTTTCCCAGATGTCACTCCGAATGCACACTTTTTTAGGATTTATCCGGAGCTTGAATTTTTCCATTCTATCTAGTATAAGGCCTAGCTCTTGAATATGTGTGGATCTCTTCATAGTCTTCACTAAAGTGTCATCAACATAATCTTGCATATTCTTGTGCATCATATCATGAAAGATAGTAGTTACTTCTCTTTGGTAAGTTGCTCCTGTGTTCGTTAGCCCAAATTGCATGATGTTCCAACAGAAGGTTCCCCATGCACAGGTGAAAGTTGTCTTTTCTTGATCTCTAGGATCTATTTTGATCTTATTATAACTGAAGAATCCATGCATTAGTGAGTACATCTCATATCCACTATCATATCAATGTTAGGCAATGGAAAATCATCTTTTGGACATGCTTTATTGAGATCCTTGAAGTCTATGTAAACCCTAATAGATTTGTTTTCCTTTGATATAGGTACTATGTTTGAAATCCATTCTGCGTAGTCTATCGCTCTGATAAATCTAGCTTTTAGCAATTTTTCTAGCTCAGCTTTGACTAGCAGTGCCACATGAGGGTGCATCTTGTGAAGTTTTTGCTTGACTAGTTTAACTCCTAGTGTAATAGAAAGATGGTGCATGATGAGATCAGGATCTAGACCTGGCATATTAGAGTATGTCCATGCAAATTTGATCTTCTTTTCTAGGAAGAGATTGCTCAAATCTTTTAACTCTTCTGCTAATAATGATTGAGCTAAGTGGATGATATGTGGTGTCTCTTGACTCCCAATATTTACTGGCTAAGTTGGTTCAATCAATATAGAAGACCTTTCATGGAAATCACTTGGCAGTATATCAAGTATCTCACCTTCAAGTACCTTAGAGAGGTTTTCACCTTTAGGTACGTCCTTTATTTTTTCTATTTTTTGATCCTGACACTGCCACAATGTGGTTTTTACCATCAGATCTTTTATTTTTCTTCTTTTGATTTTTATGACTAAGATACTCGATATCTGTTTCAGTCATGTTCTCACTATGTTCGTTGGTGGAAGAGTTTATTGGTTCAACTGCATTGAGGTAGTAGGCTAACATATAATCATTAGCAAAGATAGGTACATTCATAGGTTGGTTTTGGAGACTATAGTCAATTATTTCAAGATGTACCAAAGATAAAGTTTGGACAGGTTTGAGAGAGTTCACGGTATTATCATCATAACTTCGGACCGACAAGTCGAGTTCTAGAAGACTACCTTGCGTAAATGTCTCAAGACCAAGAATAGTTACAACATGATTATTGAAGTACACGTTAATATTTAATTGACCAAATCCAATAGACCTACTCGTAGCACTTTTTTCTACGCCAGACTGGACTACATATCGTGGTTCGACAGTAACAAGATCAATAGAAAGATTCCTGATATCCGTGACAGAGGAGTCAGAGTTTGATGCTAAATAGGTATTGTCATCAATAGGACTGTTGTCAGAGTCCTTAGAGTCATAAGAGGAAGTTTTTGACTCTTCTTCAATTGATTGAGTGAATGTATGTATAGTGTCAATACCTACATCTTTGATGCTGCAAGTTCCTTCATGATTTGGTTCATTTATCACTTGTATTTGACATACCTGTTGACATAACCTTGATGGCTCTGTGAAATTATGTCTTCTAATCGATTCAGAGTCTTCTGTACTAATGATTGGTTCTATTTCTCTAGCTTCCAATTCTTCTTGTGTAGTTCCATACCTAATTTGTTATGTCCTATTAGAGAGAGACATAGTAGGTGAAGAATTTTCTTATGTCTTTTCTTCTTTCAACTTTTGTTCATAGTATGCCTGTCTTTTTAGTCCGATTTCTTCTATCTCTGTTTGTAGCTTTAAGTGTATCAGTTCTTGAGTTTCATCTGTGATATCATTGGACTCTTCTAGAATTTTGTACTAGATGTATCTAAGAGATGATCTAGACCCCATTCATACTCATTCAAGTCAGTTTCTGAATCATCTACTTGTTGTCTACCAGTGTATGTGAGTGGAATTTTCAATGGTGCAAACAATTCCCTGATTCTTTCTAGCTCTTCTCTCATATCCCCTGGGACTTCTACTCCTTGTAATGTTGTAACTAATACCATTGGAACTTGATCATTGGTTGTTTCCTCTCTCTTGATTGTCATTTCTTTTTGTTCTTTTTCATACTCTTCTTGAGTTTGTTGAGTGTTTACTTCCTGTGATAGTGAAGGTAGTGTCTTTTTCTTCCACTTAGACTTAGAAGCATGTTTTTGGTCTAATGTCTTTCCTAGATTGTATCCCAATCCAGCTTTGTCATTTGCAGACTTTTTTTGTAGATGAATGGGTTCAATAATACCTTCTTGATTTTTGCCCAGAGGACCAATACCTAAATATCCCATACGTTGAATCATTTTATATCCTGGACCATACTGTGTCGGGGAAATCTCATAATGTCTTACTTCTTTGTTTCCACTATCTTCTTTGAAAATCCATTTGAGAACAACATCCTCTTTTATTTGATCTTCAAGATTGTACAAAGAGACTATCATATATGACATTTGGAGTGGATTTTTGTGGCTTCACAACCTCTGATGGTTATCCTGACTGTCTAGGTGATGGAGGAAGAGAAATGAGTGAAAGTAGTGGTTCTATCTTGTATCCATCCATGCCAGTATCTATGATTTTTAATTTCTTTTCTAAGTTCTTCATCAAGTTTTTTGAACTTTCAGCTGTAGAGGTCGCTCTATTATGAGGCACAAAGATATTAGCACTCTTTGTTAATGCATTACAGGGGGAGTTTGTATCAACAGGAATATTGACTGCAACCCTGTTATAAGGAAATTTTAAGCACTGATGATATGTAGATGGAACTGCCTTCATTTCATGAATCCATGGCCTGCCCAGTAATATGTTGTATGATAGAGGAAGATTGGGCACCTAGAAAATAACATCCCTTTCGACAGGTCCTACTCTGATTGGTAATAGTACCAAACCTTTAGAGGTTCTTTCTTCTTCATCATAAGCTTTGATTGTTATTTTCTTAGCTAGATCAATGACATTTCATAAAAGCCCAGCTATGTAAGCAGGATTATAGGTACAAATATTCAACCTAGTGCCTCCATCTATCAAAACATGTTTAACTTGGTGTTTATGGATCATAGCTTCAATGTGCAATGGCTGGTTATGTGGGTGATTCAATGAGTTGTCATCTTCTTCAGAGAAAGTAAGATAATGAGGCGAAGTCAGGTGACCCACCATAGATTGAAATTGATCGATATCTAAATCTTTTGGGACATTAGTTGTGAGTAATGCTTTGTCCAGGATCTCTTTATGAGTATAAGAGATTTTGAGCAATTCAAAGATGGAGATTTGAGCATTTGTTCTTTTCAGTTGTTTGACAATGCTATATCCAGAGGATGATAATGAAGTTAGCTATTTAAATTTAGCAAATGTTGTATCTGTTTGTTTGTTTGATGAGGTTGGTAGGTTTGATGTCATTTGAGCAGGAGTTGAAGAATTAGCTCCTTGGAGAGTGACTTTCTTTTGAGCATGGGTCACAGTATTTGCATTTTGTGATTTGCTTTATTTATCTTTGATTATAATCACATTGCAATATTCAAGTTGGGAAGACTCAATCATGTTGATCACATTGTCATTGTTGGTATAGGTGTAATCAACTTTGGCACCTCCTTTTGACTTTGAGGAATCATCTTGTTCATAAACAGGTAAGGGATCTTTAAAAGCTTTGTGATCAGCATTAGTTGTGTGATTTCCAGCAACAATTTTGCTAGCATCAATCAGATCTTGAATCTTATGCTTGAGCTTCATGCAATTGTTTGTGTTATGACCTTTGTTTCAATGATATTCACAGTATTCATTTTCTCTCTGCCATTTTGGTTTAACTTTCAGATCATATGGCCTATAATTGTCTGGTAAGGTTATCAGATCGTTTGCTAATAAAGTTTTGAAAGTGGATTCATATGATTCCTCCAAAGGAGTGAATTCACATTTAGGTTTCGAAAGCCAAGGTTTCTCTTTAAACCACTCTTTTACTTTCTTCGGAGGATTTTCTGTTGTAGTTTTAGCTTCTTTGAGTGCTTGTGTGCCACTAGCCAAGTTAAATATCGTGGATTTTGATTTTTCTTTAACAGTGTCTACCACTCCATCATTAACAACATTTTTTTTGTTGTCTTTGCCATATTTCCAATATTTGTTCTTTTCTTTGGAGCTAGAAGCTTGTTGTGTTTCTTTCCAAAGTGAGATATGTTGGCATATGCACACTCCAGTGAGACATTGTATGTGATTGAAGGTTTTGTCATTGATGGTAACCTTACAATCCTATGGCACTGACAAGGCATTACACCAGCAAGATAGTTCACTGGCATCAATAGATCACACTCTACACCGGCACTCAGACCACTGGCACCGGCACAAAGAGAGGAAACATACCGGAACAGAGGCCGACAAGATTTTTGTTATATTATATTTTGTTTATTATTGTAAAAACCTTGTAAGCCGACTTGGAAAGTTGTAAAATGACTCTTACATATAAAAGAGATCATTGTAGACATTTTGAAAGGGATGTAAGCGAAAAAGGAAGATATTAGGCAGACATATTGTGTGAAATATAGGTTAAAGGTTTTATGTAAAGAACAGAGAAGAAACTGGTACTGGATCAGGCATTATAGATGCTATTGTAAAGAAGTAAAAGATATTGGATTTGTATAATCCACATTGTAAGTCAGTGAGACTTCCCATTGAGCAGTGAGCTCTAGGCAATTGGCCTTCCTACATGTGCAGGCCCCCTTTTGTAAGTAATATTCTCTTATTGGCCAGTAAGTGGATATTGTGGGTCACAAATCCCACCGAGGTTTTTCCCACACCGGGTTTCCTCGTTAAATCCTTGTGTCATGGTGTGCTTTTCATGTGGATGTTTTTAATTATGTTTATTACATTATTTCTTGCATACCGGTACACTATTATAATATGTTCTGCATGTTTTAAGTTGAGAAATTCTAATTACCGGTTAGATACTGAATCACCACCTCCCCCTTCTCAATATCCATGAGATTCCTAACAATTGGTATCAGAGCTTGGTCCTCTATTTTCAGAAGCCTAACAGCTTGAGGAAGATCTTGACACCAGTAGATATGGAAAATCGTATGAAGCAACTTGAAGCAGCTCTCTCAGACTATGATACAGAAAAATTGAAAAATATAAAACTAGAAGATGATCTAAAAGCAGCTCAGGATATCATTCAGGCACTTCAAGAGAATCTTACTATTGCAAGAAATAAGAGAAGAGAACTTTGTGAAAAGATGCAAAATGAGAATGATGAAAAGGAATCACTTAATGATATGTTAAGTAAGCTGAAACTGGAGAACATAACTACAAAGAATGAGATGTAGGATATGACTATGAGATTTTGTAAAGAGATTGAAGATAGGAAGAAGAATGAAGAAGAATTGACTAGAAGACTAAGTGATGCAGCTGTTGGCATTTGGCATTATAATAGACAATGAGAGATTGTTGGCATTTCAATAAGGATATTGAGAAGGTTGTTGATGATTATGGATATAATTGATTAAGGATGTTTACTGTCTTAATATTATTATTTTGTCATTGATGTCAAGAAATTGATTTTCTAATCCAGTATGATGTTGCCATATCTTGAGAAGTATGATTTGATGAGTATAAAGATGTCGGTAAAAGACACAGAAAGAATATGATGAATAAGGGGATGAATAAGGTATTCAATGGGCAACTATTACCGAGTCAAACAATGATGAGATCATGTTGCTTAGATTGTTTTAACATCATACATATGTTGTAAATTGTAAGGTTAATACTATACTATGTTACCGAGCAAAGAACCTAGTCGGTAAACCCTAAGGTTATCGCTATCAGTTAATGAAGGCGGAATGTCTACCGAGTAAAGTTTAATATTTACCGAGTTGTTACCGAGTTGTAACTGAGCTATAACAGAATACATTAAATGGTTACATGCGTTATTTAATGAAGGAAGCTGATGAGTTGGAACTGATTAAATGATTGGTATGTCATGTATTAAGTTTGTTAAAGAATCTATGGAAAAGGAAAATCGGCATGAAGATCTACAGTGGAGATTGAACCGCATTACCCAAGCACAAGTTCCAAGAAATGTATGCAAGTTCCAAGGCAGGGTAAAACATTTTTCAGATCGAAGGATACATTGAACCTAGACAAGTTTGAAGATCTGATGGCTATGATTGATCATGGGAAATGTGATCAAGGAGATTAAGCGGTTAGCTAATTGTTTATAAATAGGGAGTTGTTGATAAACAATGCATGCGGGCAAATGTATGCACAGGGATGCTACATAGTGATTACCGAGCACAGAAGCTTGAAGACTTGTTTGAATAACAGAGTATAGAAGCCTAGTAGATGGACAAGATTAGTTCTATGTCTAGATTGTATTGAGAAAATAAGAATCTTCTTTAGCATTTTAGATGTGAAGTTGCGGATAGATTTTTATTACTATTATTTTGTGAAAGTGACAGGAAATCTCTTAACCGAGTGGACTTAACAGTCTTATTTGTAAAACCCTCTAGCAAGGTGACATTTTGATTGAGTGTTTGAAATCCTTTAACAAGGTCACTTCTAACAAGGTGAAGATCCTAACAGATCTGAGGGAAATCCCTTAACCGGGTCACATCTAGCAATGTGTTTGTAATCTTTAACAAGATTTGCTTTTAACCGAGCATACTCTAGAAGAGTATATTTCTTAGTGGGTTCGAAATCCCACAGTGCTTTTTCCCTATTTGGGTTTCCACATTAAATCTGGTGTTATGAGTGATATGATGTTTATATGCTTTTGAGTTCGCATGTTTAGCAGTTTTGGTTATATTACTAAAGTATATGTTACCGAGGTTGAATCTGATGTTTTTATGAAAGATTAAGTTTGTATGACTCACCCCCCCCCCTCTCATCTTGTTGGCTATTGGATCTATACTTACATTAAGTATTAGAACTATCAGCAACAAATAAGAACACAAGACTTAGCTATTAAAATGATTTATTAAAGATAGATCTGATGCACACTCAGAATGACTCAAATGAACTGATGAGACAGAAAGAAGTCTTAGAAAGAGAACTAGAAACTGCAAATCAACATAAAGAAAAATTCAAGAAAAGCTCAGAGGAACTTGGTGGCTTACTGAAGAATCAAAAACCTAAAGGTGACACTTATGGAATTGGCTTTGAAGTTGGTGAAAGCTACGGTACTGCAAACACATAGGATCACAACAAACTGGTAAGGCAACCTAATGCTTATAAATTCAATGGAAAATGCTTTAACTATAATAAGTATGGTCATAGAGAAAATGAATGTAGATCTAGAAATTATCAGAATATCAACACAGCCATCGGTCAATGTTCAAAATGCAACAAAGTTAGTCACAATTCTGAAAATTGCAGAATGAATGTGAGATGTTATGGTTGTGGAAGATTTGGACATTTATCTAACCAGCACAGAACACAAACTAGCATAGGTTATGGGAAAGCTATTCAGAAGAATAATGTGACTTATTATGCATGTAACAAGATTGGGCATATTGCAAAATTCTATAGAAGTAAAGGATCACCGGCAGACAACAAAAGTTCTAGCTTGAAAGGTAAAGAAAAAGTTGAAGAGGTTAAGCAAGAATTCTCAAAACAATGGATTAGAAAAGTTGATCTAAATGTTGGGAATACTCCTCCATCGGTAGAATCAATCAATGCTTCACCAAAAGGATAGAGTGATGCTTCACCGACAAGATAGAGTGATGCTTCACTGACAGGATAGAGTGATGCTCCACCGGCAGGAAGTTCTGAAGAATGTTTCCTTGAGGGTTTGGCAATCTAATGACACGTGCTATTATTCCATCCATTAGAGATGAGAAGTTGGAAATTACTTCATTACCAGCAGACAATGTTAAGTGAATACTTAACCGGCATACATTTAATGTGGTAGATGGCAAATTAACACTTTAAATTTGTGGTTTTGGCTCCATTTCATTTCACCATGATTTCAAACATTCGTAGAGTGCGAAAATTGCAGAGCTAAAGAATTTCAAGCAAAGAGGCGAAGCACTTCAAGCAATCAATCCATCCAAGTTAGAAAAAGGTATTTATCATCATGGCATCCTCCTCTACACTTGAATATATAGAAAACCCTACTATAGTTGAGGTCATAAAATGCCCTAGGACCGTATTTCAACTAGTTCCCGAAGTAGAAAAGAAAGATGACAATATAGGTGCTTTCTCACAAATACCAAGAGGAGTTGTTTATGTTGAAGATCCAAGAATTTACATTCACTGCAACATAGAGGAATTGGGAGATGAAGAGATCAAAACTATGTATAAAACTGTCATATGTGATAATTCTGGAAATGTGAAATCGGAACATAAAATTATTTAAACCCTAGGATTTACTGAAATCCTCTGCATTCCTGAATTTCCCAAGGATGTGATTAGGATAGTCTTAAGTAGGGTACATGGTGAATTTTTCTGGTTAGATGCAATTCACAAAATCACCAAGGAAGCTGTGAAAGTTATCACAGGGTTACCGACCACCGGTAAAAGGCTAGACAAAACTAAGAAGGTCTCCAATGACCTAGTTACTAAGCTAACTGGTGCTACATCTGATAAAAGGTCCCTAAGAGTCAATGATGTAACTGACATCAATGTAAGGTTTATCAGCATGATATTAGGGTATAAGGCAACTCATGCAAATAGACTCAATTCAGTTTCAAGTTTATGCATTAAAAGTGCTTATGACATGATCACAGATAATGTAAAGATTGGTATATGTGAGTGGTTGAAGGATGAGTTAATTGACAACCTAGGCAAGATTAAGAAGGATAAGAAATGAACTTTTAGGTTTGGAAATCTGCTAGTATGTTTGATGCTACATATAACCAAACAAGTTCCCGGTATAGGCTACAAAGAACTTGGATTTGATATACCTATAGGTAAATAGCTAACAGAACTATTAAACAATATGGGAGAAGATAAGGAAAACAATATCCATGATTTCTTTCAATCACTTAAGGCCAAAATGAAGAAGAGAATCAAATTATCACAAAATATTGTTGACAAATATAAGGATGAAATATGTTTTGTAATCAAAAAGGATGAAATCTAGATGGAAGCAGTCATTCCAAGAACAATTTGGGTAACAGAGATGGGCTATGAGACAGATGATCATATAATTGAGACTTATGCTAAAGCACTTCTGGAAGCACCAAACGAACCAAAGGAAGAAGTATTTGGTAGTGCTGAGACTATAGAGAAACAAATACAATCTAAGAAGAGAGTGAAAAAGGTTGAGGCAGTTGTGAGAAGAGGCTCTAGACAGGCAAAGGCTATTAAAGATGATGTGTTAAAACAAACTGGTATCACTGAGGATGAGCTAGGAACTCTACAGCCTGAGACTCATCTATCACCGATAGGCACTTCTTTGGAGAGTGACATGCCTACAGCTTTCAAAAGAGTTGTAAGGAAAAGAGATCCCTCACCGGAAACCACACCCTCACCTAGGAGGACAAGATAGAAACAACAAGCAGTGAGATCACCAGTTAAGAAGACTACACCAAAGAAGAAACTGACACCTAAGAAGAAGAAGAGAACAAAACAAAATTGGCTCCTCTTGACATACTATTGAATGAAATTACAGAGGAAGGGAAACTGAAGAATATAGAGAAATTGTATGACACTCTAACTGGAGATGAAAAAGAACAAGTAGAAAATAGTGTTATATTGCATATGGACATGTATAAGAAATTTTTTATGGAAGTTGTAGATGAAGTACCAAATGAACTATTCAAAAGACTGGAAGCAAGGAGACAAGCATTAATAGAACTTGACAAGAAAATCAAGATAGAAAAGCTACTTGTAGTGTACCTAGTGAACTCACCTAAAGAAATTGATGATTTAATTGTTGAAGCCAACCGGTCAGTATTCTCTACTGCACACCGACACATTGCATTAATGGTTGGAAGAGTCAATGAGGTGACTGAAGAAACGGAAAATGGATGGGATATATTCCTAGTTGAAAAAGAAAAATAGGAAGAATACAAGAACCTCAAACCAATAAAGGTATATCAGAAAGAAAGAGACAAAGGAAAAGGAAAGGTTGGTGGACCTCCGAGTATTAAAGTAAAAGACAACTTACCCCCACCTTCTTTTACATCACCAGTAATAGCAACTACAGAAGATCAATCGACAGTTGAAAATATGGATGAAGAGGATGTCAATCCTAATCCTGAAGTCTTATACACAGTAGATGTTGATACACGAAAGATCAACATTGTGGTAGACAAAGATACAACTGGTAAGACTGAAATGGCTAGTGAACCACTGGTAGCTGAGCAAATTGTTAAAACACAAGAGAAACCGACAGATGACAAAGAACAACAGACAGAAGCTCAGACTAAGACAGTGCAACAAGAAGAGCAACAACAACAGGAACAAGCTCCAAAACAGAAACAGGAACAGGTTCATGAGGAAATAGTGCCACCGGCAACTGGAGAAGTACACAAACCATTTCTTAAAGAAATGCAAACACAAATAGACCTACCAGAGGTCACAAGAAGCTTGATTACTTCTTCCACTAGTGGAATTCAGAATGTTGGTTCCTTCTTAGTAGGCCACAAACCAACAAATGTAACTGAAGTACTTTTGGATTCAATCAAAAGGATAACAGATTGTAGTTCACAGGCTTACAAAGCTATAGATGACACAATCCCAATTTTGAAGGTAATTGCTCCTAGTTGTATTATAGACAATAAAGATTCTTTAGGACAACTTGATACTTTGTGTAAATATATCACAAAGAACATTGAGAAAATAAAAGAAGAGACATTGAAGGACAAGGTAGAAATTGAAAAGCAAAAATTCTTTGAAGATCAAATAAAGAAGTGTACTAAAGATTTTGACACACTTCTACAGGAACTGTGTAACTTATTGAAAGAGTACAAAACTCTATACAAAGATACCTGCAAAACAAACTTTTTGACAGTAGACATAGATAAGAAGATGAGCAAGGTACAGGATGAAATCAATAAACTTGTTGATAATTTTGTTAACTCACCTTATACATTATCAGTTTTTGAACAAAGGATAACAAAATTTGAGGAAGAGTTACTTAAATTAGAAAGAGAAAAAGAGAGAATAGTGAATAAGGCAAAGCATCTGAGATTAAAACTGAGTCCAAGATTGGACTATCTAGCATCATTGTGCAAGAAAATATCTAAGGCATTGATACAAGGACAGAAAACACTGACAGAGCATATGCAGCACCTCACCGTTATAGTTAAAAGAACAGAGACAACAATAAGAGACAGTAAAAAGTTTATGGAGAGTATAAACTTGATTTTGGTGGATCTATTTCAAATTGTAACTGTTAGGTCCCAAAGACAACTAAGAGGGGGGGGGGGGGTGAATTACTTATCTAATAAATTCAAACCAAAAACCACTTAACCAACTTAATGCTTAATACTAGTAAACCAGTTAAGTATGCCGATAGACAGTGTTAATAGTAAATTGCTATACTGGTAAAGATTAATGCATGAAACATAAATACAAAGTCATCCACAACACATAACACCAGTATTTGTACGTGGAAACCCTGTAAGGGGAAAAACCACGGAGGAAAACCTTACCCACAATCAGATGATACTACTGCAGATAGTAAGTGTACATAAATGGGGTCTACACATGCAGAAAGGCTAACAGCTCACTACTCAATCACAAAATGGGAGTCACACTGACTACAGTTGGATGGTTAAATCCAATGAGAATGTACTACACAAAAATAGCATCTTCATATGCTGGATTCAGTACTGGTGTAATGCTGATATGCTTTCACAAAAACCTAGCTTCACCTTCAAATGATGTCTTCATTTATACCTCTGCTTAATCTTGCATATACCTTCACACAATTCTTTTTCGCATTCCACATTTGATCTTACAAATAAGATCTTACATTTATACCATAACCTAGGACCAATTTAAGTAGGTCGGCTCTACAAGATATTATAATAAAAACATTTTACAATCAATATAATATCTGATGCAATAACAGATTAAACATGTCGGCTTAATGCATTTACAACAATAATAAATCATCTTCATAGTGTGCCATGTTGATCTGGAAAAGATAAACCTATCGGTGAAACCCTAGATAACCCTGGACCTATTTGTCGGTAAAAGCAAATATGCAAGTATGAATATACCAATGATTAATTCTTCAAACAAAGTGTCCACATGATGTCTACGACATTACCAGGTGTCTTCCATATCATTCCAAGTGTCGGTGATCATTATATCCTGCCAGTGAACCATATACCAGTAACTATGCAATAGTTACTTACTTGCCGGTGAATGTTGCTGGATCTCCAGAGTACTAGTGTTTTAGTAAGTGTTGACATCAATGACAAAACCATACCAAAATACCAACAGTAACTACCCAGTTACAAGGTTGAAACTACAAACTCTACTAACATCTTGACAACCTTTGTCATTGATGCCAAAGGGGGAGTAGTGGTATGAGAAAATTCAATATCACAGGAATCATATGCTCAGGGGGAGCACACATTTTTGGTAACATTTTTGGATACACTTTTGAAATTTCTCATGAGTGTTGTCATCAATGCCAAAGGGGGAGATTGTTGGCATATGCACACTCCAATGAGACATTGTATGTGATTGAAGGTTTTGTCATTGATGGCAACCTTACAATCCTATGGCACCGGCAAGGCATTACACTAGCAAGATAGTTCATTGGCATCAACAGATCACACTCTACACCGGTACTCAGACCAACAACACTAGCACAGAGAGAGGAAGCATACCGGCACAAAGGCCGACAGGATTTTCGTTATATTATATTTTTTTTATTATTGTAAAAACCTTGTAAGCCGACTTGGCAAGTTGTTAAATGACTCTTATATATAAAAGAGATCATTGTAGACAATTTGAAAGGGATGTAAGTGAAAAAGGAAGATATTAGGCAGACCTATTATGCGAAATATAGGTTAAAGGTTTTATGTAAAAAACAGAGTAGAAACCGATACTGGATCAGGCATTATAGATGTTATTGTAAAGCAGTACAAGATATTGGATTTGTATAATCCACATTGTAAGTCAGTGAGACTTCCCATTGAGCAGTGAGCTCTAGGCAATTGGCCTTCTTGCATGTGCAGGCCCCCTTTTGTAAGTAATATTCTCTTATTGGCCAATAAGTGGATATTGTGGGTCACAAATCCCACCGAGATTTTTCCCACACCGGGTTTCCTCGTTAAATCCTTGTGTCATGGTGTCCTTTTCATGTGGATGTTTTTAATTCTGTTTATTACATTATTTCTTGCATACCGGTACACTGTTATAATATGTTTTGCATGTTTTAAGTTGAGAAATTCTAATTACCAGTTAGATACTGATTCACCCCCCCCCCTCTTAGTATCTATGAGATTCCTAACAAGATATCTCCTTTCTTTATAAGCACATCTTCCATTCTAAGGGCATTGTGTACCATTTTGTTGAATGAGGGATATACTTGCATTTGGATACTGTATTTCAATTCAAGGATTAAGTTGTTGACAAAAATATCCATCTTCTTAGAAACTGGAATAAGCCATGAATATCTAGAGAACATCTTTCTCCATCGTTGGAGAAAAGTAAGAAAGGGCTCTCCTATTTTTTGTTTGGTATTGCAAAGCTCTATCATAGTGATTGGGTGACGAATGTTATAGGCGTATTGTTATAAAAATAGTTGGATTAATTCTTCAAAAGTTTTTATTCCCATACGTAGGCTTGAGAACCATTCCATAGCTTGCCCCCCCAAACTTCTTGAGAAAAGGCACATGAGATATGTTTGGTCGTGCATGAACTCCATACATAAAGCACAAAATTCTCTGATATGGTCTTCGGGATCTGAGTTACCATCATATTTGTCAAATTTTGGGATCTCCACTCATGAAGGAAATGGAGGCATGTAAATGTTTTTGTCAAATGGAAATGGGCATATTGTGTCCAAAGAATATTGTTTTGGTGATTTATCCTTGTTTTTCAGTTCTGTGATCTTAGTTCGTAATGCTTGTAATTGTTTGTTTACCATTGCTAATGGTGTCTCTTTGTTGGTGTAAATAATTATTCATCTTGGATATTATTACATCTTACTTAAGTTTACTTAGTAAATGCATTTCATAGTAGTTTGGGTATAAGACACTTGGGTGTTTGTGCCACATTGGGAGAGTGTGTGTAGGAGAATTTCCACCTTTTATGGTGTTGATCTTGTTGTTACACTCCACATTCAGTGGGTGGTCCACCTCATGTGGACTATTATATTATTTATCCTACCTACCCACACCTATTTCCTACCTACCCTTGTTTCTTATTGAGCCACATGTCATGTTTGTGTGCTCACATATCCATATAGCCTTGTCTATATAAGAAGACTCATATTCATTGTATAAACAATGAACGATTGATGATTCAGTTGATCAGTATTTTCATCTTGATAGAATACAGTTTATTTCTATCATATATTTTGTCTCTCTTATTTGTGTTTTCCATTGCCTCTTGATCTTGGAAAAATCTCACATGGTATCAGAGCTAGTCAATGTCTCACATGGTATTAGAGCCATTAGAGTGTCATTGGTTTGCTAATTGAGAGAAATTTGATGTTATTTGGGGTTTGCATTTTGGATCTTTCTATTGCAAGTTTTTATTGAAGCTTGATGGGTCAAATCTGAGGTCATCAATGGAATTGAGGAGGTCCAAGAAAGTCAGTTTTGCCTTTTGTTTCATCCAAATCGGACTTCAAAGGCCAAATCTAGAGGCATTTGAAGTTTGACGCTGTGGCGGAAATTTTCCAGAAATTATAATTTTATAGTCATTTTTCAAATAGCGATATCTCACTCATCCGGACTCGTTTTTTTGAGCAATTTTTTTTGTTTTGGGGTAGAATTTCATGATCTATACAGTGGTGTAGGATTTTTCTAATTTTTGAATATAGGTTTTTTGAAAATCGTGAAATCTCAATTTTTACAACTTTGGAGGCTTCGTTTGGGCTCATATGGACTCCTTTTCAGGTGCTGCTTTTTTTTAAAGTGCATATTTTTTCATCTACTTTCACAATCTGCCATTGGTTTGTAGTCATTTTAAGTAAAAATTGTACTTTCAATATTTGGCCATTTTTAGCATATTTGGTACTTGCATTTTGCTTGGATCTTAGTTTAGATCACTAGCAATATTTGTTGAAGTCTCTTAGATCTCATTTTGAGAAGTTGTAAATTGAAATTAGAAGTCCACTTTGTCTTGTTTTGCAAGTGTCCCATTGTATACGCACTAAGTATAAAGTGCCAAAATCACCATTTTGTGGGGATTTCTTGATTGAGTATTTTGGGGGGGTGTCTTGTGTGATTGTGCCTCTCTCTATCTTGTGTTTTTTCATTTTGGTGCTATGGATTCTCCTAAATTTCCACTTTTAACTCCTCATAATTATGCATCATGAAAAATTAAGGCATGGAGTAAACTAATAGAAAAATGACTCATTCATTATGTAAATGAAACTATTATAGCACCACCTGATCCTAAGGCTGGTCCTAATGCTCAAATTGAATGGCTTACTAAGAATGCTATGGCACTTGGAACTCTTAGAAAGTATGTATCAGATGACCTCATTTTTCACATTGATAAGTGTACAACAATTAAAGAGGCTTGGGATATTTTTAAGAAATTGTATGGTCAAGTTGATGAGATTAAGGGCTACAAGCTTGATAGTGAACTCACAACTTTGGATCCTAAGGATTTTGATACAATCCAAGATTATGTCACAAAAGCAACTGAGCTAAGAGAAAAGCTAAAGGATTGTGGAATTGACAAAAAGGATGCTCAATTGGTTTATAACCTGTTGGACAAGCTTCCTTCAGAGTATGCAGCCTTTGTATCTAGCTTTCACACCCATAGGTTAGCTCAAGGTTCCTCATACACTTCTCCCTCATTTGATTTATTCATGGAGATGTTAATACTTGAGCAATCTAAGTTGACCACAATGGGGATTCTCAAATTTTCAAAGTCACAAGCTTTGGTTGCTAACAAAGGGAATCAAAGTAATCAAGGAAAAGGCAAGAATCAAAAGCAACCTAAGTCTAAACCACAACAAGATGGAGCACAATCTTCCTCTCCACAACAAGGTGATTCACCATTCTCACCTAAGAGGAAATCATATAAGGACAATCTTTTTTGTGGATATGGCAAGAAGTCAAGACATGATGAACATCATTGTTATAAGAAGGATATTGATGAGTTGAAGAATCTTCTTGAGAAGAATAGAATCAACCTACCTTCTAGAATGTCTACATCGACTTCTTCTTCCAAGGATAAAGGAAAGGATCTCTCTTTTGGGACAGATAAAGGAAAGGGACAAGCTCTTTGTGCTACTTCAAGTCATGATTCAGGGAGATGGCTTCTAGATTCAGGGGCTTCTCATCATATGGCATCTTCGCAATCTATGTTTTCTACATTTGAGCCTTGCCACATGCCGTAGATTTTGATGGGCAATCATACGTACATGGATGTGATTGGGAAAGGATCTATTGCCATTAGGGATAACTCCTTCAATGATGTGTTGTGTGTACCCCACTTGAAAAATAATCTTCTTTCCATCTATCAAATCACACATGGGGCAACTAGGAAAACTGTGGAGTTCACACCTAATTGAGTTATCATTAGAGACTCGGAGAGTGGAGTCGTTATTACAACTAGGGTGGTTGATCATGCATCTCAGTTGTACTCTTTTTTAGATTTTGGTCCTATTGATGAGGTTGATTCTTCCTATGTTGATGATTTTGATTTTGAGGAGAACTTTGGGCATTTGAACTTGGGGATTCTCACATGTGACCCATTCTTGAGCCTTGCATTTCATCTCCTTCTATTGATATCACACCACCTATTGCACCTGATGATTCAACTAGTGCGACAGTTTTGCCTTCATATCATTCAGTGTAGCAAGATATTTCATGTCTTCCAGCTTCAGTTGATTGGGATGCCTATTTGACAGACATTGCAGGTTTGTTTGTGGACTCCTACATTGCAGATTTGGGAAACACCATTCATGACATTCATCTTCTCTTTGATGAAGATGATCCTTCTTTGATTTTTGTGAGGGATAACTCTAACCCTCGTGTGCATTCTCTACATGATCAATCTTTAGAGGTTGACATGATTGTGGATACTTTTGTACAACACTTGGAGGAGGTCTCTTTATCTTTTGAGGAGACATATGAGTCTTTGGATATTGTTCTACATTCATCTCCACTAGATCTTGGAGTGCCTTTTTCAGTAGTGTGGCACAATTTACCACCTTTGGAGGGGGTATCTTTCAGCATCGACATGGGGACACTTGAGCAGTTTTCAGAGATTCCTTTCATAATGAGTATTTTTCCTACATCTTCCTTTCATGGTTGGGGAGATTTTTTGGATACACCTTTAGTTTTGTTTCTTCCTAAGGGGAGGAACGTGGTTCGACGTTTGTGGAGTAGTTTCTTCATTCATCGTCGAGCTTCTATCATTGGTGCAGATTCCAGATTGAGGGGGGGCTTCCTAGTCTCTCTTCTTCTTCTCTCATATGGGGGGGACTTTTTCCTCACATGGGGTTTTGTCCTTCACATACTTCTATGAGAGTTCTTTGTATCTACTTTTCATCTCTCTTTTGGGGGAGGGATTTTTCCCATTGGGTTTTTCTCTCTTTCCCCACTTTGTGAGAGATTTCCTTGCATTGGTTTTCATGCATTTGCATTTGTACATGGGTACCTAACATGGTCTCGTAGCCGGGACCCATCTTGCATTGCTTAGTTGCATTGTAGACTTAAGTGCATTCCCCTAAGTTGCACTTAAGGGGGGGTGTTGATGTAAATAATTATTCATCTTGGATATTATTACACCTTACTTAAGTTTACTTAGTAAATGCATTTCATAGTAGTTTGGGTATGAGACACTTGGGTGTTTGTGCCACATTGGGGTAGTGTGTGTATGAGAATTTCCACCTTTTGTGGTGTTGATCTTGTTGTTACACTCCACATTCAGTGGGTGGTCCACCTCATGTGGACTATTATATTATTTCTCCTACCTACCCACACCTATTTCATACCTACCCTTGTTTCTTATTGAGCCACATGTCATGTTTGTGTGCTCACATATCCATATAGCCTTGCCTATATAAGCAGGCTCATATTCATTGTATAAACAACAAACGATTGATGATCCAGTTGATCAGTATTTTCATCTTGATAGAATACAGTTTATTTCTATCATATTTTTGTCTCTCTTATTTGTTCTTTCCATTGCCTCTTGATCTTGGCAAAATCTCACATGGTATCAGAGCTGGTCCATGTCTCACACTCTTCATCTTTAGTGATGAGGGCCTCAACATTATAACCAGTAGGAAGTTTAGCTCCTTGCTTCTCTAGTTCTAGAAAACAGTCTGCTTTTTTTCTAGCCATGATAACCTTCATCATTTTTCGGAAATCTTTCTTTTTGACATTTCTATATATCAGTTTCTTGAGGTTCAAAGGCTTCAGATTCACTTGATGAGGAATCACTGTCGGTATCATGGACAATGATATCGTCATAAGTCTTGTGTTTAGCAACTTGAATTTCTTTTTTGTTCCAGATATGGTGGGAGACAAGGATTGATCATAAATTGGCACATCTGATGATGAAGGTTTATCAGTGAGAGGATTTTTTACTTAAAATGGATTATTTTGATATGAAAGGATTTTCCTTTTCCCTCAGTAGCCTTCTTACGAGAACTTTTGGTTTAAATAGGCATTTTTATTGACTGATGTGACCTAAAGTTGTTTGTGATGTAGAAGTCAAGATCAAATTTAAAGCTAGATGTTCATTTAACGTATTGATTGAGTGAAGCAACTAAGATTTAGTCTAGTTTCAGGAAAGATCTATCCTGTGTGAGACATTTATCTAAGTTACCTAGTTTGATTTAAGAGAAGTGACTAAGACTCAATCTGGTTTCAAGAATGATCTATCCTGTGTAAGATTTTATTTAAGTGACTTAAGTTTGATAAATGGTTGATTGAACTAGCTGAAAGATGATCGACAAAATCATGCAATTACGGTGGAAGTGCACTGTTGAGATTTGTTTATGCTCATAATGATGATAACCAGTTTTATGCTTGTTGTGGACTGTTTTAGGCAAGTTTGACTATTCTGGACTGACAAAATCAGAGATTCGTACAACAGGTTTTACAGGACCAGACGATAGTTTAATAGCTTCAGGATGACAGAAATAGAATTTCGTATGAGTTGTTGCCTATGTTCATACAACATATGGGTATACCTCAGATGACAAACTGATAAATGTAATGGTGTTTCGTATGACACAAAATCAGAGACCAGACGATAATTCCCTAAGCAGGATGACAGTTTATCAAATTTCGTACGACACAAAACTAAGGCTCAAATGACAAATTGTTAGACCTAATAAAATTTTGTACGATAGAAGGTATGTAGTAGGATGATAAATCAGAAGACTCGTATGACAGTTTACTGGACAGAGACAAAAATTTTGAGAAACTGAGTTTTTAATGATTGATGACGACCAGTTTTGAGATGGACTGAGTTTTTGGACAGTTGAGATAGACTAGTTTGTGACACGGACAAAGTTTCGACTAAGATAGACTAGTTTTGACACAGAAAAAGTTTTGACTAGGATAGACTAGTTTTGACACAAACAAAGTTTCAACTAGGATAGACTAGTTTCGACATAGACAGAGTTTTGACTACTGAGTTGTTTATTGTTTTCTCCAATTTTGGTATTTCAGTTTCAGTTTCAGGGATGAAAACACAGTAAACATGCAATGACTCCAATCACAGCACGCTAACCCTATGGAAATTGGTGAGAGAAGAAAACGTTTGCTTGTAGACTCAGGTACACACCCCATAGCTAATCAAAATACGGCCGTTGAGTCTCATGTAATGGATTCTCAACATAGTATTAGCCGACTCCAAACGCTAATGGGGGCATGAAATGGCAAGTATCTTGGGAGAGTTACTATCTCTCTTACACAAAGATTTTCCCCCCTTTCGAAGGTGAACCGGGTAGCTTCTAATCTTAATTGGAACTAGTAAGGGATCCATTCGGTGCATCGGGGTATAAACTCAATTAAGAGGTCTCCCAGCCTTGAAAACCAAGGTTTAATATACTCGAAGGTACAGAGGATATTTATTCCCGAGCACTGTCGTTGACTTGATTTTCATCAAATCACGTTTATTTTATAGTGGGTTGGAGTACTTGGCATTTAGTCATTCCCACTTTGGTTGTTCCCCTCTCACCAGTCCTAATGGCTTTGGCCTTAAAGGCTCCTTGGGAGGGCAAGGCCACTAAAGTTATGCAAATCTCAAACCTAGAAAAAGCCTCAAGGGTTTGGATTTCTGATTGTCTATGCAAACAAGAGCATACTCTCCTACCTCTCAGAATTTTCTTAAAACATGAAAGACAAATTTGTTCATTAACAAGATAGCAAGTTAGGTGCCTAAAAAATGAATTTAATGAATACACAATATTTGCTCGAATCTCCTCAGGCAACCTGCAAAGACAATGAATCAGTAGTCATATTGTCTTTGTTTGACAAGTATATTCTTCGACAAGCATTCTGCAAAAACTGATTAGGCTATGACAATTTCTCAAATAGACGAACAACAAGCCAAAGTCAACGTTAGTATGATAAAAATTGAATGAGAAAACTTGAAGAATGAAATTTGTTTTTACCCCGAAACACAGAATATCGTACGACAATTCTCACCGAGTCATACGAAAATTCATACGAGATCGCATGATATCTGCAGTTTGTTGTTTGGTAGAATGGGAAAACTTGTACGATAATTCGCAGTAACTATATGGACGAAAATCCAAAAAAATAAAAATCTGAAAAATAAGAAAAAGTTAGTCTTCGAGACTAAAAGATGTAGTCTTCTGTCCCATGGTGGGCGCCAGAAATGTGTGTGTGAAAAGTGGAAAAAGTTTTTAAGCTACAAGACACAACACTTCAATTAATTCATTACATGTATGGTTAGATAGATATAAGCATGAATATGAAAACCATAACAAATCGACCCATTGCCTTTTTAAAGATGCGAGCATAAGATTGCTCTTAGATTTGTATAAGCAATACCAGTGACTAGACTACACCAAGATGAAGAATTTAATCTATATGAGCATGAAATTAAGCTAAATGGATGCAAGATTATGCTAGATGGATGAATAGTAAGCTATATGAATTCAAGCAATCATAAAATATGCAAAAAGAAATTAAACTAAGATGCAATAATCTCAAAAAGCAAGCACAAAATCTTCAATGACTCCAGAGCAAAAACTGTATAATAACAATAAATCTCCGAGGTGTTTTGAATGAGAGATGAAGGCTGAATTTATAGAGAATCACAAGAGAGATCAATAAAAATCACAATTTAGGATTTAATTGAAATAATTGAGAAATCAAATTCAGTTAACCTTGAGATAGATCCCAATTATAGTTTAATTGAAATGCATTCAGATTATAAGTTTGAGTTTGCATTAGAGATAAAATTCAATTAACTCCATGCACTTGAGATGAAAATAGGTAATTCTATGCAATTCTTTGATTTATTCAAGAAAAGAGTTTTTCCAATGCAACTGAACTTTTTTTCTCAAAAGCTTTGAGTTCCAATTTTAGAGAATGATTAAATTCCTTTAATTGCTTTTCTGATTTCAAGTTCTCAATTTAGAAGAAAGAAATAATATCTCAAGTTCGATTTCTCTCTCAATTCAATTCTTTTATTTTATTTTCAATTTAACTCTTACTTTGCATATTAATTCCTCTTTTGTGATAAATTAATTCCTTTTTTTACGTGATTAAATGATAAATTTATTAATTAATTAAATATGCTAGGATGTTTAATGAATTAAATAGGATAATAGATCAAAATGATTTTCTTGGAATGATTTAATTAATTAAATAAATATTTAATTAATGTAGAATAATTCACTTGCCATGTGATATTTGATGATTGAAGAATTAATTAATTGTGTGCTCAAAGTTGATTTAATTGCCTTTGGTTAGGACCTTGGTGATGTTGTCGAAATTAGGGGCCCATGGTTTAGGTGACCAATTTTAGGGTATTACAACTTCAAATGGACTTCTTATAGTGCTTCTATTAATAGAATCATTATAAGCAAATTCAGCTCGAGGGATGATCATATCCCATGCTTCACCATGCTTCTTTGTGAGACTTCTGGGCATATTTTCCAATGATCTATTCACTACCTCAATTTGGCCATCAGTCTAAGGGTGATAGGCCGATGTGAAGGACAATTGAGTCCCCAACTTCTTCCACAATGTACGCCAAAAGTGTCCCACAAACTTTAGTCACAATGATAAGAGGCAAACCATGGATTCTAACAATTGTTTTGAAGAATAAACCAGAAATATGGGAAGCATCATTAGTGCATTTACATGAAAAAAAATGAGCCATCTTACTAAATATGTCTACTACAACAAAAATGTTGTCAAAACCTATTTGAGTCCTAGGAAGACCAAAAACAAAATACATGTTGATACTCTCCCATGGCCTATTAGGGATAGGGAGTGGTTGATATAAACCTGCATTTGATGATGTTCCCTTATCCCTTTGGCATATGTTGCAACTTTCAACAAACTTCCTGACATCTAATTGAAACTTTTCACCTATTCCAAAGATTTATCAAGTCCAAAGTGACCTCCCAAACCACCACAATGCTCCTCCCTAATAATATTCTCCCTCATGGAGCATCTAGGGATACACAACTGACTCCCCTTGAACAACAATACCTACTGCAACAAAAACTCAGAAAAACCAGAATGGTAAGAATCTAAAAATTGAGTACAAACCTCAAATCTTCATCTTCCTTGTACGTTTGCTTTAGGGAATCGACCATGCACAATCTTCTACTCATTTCATCTTCCACCTTATTGGCCCACCCCTTCTTGTGTTGGATGGTGAATGTGTAGGATTGAAGATGTTCAACCCACTTCATATGCTTGTGACTAAGCTTTTCATGTCCATTCAGAAAAATGAGAGCATGATTGTCAGTATAAACAATGAATTCTTTAGGTAAATGATAATGCCACCATTTCTTCAAGGCTTGTACCATTGCATACAACTCCAAATCATAAGTAGAATACTTCCTCTTAGTATCATTGAGTTTATCACTAAAGAAATCCACTGGTCTGCCCTCTTGACTCAAGACAGTCCCTATGGAAAGATTACTAGCATCACACTCCACTATGAACAACTTGTTAAAATCAGGCAAAACAAGAATAGGTTGTTGTTCCACTCTCTTTTTAGATACTCAAAGGATTAATTTGCTTCATTTGTCCAAGTAAACTTACATTTTTGACCTCCCTTGATTGTGTCTAGGATGGGTGCACATATATGACTAAATTTTTTTATGAACTTCCTATAAAATGTTGCCAATCCATGGAAACTCCTCATATCACCTACTATTTTGGGTGTTTCCCATGTCAATATAGCTTCCACCTTTTCTAGATCCATCTTCAAATCCCCTTGGATATTACAAAAACCAAGGTAGACAAGCTCCTC
The DNA here is from genome assembly GCF_030272615.1 of Cryptomeria japonica. Taxonomy (NCBI): domain Eukaryota; kingdom Viridiplantae; phylum Streptophyta; class Pinopsida; order Cupressales; family Cupressaceae; genus Cryptomeria; species Cryptomeria japonica. The sequence continues at coordinate 467,698,639 of NC_081412.1, read as the reverse complement.
CTTCATGAAGACGTTCTTCTCCATGTTGATCATCAACTTTTCATCATGCAACTTCTTCAAAACCAAGTTCAAGTGCTCCAAATTCTCCTCCTTTTTCCTGCTAAACACAAGAATATCATCAAGATAAACAACAACAAATTTACCAATGAATTCCTTCAATGCCTCATTCATGAGGCACATAATGGTACTAGGGGCATTGGATAGCCCAAAAGGCATCACCTTCCACTCATAGAGACCCTCATTTGTTTTGAAGGTTGTCTTCCATTCATGTCCCTACCTTATTCTAATTTGATGATACCCACTCTTGAGATCAATTTTGGAATAGTACCAAGCTCCTCCTAAACAGTCCATCAAATCTTCAATTCTAGGCATAGGAAACCTATATCTTATGGTAATCCTATTGATGGCCCTAGAATCAGTACAAAGTCTCCATTTTCCATCTTTTTTAGGTGCTAGGAATGTTGGGACAGCACACGAACTGAGACTCTTTCTCACCAACCCCTTATCCAACAATTCTTGCACTTGCTTCGCAATCTCCTCATTCTAAGTTGGAGTCTTCTTATAGGCTGGTTTGTTTAACAAAGTAGAACTTGGAATGAAGTCAATCTAATTGCTTATGTCCCTAATGGGTGGTAAGGTATTAGGCATATCCTCCACCATTATGCTCTTATACATGTCCAACAATTGTTCCACCTCGTTGGGAATTTCTTCCTTACCACTACTAGACACATTAGGATGGTTTTTAGGCTTCAAAATTAGAGCATACCTAGGGGTTCCTTCCTCCTTTAGGATGTCTATAAACTCTTTTCCACTCACTAACATGATACTTGACCCAATGTTCTTATCGACACCCTCATCCGATAAAGGATCCATCTTATATTTCATCCCATTTTTTGTTATGAGAAAGGAGTTTGTTTTCCCATCATGTTAAGACTGCACATCATATTGCCATGGACGTCCTAACAATAGATGACAAGTATCCATGGGGATTACATCACACAATATTCTATCTTTATACTCTCCTATCTCAAACTCTACCCAAGATTGTTCATCTACTAAGACCTAATGCCCCGTATCCAACCATGACACCTTATAAGGGTTAGCATGAGGTAATCTTTTCAACTTCAATTTTTCTACCATCTCTATAGAAACCAAATTTTCAGTAGAACCTGAATCAATAATTACCTTACATAGCTTAGCATAGGCCTACACATGGTTCTGAATAACGTCTTCCTTTGAGGGGGTTCTTTCACTTGAGGTACCTTCAACATGGTTCTCCTCATCATCAAAGTTTCTCCATCATGGGCTGGGGCTGCACTTCCAATTAGAGAATTAACACTTTGGCAATCATCTTCTTGAATCAACTGGTTCCTTCTCTCTCCTCCATGAGAGTTTGAGGCTTTGTTAGGACACTTTCTTGTAGTGTGCCTACTTGGTTGCAATTGAAGCATCTCCCTGGTCCACCAAATATACCCCTTCCATTGGGTTTTCTTCCTCTAAAGGGTAAGTGCATGAAGATGGTGAACAGAAAAGTGGCTGCATGCAAAAAAAAAATGAGATTTTTCATAACCCGTGCGTGTTATGGAAATTCAAAAATGTGCTAGGCTTGGTAACACAAAGCCTAGCCAAAAAAAATTAAAAAACAAAAAGTTTCTCAAAACCCATATGGGTCTTGAGGAACATTATAATTTATAATAAAAAATCAAAAGTTCATCAAAACCTATACTTATTTTGAGGAACATTATATTTTATAATAAAAAATCAAAAGTTCCTCAAAACCCATATTGGTTTTGAGGAACATTATATTTTATAATAAAAAATCAAAAGTTCCTCAAAACCCGTATGGGTTTTGAGGAACATTATACTTTTTAGAAACCCATGGGTTATGCAAAACTAGAAGTTTTTTTCTTAGTTTTGTATAACTCGTAAGGGTTATATAGAACTAGGAACCAAATAGGAAGTGGGGAGAGAGAGAGAGAGAGAGAGTAGGGGGAGAGGGGATGAGAGAATAGGGGATAGGAAGAGAGGGAGAGAATAGGATAGAGAGAGAGAGAGAGAGAGAGAGAGAGATAATAGGATAAGGAGAGGGGGAGGGAAGGAGATTGGGAAAAGGAGAGGGAGAGAGAGAGAGAGAGAGAGACATTAGGATACGGAGAGGGGGAGGGAGGGAGATTAGGAAAAGGAGAGGGGGAGAGGGAAAGAGAGTTAGAGAGAGAAGGGGATAGGAAGAGAGAGAGAGAGGGGGGGGGTGGAGGGAGAGGGAGAGAGAGGTGGGAGAGGGAGAGAGAGGGAGATTGGTAAAAGGAGAGGGGGAGAGGGAGAGGGAGAGGGAGAGAAAGGGAGATTCAAAAAAGTAGAGGGGGGAGGGAGAGAGAGAGAGAGAGAGAGAGAGAGAGAGAGAGTAGGATAAGGAGGAAGGGATGGAGGGAGAGGGAGAGAGGGAGATTAGGAAAATGAGAGGGGGAGAGGGAGAGAGAGGGAGAGAAAGGGAAATTTGGAAAATGAGGGAGAGAGAGAGAGAGAGAGAGAGAGAGAGAGAGAGAGGGAGATTGGCAAAAGGAGGGAGAGAGAGAGAGAGAGAGAGAGAGAGAGAGAGAGAGAGAGAGAGAGAGAGAGAGAGAGAGAGAGAGAGAGAGAGAGAGAGATTGGGAAAAGGAGAGGGGGAGAGGGAGAGAGAGGGAGATTGGGGGAGAGAGAGAGAGAGAGAGAGAGAGAGAGAGAGAGAGAGAGAGAGAGAGAGAGGGGGGGGGGGGGATGGAGGGAGAGGGAGAGGGAGGGAGGGAGATTAGGAAAAGGAGAGGGGAGGGAGAGAGAGGGAGGGAGATTGGGAAAAGGAGAGAGAGAGAGAGAGAGAGAGAGAGAGAGTATGATAAGAAGAGGGAGAGGAAGGGAGATTGGGATAAGGAGAGGGGGGAGGGAGGGAGATTGGAATAAGGAGAGGGGGTGAGGGAGAGAGAGGGAGATTGGAGAGAGAGAGAGAGAGAGAGAGAGAGAGAGAGAGAGAGAGAGAGAAAATAGGAGATGTGAAGAGAGGGAGATAATAGGATAAGGAGAGGGGGAGGGAGAGAGGGGGGGAGAGAGAGAGAGAGAGAGAGAGGAGATTGGAAGAGAGGGAGGGCAGAGATGGGGAGAATAGGATAGAGAGAGAGAGAGAGAGAGAGTTTAAGGAGGGGGAGGGGGAGAGAGAGAGAGAGAGAGATAACGAGAGGGGGAGGGAGAGGGGGGAGAAGGAGAGGGAGAAGAGAGAGAAGGGGGAGAGGGTAAGAATAGGATAGGATAACATGAGAGAGAGAGAGGGATAGGGAGAGAGAGCGGGAGAAGGAGGAGAGGGTGAGAGACATGAGGTAGAGAGAGAATGAGAAGGAGAAAAGGGTGAGAGACTCGGTAGAGAGAGAAGTGTAAAGGGGAGAGAGATGAGATAAAACTCAAGGATAATTAGGGGTCAGAATAGACAAATACGATGATGGGGAAGGAAGATGAGAGAGAGAGAGAGAGGAAAAGAAGGGAGACATGTATGTATACAAACATATATACATATATCTACATTAATATATGTATATATAACTATAGATATGCATATATACATACATAAACACATATTATATATGTATGTATGTACATATGTGTAGTAAATGCTAATTTTACAAGCATACATTATTATGTCTTCATAACCCATACAGGTTTTGTGAAACACAAAATAATGGTTTTAGTTCTACATAACCCATACGGGTTATGTAGAACTATGAATAGTACTTTTTGTTTTTCAAAACCCATGTGGGTTATGAAGAACTGTGAATAGTACTTTTTGTTTTTCAAAACATGTGCAAGTTATGAAGAATTGTGAATAGTACTTTTTGTTTTTCAAAATCCGTGCAGTTTTTGGCTTGATAAGAGGATTGGAAAATGACCCTAAGGCTTACAAGCCCATTTCCCCCCCATTTTTGTCCCTCTACACATTTTTTCATCTTCCAACATGATTTCTCGACTTTGTTATCATCAATTTTACAAATGATCAAGTGGGTATCTCTAAAACTACCACCATAATCTCACACGTCTTCTCAGTTTTCTGATCATATAATTTTTTATTATTTTGATGGCAAGTTATGCCCAACGCACAAACAGGTACCAAATTTTCAGGATGCAGTCACTTCAAAAATCATAAAAAAAAATACTCAAAGGAAAATTACAAAAAAATAAACAACTTCTAGATCTCACTCTTACCTATCATCCTACCTAAGGGTTTTGCAAACTAGTAAATCTAACTATATATTTTGTGCAGCGCACGAAAATAGCTATGATATTTTTTTATGAAAAAATCAGGAACATTTTTTTGTGCATGAAAGGTTTGACCCTGTTAATCTTATCCAATTTTAAAAAACTTTCGTAGTTTAGAAACTAGATTTAGAGCACTACAATTCTTATTCTTTTATGAACTTCTAGTTTTTAGTGCATGACCTTCAAATATCTCTTTGAAGTTCAAGTTTACCTATTTTCAAAAAAGAAAAAGAAAAATTGGCCACTTATACCCCCATTTTTGTTCACCATCTTGGTGCACTTACCCTAAACCCTCCTCTTGAACCTGAGTCTCCACTTTGTTCTTGCTAGCTAGACTCACCTTGGAGTTTTTGAGATTGTCCTCTTCCCCCAAAATTTCATTTTTCTCTAAAATTATTTTCTCCTCTTCCTCTACCATGTTGTTCACTTTTTATTCTCAACTTATCTTCAGCCCTTAAAGCCATTTGAAAGCATTCGTCTACTGTCTTAGGAGTCATAAGACTCATCTGATCTTGAATGTTGAACTTGAGCCCATTCAAGCACCTAGCAACCTTTTCCTTTTCATCCTCACAGTGCCCTGATCTCAAACTCAGTTTGTGAAATTCCTCTGTGTAGGAAGCCACATCCAAATCCTTTTGTTTTAGGTTTTGCATTCTCCTATACATCTGCACCTCATAATCAACAGGCATGAATTGGGCCTTGAGTTTGGATACCATCATGTCCTAAGAATGAATCATACTCTTGCCCATCTTCACCCTTTCACCTTGAGTGTAGTTCCACCAGGTTAAGGCAACACCCTTTAGTTTGGTCTTTGCAAACTTCACCTTCTTCTCCTTAGCCACTTCCTTGTACTCAAAATAATTATTTAGGGCATCTATCCAATCTACAAGTTCTTCAGCATTCATCTTCCAACTATAGGTAGGAATCTCCATCTTTACTTCAAAAGAGTCTTTGCCTATTGTTTGAGGGCTTCAAGGAATGGTCTTTGATCAGCACCTGTATCTTTGGCTCCTAGGTTTGGGTTTCTTCTTATTCATACTCTTGTTCCCCTTCTTCAACAGTCTCCTCACTTGGCCCTTTTCCTTTCTTCAATGTCTTTAGTTCAGCCTTCAGTGCCTCCTTGACTCCGATCTTGATCATCTCTTCCATGTCTTGGAATTTCTTGGCCACCTCTGTGGACATTCCCTTTGGAGGTATTATGGTACTCTCTTCTTGGCTCTCTTCTCCTGACATACACCAAAATCTCGTCTCCCAATGATCAGACTTTCTCTAATACCAATATGATGCAGAGCCCCAAGGAACAAAGATTTCTCACACAAACTCAATCCACCAGAGCCTCAACTAAGGTCTCAACATTATCAGGGATTCTTAGATAGTCCAACAGAAACATGAAAGGATTCCTCTAAACTTCCCCTTTCTCAATGGGACCCCACTATGTCCATGACACAACTCATGGAGATACAACTTCTCACATCAAGATTGTTCTTGATATCAACTCTCATGTCGCCACCTATGGCTACTTGGTTTACAACTCAACCAACATTGCAAACAAGTGTGGACCCTATATTACCACTTGACCAACTCAAGGGAACATTTTTCACAATCAAAACAACACCCTTTTTGTGTGTGCAGATCAATCAAGATAATCAGCCTGATACTAACACCTACTCCTAGTAGCCCTGTTTTGAACTTTTGAGGCAGAACTCAGAAATCCTCCTAAGGAAACCATAGAATCTTGACACTTTTGGAAACCTCCAATGATGACACAAAACATTATCAAAACTCAAAACCCAACCCTAGCATTTGTTGGGTCAAATATTGCTGCTACAAGAGGGCTAAAATGGCTTTTAGGCCACTTTTACAAAGCAACCACACTCCAATTGCCTAATCCAATGACACAAATGGATATAGAAGGTTTTCACACATTCCCAAACAAAAAATCCACATTCATATAGGGTTCAACACACATGGTTTATCGCTGCACCAACTTTAGCAATCAAATGGACTAGTCACATGAGGATGCCTAGCCTAGGGCATGATCCCAAACTCCACCAACTCAACAAACAACTCATAAACCTATATAATCTTAAATTACATGGTCACCTCTACCATTCCTCAAATTTTAAGCCAATTTGGTTGGAGGAATGTGGGGTTAAGAGAGCATTTCTTTAAAAACCTTGGTTTTGGAGGGTTTTCAAACTACTTGTTACAAAAATACAAATATCTTCCTTGTTATTCAAAAAAATTCAACCAAATAAAAACCAAAATATCATCAACACATATTCAAATTTAAATCAATGACTTAGAGTGCACATGGATTCTATACAAAATCCGTACAAGGCATTGTTACAACAGATTTAAGGAAATTTCTAAGTGTTTATTGGATCTAATCACCAAATTACATCCAAACTTCATCATCAACTCATCCCTTCAACCTCCAAGGCCTTAAATAGGGTTTATCCAACCTTCTCAATCGACTCCAACAGAAATTTGAATTAGTTAGTTGTTGGAGGGAGGTTAGTTACATTTTGACAACAAAAGTTGTCATTCAACTTTGACAACTTTACACAGCTTGACAACTTATGACTTTTACCTATGAGACCTAGTAGAATACATCATAGACCTTAAAAATAGGCCACATAGAAGCCAAAATACATTTCTTGCCTCATTTAGGTAGTTTGGATGTCATGTTACCATGGTTGACCAAATAGGTCCAAGAGAGTGCACACTACAAAAATGGCATCAAAGCCTTACATGGCTGATCAAAACACAATGAATGGTCTCCAAAGACCTTATTACAACACAAAAACATTCAAATAACCTAAAAAACTCCTCCAAGAGCCTTCATTTCTCAAATGGTCATCAAAATCTGCAAGGTGTTCCTGCACCAATCCGCCCTTGGTAATATTATGAGAGACCATCTTTTAAATCTTAATTTTATTTTCTAAAATCTTGTTTTAATATTTTCTTTGTTTTATTTTATTTTAAAAATATTTATAAGATAATGTTAAAATTAAATTAAAAAATAATTTTATAATGAAATTAAAATATTAATATAAGAATGAGAATAAAATAACTTTTTTTAAAATGGTATCCACATATAACTACGAAAATTAAATTTGATAATAACACTTGACTAAAGAATATTTAGTATTTAATTTTATCAAATTAAAATAATTACTTGATTATCAAGGTCCCTTCTACTAGTGAGGATTGCTCTTCCCAAGATCCTAATGAGTGTCTTGCACCAATTGTTTTATGCTTAGAAGTTCTTAGTGTCTCTCCTTTTGTGTCATTTCTGAAAGGTCCTATGGTGTCTCCTCCGATTTCGTGTGTGCCTCTATTAGTTTTAGGTGCCTCCTCACAACTTTTGCCTCATCCTATGGTCAACAACTGTCTCTCATCCGGTATTATCCCCTCTCCCTTAGTGTTGTTGATCCCCTAGTGGGGGGTCACCTCCTCTCTCCCATTTTAATGGGGTCATAAATGATAGCATTGCTTGGAATATGGCTCATAGGAGGAAAGGATCTTTCCCTTCCCCCCTTACTCTTTTAGGTGCAATGAAAGAGAATTTGAGTGCTTAGGGTTAGGACCTTGTCTCCCAAGGGTCCCCAACTCCATTCAAAAGCTTTCCCTCTCTTTTTCTTTTCCCAATCTCACCTCTTGTGACTTTCATTGTATTTTCCTTAATGTCTGACATGTATTAGTTGTGGAGCCTTCTCCATGCTTGTATAATCAAAATTTAAAACAATCCATATATAGTTAATTTTATCTTAATAAATCTATTATTTTAGTTTTTTACTTTATCTTTATACTTTATTTTTTAATATATAATATATAATATTAGATAGTATCATTATTTATTAATCAATTGTTATTATGTTTATATGTTATTTAATTATAATTATCATTAATTAATATTTAATTACATCTAATTAATTAAAAAATAAATACTTTTATAAAAACTTAGAATACTAATTATAAGGTTTTATAGTGAAAGAACTAGTCATGACATCAAGTCCTCATCAGAACAAAGGACTTCCTTTACAATAATATTAGCATTATGATAAAAAAAAAACCTAGAGACCTAGGTGTATCATTGTCACAAAAGCTAAATTGGTTATAACTAGTCAAATCATTAGAGTTGTCTTGACAAAAATATGAATTAGCTCCAACATTATGCAATGGAATATCAAGTTGAATAACAATTTCTAATATTTAAAACCTAAATTTTTTTCACATTTCTAAGGCCAATTAAGTCATCTAAAAACACTATTTCAGAATATTTATCCCTCAATGTTAATTTTCTAAAATGTATAATATATTTATTTTTTCAATATCACATTTTTATTTTATAGCCAACATAAATTCATTATAAAAAATAATGACCTTGAAAATATTACAAAATATGTAATTTTTTTAATGCACTACACTTTTTTAACTATTATATTTTATAACTAGTTTGGGTGGGCTCTTCTTCCGGAGGTTTTTCTGTCTCCCGGTCTTTTGCGCTGCTCTCTAGATCCTTTGCTCTAGCCCCTTTCTGGTCTTCTCTCTAGAATAATTTTTTAATCCCTAAAGTTAACATTTTTTTTGGCTCTTTATGCAAAATAAAGTGCTTTCTATTGATAATCTGTGTAGAAGAGGGATGTCTTTGCCTAACTGGTGTTTTCTTTGCAAGGAAGCTGATGAAGATGTCACACATTTGTTATTGCATTGTTCTTTTGTCCAGGAGATTTGGGCTCACTTCTTTGATCTTTGGGGTGTCAGTTGGTGCTTCCCCTACAGTTTTTTGGATTGTTGGTCCCAATGGTCCTGCCCTTCGAATAACCATTCTCTTACAATTTTATGGAATTTTATGCTCCCACATGTTTCCTAAGGCATTTGGAAGGAAATGAATAACTGCATTTTTAAAGATAAAGATTCTCCTGTTGTTTTGGTTGCTCATCGTATCCAAACCACTATTAAGGATAATTCCATTTCTTCATGCCCTTCCTATAAGCTTGACCCTCTTATTCAATCCTCCAAGTTGAACTAAGATATAATCAATAGATGGCATATTAATTGGGATATATCAAGATCAACAGTAAAAACAAAGCACATCAGACCCAACATTGCTTGGATTGCTCCTCCCAGGGGATGGATCAAAATTAATGTTGACAGGGTGGCCAAAAGAAACCCTAGGCCAACAGGTTGTGGGGGAGTTGGTCGTGATTACAATGGTAGGCTTGTCTCAGCAATGGCAATCCCATTGGGTACTCAGACAAACCATTATGTTGGGGCAAATGCAGCCTACCTTGGGCTTAAAATGGTGCTTCATGGAGGGTTCAAGAAGGTCTAGTTGGAAAGTGATTCGCTAAACATAATCAACTGTTTGATTAAAAAGACAACCCCTAGTTGGATGATTAATCACATAATGCAAGAGTGCCTTGAAATGATTGCCAAACTTGAAGAAATTAAAATCTCGCACGTTTTTAGGGAAGGCAACATGCCTACAGACCACGTGGAAAACCTTAGCGTTGCTAGGGATGATGAAAAGTGGTGGTGGGAAGGGGAATGCTTTCCATTTCATTTATTTGAACTAACGTGGAAGGATGCCGAAAATATCTCTCCGATAAAGCATTAATGATGATGACTTTTCACATGTGTAAAGGCATTCCTAGAAAGACATGGCGGCGATCTTCCAGATTTTTCCTATGGGTCTTGTTTTTTATTGCCTATTTGAAGCCTGGTTTTAGTGGAAACACTAAAAATTATAGAGGTAATGATTATATGGGGGGAGAGAAGAATAGAATGGAACCATCCTCGTGTGAGCTATGGGAGAAAAATGAAGAGGTATGGAGGGAAGTTGTGGATGGTGGTCTGGAACCATATATAAGAAAACTTCATGGCCAAAACCACAAGCTCGTGGAAATGTTTGTTAAAAACTAGAACAAGGGGGTGCTAAGTGTCTATGGTGATGAATTCGGGGTAGACAAACCCTTCATAGCTAAGATTACTAGGCTAAACTTATGGAGGTTAAAAAATTCTATAGGGAAAGGAAAAACTCGAAAGAAGCTCTTTCAATTTTCTATGATAAAAAGAGTGAGAGAAGCAGAGTCAGGAAGAACTCGGATGGAGGCTACAACCAAAAGGATTTTTTGAAGCTTCAGGCAGATATGGCAGAGTTCATTATGAGGTACATAACCCTTGATGGCCAATTTTCTAGTATCTTTACTTATCATTTCACTATACTGAATCACTTTAGGCATGACAAAAGAATTTTGATGTCATTTTACTTACTGTCTTCTCTCGAGCATTCTATTCATAAGCATTGTGAAAATGAGGAAAATCCGATTTTGGAAGAGGGTTTAATCCTCCTGATTATGGAGTATGCTAAGGCTCAGGAGGTTAAACCCTCTCATGTTTTGAGAAACCCCAAACCCTTAGCTAGCCAGGATGTGCATGATGTTTCAAATATGGATTTTGGTGAGGAGGAGGGAGGGATTGTCATGAACTGGACTGACATCAATGTATCGGATGACTCTGAAATATAAACCCTCAAAGGATGAGGGCCTCTCGCAGAAGCCCACTCCTAGCACTACTAGTAGCAGAAAAAACATAAATCCACCTAGATAGGTAGCGAAAAAATTGAAAACCCCTATTTTTCAATCCCAAAATTTGGGCCCACAAAATCTTAAAAAGCATAAGACTGGGAAAAGGGCAGGATGAAATTAAATTCGATATTCCCCTCATTGTGGACCCTAATGAGCCTAAAATTGATGATATGGATGTTGTTAAGCTCCTAGGTAATTCGTTCTCCAACCCGGAGAAATATTTTTGTTGGCTTTTTGGTTAAATTAATCTTCTGAAACAAGGGATCAAGGACATTATAGACTCTTTCACTAAGAATCTGGGACCTGATAAAACTGATAAACTCCTGAAGGTAACCCAAAAACTTACGGAAGATATCAAGGTCATGAAAACAGAGCATGAGGCTAGGATTGACAGGTCGGAGAATGATATTTAGGATTTAAAGGGTAAACTAAAGGGTTTGGTGGAGATCAGTAAGGAGGCAATGTATAACAATGCGGAAGGTCTCAAAAGAACGAATGAGGAAATTGTCATTCAGAAAGCTCATCTGATTATATTCAACTTGTCCTCTAACATCAACTTGGACAAGAAGAACCAGGATGTGTAGACCTCCACCGGGCCCTCTACCAGGACCAGGAGCAAAAACACAAGAAAGGGGCAGTTCGAGATTTATCATGGAAGAACTCCAAGAGATCAACAATAGGATGATCCAAAAGAATATCAATCTCTTGAAAGATCTCAGTTAATTGTTTTAGGCTTGTGTTTTTTGTTTGCGTTGTGTTTTTTGTTGTTAATCTCTTTGGGGTGATTCCCCTGTTTCTGTTGTTGTTTAGTGGTTGTTTAGACTCTAGTTTAACTCTATTTATTTTTTGATGGATTTGGGTTTCGGGTCCTTGTAAAACCCGTTTATCTTAATCAAAAACTATTCTACTTTATAAGTTCCTATATCCCATATTAGATATGGGAGGCATCCAACCCCATGAATATGGCTGGTGTTTATTATAGAATAGGTATTTAAATTTTGATAATTGAATTGTGAATAGTCTAATTTCAATTCTAAGATGTTAGACCCTATCTCTTATGGATTTTTTTATTTTAATAAAAATAAATTAAATTATTTTGAAAAGTGTGCTAAGAGAAGCATGTTATGGCAAAATATAGATTTGAAATTTTTATTAATATCTATTAAAAATTAATAATGAATAAAATATTCAATATGTAATTAAATAAATATTTATGAAATAGATATTACGAAATAATATAATTTTGAAAAATTGTAAAATTATTAAAATTTTAATGAAATTATTAATTTTCTATCATAAAATTTAACTTAATAAAAATAATAGAAAATAAAACAATAAAATTATTGAAAAATTTAAAAAATTATAAATTAAATCTACACAAAAAAAAAAATCACAACACATTTATCTACCACATCTTTATATTATTGACTATTTACTTAATATGTTTTTGATTAATGAAAAAGCAGGTTTTGAAGGGGCCCCGAAACCCTTTACAAGAAAGACTTAAACAACAAAGCCACGAGAAACAGAGAGGAACAAAACCAAAAAGAAAAAGCCAACGGAAAACCGAAGAAAACCCACAAAAGCCCCAAAAAGCCAGCAGGCCTTCCAGGAATCATATTTTTTCTAGGGCTTTAGCCAGGGTGTTGCTAATTTCTTGCAGCTCTTTGATGTTGTCTTTGAACTTGGGTGGATCCTTAGCAGCAGCAGCCACAGCTTTCTTGATACTAGCCCTGGTTCTCTTCGCAGTCCCGCCCGCCGAGGTAGCATCACCACTTCCAGTCTGGATGGTCTCCTCCTCCAGGTCAAGATCCACAACAAGTTTAGGAGTATGGTCAAAGACCTTGGCGATGTCCTCCAGGTTTTTGGTGGCAGCAGAGAGGATACTTGGGATAACTCCCATCAGATTTTTCATCGCTTCTTTTCCCTCTTCTAGCGATTTTACCTTGTTCTCCATTTCCTGCTTCTAATTAATATGCTCTCTATTTTCATCCTCCCTCTTTTTATCCAAATTTATCCCTTTCTTTTCCAGGTTTTTCAGGGTTTCGTAGGTCCGTCTATCGAAATCCATTCTGGCCTCCGAGAGCTTCTTGAGATTATCCAGGATAAGCCCCTCACCAGCACTTTCCTTGTCCTTGCTATCCCTATCCTTAGTCAGGTTCTTCTCAGAGTCTTTTTTTATTTCCTTCTCAGAATAAACTTCGGTTTCCTCATTATCCTTGGGAGTCGTTTCTTCCATCAGATGGCTATTGTCCTTACCAGGGTGATTGCTTGGAATAGGGCTATCTTGACCAGGCTCAAAATCTTCACTTTCTTCTTCGTTTCCCAGCTCCTCTTCTTTCTAGCTGTCTTCACCGTTAGATTCATCCATCTCCATACCACTGCTTTCCTTGGCAATGTCCTATGTTTCCAACCCGGGGGCACTTTTCCTTTTCTTGTTGGATGACGCCTTCTCCTTGCTAGTTTCTCCCTCTTCCATCTTTCTCTTACCCGGGGAAGCGGAAATACGCTTATTTTCTTGCAGAGCGAGGGTTTTGCAATGCTCATAGATGAGCAGCAGGAGCCCGCAATGGAGAATCGGGCTGGAAGGGTTAGTCCTATGTTTGTTGAGGGACTTGGAAAGGGACCGAAAAAGGTAGTAGGGCAGAGACACCTTTTTGTTGTGTGTGAAATGGTTTAAGAGCACGAAGTGGTAGGTGTGGGCCCCTGGAGAAACGGCCTTCAACCGTGATATACTCCATGATTGCATTCAGGATCCAGCGCCACAACTTCTTGATGTTTGCAGCTTTGTAGTAGCCCCCGGTAGCCTTGCCTATTTTAGCCCGATATTTCTCTTTCCGCGGGAACAGGTTAACCGCATTATTGGAGACCTTGAAGTCTCAAAAGAAGCTAAGCCCAGTGTGGGGCATTCCAGTCACAGTTGAAATAAGCCCAGCATCCAACTTAAACTTAACTCCATAAAGTTTAAAAGAGCCATTAGACCAATTTTCAGAAATCTTGGAAATGGCTAAGTTAACCCTACCTTTGTCATAGTCCTCGAGCTTTTCCATGTAGCTGGTAAGAGAGCCCTTCTACAGTTTCGCCTAGACTTTTGGCATTGCTTTCCAGGTCGACGTGTTGTCAGGTTCTTCACGTCTTAGGTCTTCTCCCATTTTCAGTTGCGGGCTATCTGCTCTATTTCTCTACAAATTGAGACCTTCTTTCCCGATGCTGCTCAAGTTTTCGCACTGAGTAACCCACAAAGTGTGCGGTGATTTATTGGAGATAGTAGGAGATCTTCCGCAATGCCAAATGATGATGGCCTTTCTAGCAAGGCGTAAATGATGCTTTTTACTTGTCATGATTTAATTGTCCTTCTCTACCCGTATAACGGTCCTTTTTGAGGATCTCTTTAATATTTAAATTGAGATCATCCTCATGCCAAATCATTTGAGAGTCAAAGTTAACTCTAGTATTCGCTAAACAGTTAGCAACACTGTTTTTCTCTCTGAAGGCATGTTGTATAATAATTTCTTTGAAATTGGCGATGATCTCTCTAGCTTTCATGATGATATTCTCAATAGACCAAGAAGGCTCTGATTCCCCCTTTAAGAACTTAATAATATTAAGTGAATCCCCCTCAAGCCATATTTTATCATAATTAAGATTTTTGGCTATAATTAAGGTATTCAAGGCAGCAGAGGCTTCAGCAAAATGGCTAGTTTGATTCCCCAGAGGACTAGCCACTGCCTTAAGACAACTTCCAGCAAAATTCCTGACAATGCCCCCATATCTAGCTTTACCCAGATTCCCTTTAGAAGCCCCATCGAAGTTAGCCTTAATCCATCCCTGCGGGGGAAAATAGTAGACAAGACCTTCTCTACCTTTCTCCTTGCTAGTGGTAGTAGTAGAAAGATTCCACCTATCTTTGAAATCATCTTTAGCAGCAAGTCCCTGATCAGTACAATAGAGGCATTCAAAAATACTCCTAAAGATTTTATCTGCAACCACTTTAGGAATAACCCTTTTATCTCTGAAAATCTTGTTGTTGTGCTCTTTCCATATATTCCAAATAACAATCGGCAGAGTAAGTCTCCAGGTCTCCATAATTTTAGGATTAAAGTTAGGACAATGCCATTGAAGCCAGGTGTCACCAAGAGTGTTCGGGAAGACCCAACTCAGGTTCCACCTGGAAAGGATGATTTTCCAGATATCCTGGCTAAAAGAGCATTGATTAAGAATATGGCAAGTGGTCTCTTCTTCCTTGCAACAAAGAGAACACCTATTAGGAAAAATAATGCCTCTTTTATGAAAATTATCCAGGGTTAATATCTTATTTTGGATGAAAATCCAAAAGAAGATGTTGACTTTGGGAACTAATTTCTTATTCCAAACTTTAGCCCAAATGGGAATATCTTCCACCGGGACATTGTGAATAGCCATAGTAGAGGAAATAGAGTATTTCCCATCCAGAGTTTCCCCCCATATTAGTATGTCATCTTTGTTGTCTCTAGGGATTTTAGCAAAGAGAGCAATCTGAAGGAACTTGAGATCCGGACACTGCTGGCTGAAGTCAATCCAGTCCCCATTTCTGCAGTAATCTCTTACCATTTCACCATACCTGCATTTGAAATTGTCTTTCCAATCTTTGAGGATAGGAATTTCCTCCAGAGGTTTATCCAGGATCCATCTATCTTCCCAAAATCTTATTTTCCTCCCATCCCCAAGGTTCCAGGTTCTGCCAGTAGCAGCCCAGCCTTTAGCAAATTGCACGGCATTCCAAATGGCAGATCCATCAATAGAGAAAGAGTTGTCAAAGAATTCTTCCTCAAAAGGTTGCATATAGAGATATTTGTTTTTCCAAATAGAGTTTCATTCTCTTTCCTCCCCTTTGAATCTCCATATTTGCTTGGCTAATAAAGCTTTATTCATAGAACCAATGTTCCTTAAGCCCAGCCCACATGAGGCCTTAAGGGAACAAATGTTATTCCAGGCAAAAGGGGGATTCTGTTTTTAACTTTCACACCCGACCAAAGGAACTTTTTTTGGATTCTTTCAATAGAACCATTTACTTAATATGTTTGATATAATGTAATATCATATATTTCCTCCACAAAATTATATTATATGAAAAAAATTACAAAACACAAGACAACTCAATAAATAGCATCAATATCTTACTTTTTAAAATGTATAAGAATTAAAATTACAATTATCTTGAATTTCCATAGTTCATTAAAGTTCTGAAGTTCCAAATAATCTCAAACTCATAGGATTGTAATGATCTATACAACATATAGACAATTCAAGTGTGTTGGATTTAGTGCTTTTAATCCCACCTATAATTCAATTCAACAAGGATTTTAAATAGCATAGCTTCAATTTTGTACGCTAAAATTGATAATCTAGCTCTATAAAGTCAGATCATCATCCAAAGCACCGATCCTGTCAAAGAAAGAATCCAAAAACATTAAAACCAGAGACTTGTCTTAACCACAGATAATCCATTACAAGTATAGATGACAAATGTAGTGATGATGATGTATACCTGCTAACAACACAAAGAAAAGAACAATTCTTTCTATCAGGGTTGGTGGCAAAATGTTGGGCATAGCTCCTGAGAAGAAATCATCCTCTGCATCACCCAAAAAATATGAAAAGATATTAGATAAGTATTTTGTCAAGGCTTTAATAGAAATATAATCATATAATATTTTTTTAAGTGAAATAATGAATAAATATGATATCTTTCTCGTACTTTACTTATATTCTTTTAAAGATAGGTATGTTAGTTTTATCTAGGATGAACAGAAATATTTAGGAGAAGGATACTAGCAATTGTTGTAGCTAACTTTGTATGTGACTTGCTTATAGTTGTTGTTTCGGCTCCTTGTTACAACAAATGCAGTGATCATTTTGAGTTCGACATATCATACATATTTCTTATTGTCCTTCATGAATCATTCTCTTTGACCACCACAAAATTTGTACAACTAATCTAATACTAATACACAAATTCCTCAATAATTGTGGACTATTGATACCAATAAAATTGAACAATTGATCTAATTACTAACTTTTATATATATATATATATACATATACATATATATATATATATATATATATATATACATATACATATATATATATATATATATATACATATACATATATATATATATATATATATACATATATATATATATATATATATATATATATATATATATATATATATAAAGAAATGACTTGGGGAAGAGCACCAGTTAATGTTCATGTTCCGATGTACTGTTTAGAATGAAATAACGCTTTAGAATCTGTGGATAGATGAAATTCTGTGGATAGATGAAGTTAGCTATATACCATTTAGAATATGTGGATACACAAAATTAGCTATAACGCCTATGATAAGCTTCCCTATTCCAATAAGAAAAAAGAAAAGAAAGAAATAGAAGAGTATATAATAGTTTACCACATTTATGAGGGTAGCAAATACACTGTCGCCCTATTCCACATCTGGGGTGATCTTCAGAGATCTGGAAGCCATGGCGCGCGGGATCGCATCTCTCACAGAACTCACCAATGTCCGGCACTGGTTCCTCTGACTCACGGAACGAAAGGCTTATGCCGAACCGCCATTCATGAGACTCTTTCCTCCTGTATGCACTCGTATAATGAGAACACTCGAGCTCTTTGATCCCCAGATTCCCCAGCCTTGCAAAACTGGTAACACAACACGCCATACCTGAAGAATTCGGAAGCTTTTCCAGAAGGCCCTTAAAAGCAGGACAGTCATCATACATATCATGACAGACATTAGAAGAATTACTTTCTGCGCAAAAATGATCAGCATTCCGGGTGACAACGGATTTAGCGCTGCAGTTGAGGAGGAGAATGGTGGTGTCGTTGGAAGGTGGGAGGATCGAATCCGGGGAGAAATATTGGTTCCCCAGAGGAGTGAGAGATTTGCATGTGGAGAGCGAAGGATCCCAAATGTGCAGACTTTTCGACTCGTAATCCACGCTTTGTACATCGAACGCCCCACGCGCAGTTCGAAACTGGAGCGTCTTGTTGGCGTTGCAGATCACCATGTTTGCGTAGGGAAATGATCCGCCTGACCCAAATGGCTCAAACACACTTATGTTTCCACACTTTTCCCCTGTTGCGAACTTCCATGGTAGGGCAACTACCCAACACAGTATTATAATCCAGACTGCAGAACAACTAACTGCCGATCTTCTTCCACCCATTTTGCAGATACAACGGATCGAAAACTACAATGAAAGCAATGTTGAATCTTTGTACAGAATTGATTTCATGTGGGGTGAGACCCATCAAGAGTTAAACTAGTAGGCGGATGGAGGTGGATAAGATCGGGTATAAATTATATCGATTAGATTAACTTGAAGTGTTTGACAAGATTCAAATCCTAAATCATGCGTATGGTGGAAACGAAGAGTTAAAAGGGATGACGAATTGATAGTTATATGGTCTAATTTGTAACAGATGTTGCATCCTGATCACACCTCTACATAATATGTCCAAAGGCTTTGAGAACATTCATACCCAATTATATCAAACAATTCTGTAGATAACCAACTACGAGAAAGAAATTCTCACTGTGAGTGCGGTAGCTACCGTTTGGACAACTACCCAGCCCATGGTAGACAAGAAGGAAGATAAAGATTATGAGAAAAAGACAGCGAATTCAATAGAGGGTCTTTCCTCAAATAGATTAACCATTTTATAATGTTCCTAGATATCGTTATTTGTAATCTCATTGCACTGGTCACACACATTTGTTTATTAAGAGACATTTCATTATAGGGCCATTGTTTATATGCATGTAGAGTGCAGTTTTTAGGTTGTACTTACATTTCAAATGAAATGCAATCCTTTTCTTTAGAGCTTCAAATTAATAATAAATTATAGATATTGAAAGCATGTAGAGTTAGTTTGTTTAGGTTTAAAAATTGATATCTTAATATGTTTATTTTCTTGAGTTTTGTGTCAGCATACCATTTTTAATTAATCAAATTTAAATGATCCAAAGTCAATCTTGAGTGACATGGAAGGGATCTACTATGAAGTAACCTACACCATCAATCTAGCAAATTATAGACTTCTAAAAGTGAATATATATATATATAATGTTCTAAAATGTGTTTAATTGTACAAATAAATGTCTTTAAATATTGACATAATAAATACTCACAAAAAAGTATCAAGTTGACCATAGTGACTAATAGGAAAGGGAGGAGTTGATAATTTTAATTTTTAAAAAGTTAAATCTTGGGTTCAATCTCAACTAGCTCTCTGGATCAAACTTTAGTAACATGCTCGACTAATGTAGAATATGAAAATCTCAAGGTTGTGTTGGACAAATTTATGGAGTCTTAAGCTAATAATGGAGTGAATGTGTGGAAATAGATGCAAAAGGAGTTATAATAACATAAAATATATAAAAATACATGTAAATGGACATAAATATTTATGTCCATAGGGATTGAGGAAGAAGCCAAATTTAACACACTTGCAAGAATTTTCTTAGTGGAGAATAATTCATATCAGACAATCTAAATTGGTAAATACGTTGAAACTGAGGGGAGGCAAAGTGTCCAAATTTGATGAATAATTAGTTAAATGTATTTCAATTTTTCACTGATTTATTTTATGGGGTGTATATAATTAATGTTTTTACCATAGTAAACTACGGGTTTCTGATGATGTAATTAATATTTCAACTTAAAATTCAAGTGCATGTATTATTTTATCCACTTATTTATCAATACCACTAAAATTTTACTATGTATGAGGACCCATTTCACCAGTAACATTAAAAATTAACAAAATATGAGCACCCATGTCACCAATAACATTAAAAATTAACAAAATATGAGCACCCATGTCACCAGTAACATTAAAAATTAACAAAATATGAGCACCCATGTCACCAGTAACACTAAAAATTAACTATATATGAGGACCCACTTTTTCAATACAATTATAACTTCATGCTAATCCTAGGTCCATAATCACCTTGAAAATTACAACGTATATATTTTTTTGAGGTTCGAATCACCCAAAATTTACATATGTCATCTTATAATCATGTGATATTTACCAAATTATTACTATACCGTCTAAAAATCTTGTAATTTTTTTAAAATATGGGTTAATATAATAAATACTTTATCAAAACTCTAAATTATGTTTAAATTTTTTATTTGATTATAAACTCTCAATTTGGATGATAGACAAGTTACAACTATATGAATTGATACATTAGTGAGTCAATAAAAACTTTAAGGTAAGTGATCATTTCCTTATAGTGTTATAAGATTATTTATCTCTTTTCCATTCCTGTTTCATTCTTATAGATTATATTGAGCAGGGTTACATCTAGAGCCCAAGGAATTATGGATTTATGTTCTATGGTTCCTCATAAACAAAAAGACACTTTTTTTTAGATTTTATTTCATGAGAAATGTCAAGAAGAAACAAGACTATTGAAAGTAGTGAAGGGAGGTCATCAAAATGTACAACCATAATTTCATACTTTGACAATATTTGTGGTCCATCAAATGGAGCTACAACATTAGTACTTGCACTAACTATTATCGAAGAACACAATACCTTGGAGAAATATTAAAATGAGTTGATTGAATCTAATGTTTATGTTGTCTAGAAGGGGAAAAGAAAATCCAAATAAAAAACAAGGCATGAGTGAGACACGGGGGCTTCAATTAGTGAACCAGGGTTATGGAACATGCACTCATGGCATACTAAAGAATCCCCCTATTTTCAAAAAATATTGCCCTAAACTCTTTTTTGGTCACCCCCTCCCAATACACAACCTGAATTAAACCCCCTACTTTCACCGAATATTGTATTTTTTCATAGTCGGAATTAAAAACCACTCTATTTTCACTGATAGGTAATATATTGCACCCTCATTTTTGGGATATTAAACCCCCCAATATGAATGCATGTGATATAGTATTGCCTAGCCAGTGAATCCCCCATGGAGTGAGATATGATACGAAACTTTTAGAGTAATTGGCTATCAAAGTACTCATTCATTGAACTAGTAGAAGATGCAAAAATAAATAAACCTCCAACAAAATGCAAGTGTAAGGTTTGTAGTTGGAAATATAAAAGGGACAAAAATTTGTAGTTGAAATTGGACACTATATAAAAGTATATTAGTAAAATTTATGAAAACAAAACATCGATAGAAAAGAAAAATCAATGATAAGATGAAAAAAAAAAGAATATATTCTTCATGTTAATCATGTCCTCAAATATGATGTGCATATGGAAAGAAAGGAGAGGCTTGTTGAATCTGGAGGTTTAATTCAAGCTCAATTTGTAAAGTAAATGGTAGAAGCACAAAAGGAAAACCTATTCAATTGAGTATTTTCATATTTTGACCAAAGGGCATTTCTATTATAAACTACCCAAAATATAATATTTTATTATCATTTTTGCCATTCCTAACTTTTCTCACACACATTGGTTAATAAACAGTGAACAGGTATGGGCAAGTTGTCTTGTTGAGGTAGAAAAGCAAGATTTGTAAGAAAAAACAAAAGAGTCAACCTTTATTGCATTATTTTTAGATGAAGTTATAGTGTTAGATAATACTTATTAGGTATGTATGAATATATGTATATTCTACACAAATATGTTTGTGAACCTTATTTACTCTATGTTTATAAAATGAAGGAGAATCTAACATCACAAAATCTATTTGAACAAGTTAAGAAATATTTGAAAGAAATTGGAGGTATTAATGACTTCACAATTGCTAAAAAAATAGTGTAGGAGCTAATGGAGCCTCGGTAATGCAAATTCATAGGAAAAATATTTGTTTATTACTTTTTCATCATACATGATTGGCACTCATTGCATGCCCATAAAATAAATTTAGCATTTGAAATAATGAGTAAGTTTTTTTTTCATTTTAAGAGAGAAAATATAGTCCACAAGCTCTATTTATTTTTTGTTGTAGTCTCGAACAGTTTGTAGAATATTAAAAAAAATTGAGGAATACCCACAAGAAGCAAGCTTTTTAGGGAGTTTGATACCAAATTGATTCCATTGCATGGACCAGTGCAACTCACTTTTTCATAATATCAATTCTTGATTGGAGTAATATAGTAACATCACTAGTCACATAGTAGGCAAAGATCTCGAACTTTTACATAGGTTAAGTGATATAAAGACACTCTTACTGGGTCAGTGCAAGAAGTTGAGTCCACTTTTTGGCCAAAAAGTGGAAGTGTTTTCCCTGATTTTCAAATTTTGTCTCATTTGAGCTTAAATTTTGAAACACTTGGAGAATGAATCTTGGAAAACGTCGGTAATATAAAAGATAGCCCTCTGAATCTACTTTCCAAATATGTAATTTATCTTAATACCCACATAATAAAAAATAACTTTTTGAATGGAGTTCTAAAAACTATGTTTTAAAAAAAATTGTTTCAGGACCATACCATGCATGTGTACGAACCACACTTTTCGACACAATTAAAATTATTTTCTCAAACCGTCTTGGGAAATGGTTTGTAACACACTGAAGATTGATGAGCATATTTTGTGTTTTGTTTTTTTTTAATTATTTTTTTAGTTAATTTTTTAATGACCGTAATTATCTATGGTGATTATTCAATGTGTTATGAAAAAGAAATCGAATTGTTGGAATTTGCAGTATATACTTGATCCCATTTTACAAAAATTAGAATTGTTTGAATCTTTCTTGGTATCCCATTGTTACAGAGAAGTTAATAAGATTGCAGATTATTTGGCAAATTTAGCCATTGATAGCAATGCTAATCAGTGAGAGGTGGGTTTTGAGGAAATTCTTTCTAGGGTATGGGAAGGTTTGCAGCAATAGTTATATGATTTTCTTGAGTAATGTTGATGTAAAATTTTATGATGATAATTATTCTCGTTTTCCCCTTTCATTTCAAGTATTCATGTTCGTTGTCTAGAGGAGAGTTCAAGCTCATGTTATTTGATACAATAGTGATTTTCCAAAGGTTTTTTGATACTTTCTTTTTTGGCAGGAAGGTTTTTGGCTCATGGGATCTGGCACAAGGCTTTGGAAAATTTTGTCTTCTTCCATTAGTAGCAATTGTGGAGTCTACATTTGAAAATTATCCGATGGGTTTTTTTGGCAAATTGTCATATGGGCTCTATGCAAAACTGATATTATATGTGTTGTGACCGCATTTTGTATGTGGTTTTGGGCGGGGTGCATAAACTAATCTATCAGATACTATAGGTTTATTTTATGAGCTGTGACCAGAGGTTTTCTTCCCAGGGTTCTTTCCTCCGGTATGCTCTTTGAATCCTGTGTAAGAAATAAAAAATATTAATAAAAAATTTTAGTGGAATAATCCACTTTTATTGAAAAAAAATAAAATTATCTTTTTAAAAATTTGACGTGTATGGCCCACATAAATTTGACGTAAAATTTAAAAAAATTGATTTTTTTTTTAAATAGAAAATAATTTTGTGTAGATTGATGACATGTAATCTTTCCTCAAAATTCATTAAAATAAGGGTAAGTGCACAAAGATGGTGGTCAAAAACGGAGGTATAAGTGGACACTTTTTTTCTAAAATCAGGTGAACCTGAACTTGGAGGCAAAATTTGAAAGTCATCCACTCAAGATACAAAGATAATTAAAGAACAAATATTGTATTACTCTGAATCTAGTTTCCAAACTACTAAACATTTTTAAAATTGGATAAGATTAAGGGGATCAAATCCTTTGCACACAAAAAATGGACCCTGATTTTTTCATAAAAACATAACATAGTGTCTGACGTGCGCATCAAAAAATTCATAGTTAGATTTAGTATTTTGACAAATCCTTTGGCAGAAAGATATTTAAGAGTGAGCACTAGAAGAAGTGTATTTTTTTGTAATTTTTTGTTGAGTTTTTTTTTTTATGATTTTTCCAATCGAGCACATCCTGAAAATTAGGTACCTATTTGTGCGCGAAGCATAAGTTGCACTAAAAAAATCAAAAATACAATTTTATTTTTTTTAAATTGTAAAGAATCAAGTGCACTACAATAATATATAATTGTTTTCTAATTTGGATAAGTATAGAAAACTTTATTAAAAAAATAGTGCACATATGTCTGTGAGAACTATGGAGACACTGGTAAAAGAAATTCAATAATAATATGTTATTGTTGTTCAAATTTTTAAAAAATTATATGGTTAGAAAGCTCATAAGATGGGTGAAAATATGGTGGCAATTGTAGAAATACCCACTTGATGAAGTGTAAACCTGATGATGACAAAGTCAAGAAACCAAGTTGATAAAATAAAACATGTCAAAAAGGAGGGAAAAGGAGGGAAATCAAACTTTCAAACCGTAGCTTTGTCATCCAGGCCTATTTCCAAGCCTAAAGAGTCAAAAGTGCGTACGGGGTACCTATGGTATAAAAAGCGCGTACGAGGTACTTATGGTGTAAGAAGCGCGTACAGTCTATCTTAACTATAAAAAGCGCGTACGCGCTATTTTTACTATAAATAGCGCGTACGTTCTTTTAATGTTTAAATTTTTGGAGTGTGTATAGTATGATATTGTATATATAATATATAAATTATATATAATATAAAAATATATAATATTTAAATATATATGTATATAATAATATATAATATATTAAGTATATATATACACACATAGGTGTGTATGTATGTGTATTGTCTCCCTCTCTCCCCCTCTCAAGCACATACAAGGTCTCTCTCTCTCTCTCTCTCTCTCTCTCTCTCTCTCTCTCTCTCTCTCTCTCTCTCTCTCTCTCCCTCTCCCTTTCTCCCTTCCTCCATACCCTCTCTCTCTCTCTCTCTCTCTCTCTCTCTCTCTCTCTCTCTCTCTCTCTCTCTCTCTCTCTTATTCTCCCTCCAATATATCCTCTTTTTGTTTGCATATAGATGAGGTGATAAGAAGATTGACAAGGTGGTCGGTTTTTTTTTTTTAAAGAAGATAGGATATAAAGTAGAATGTTTGAAGAAGATGAACGTATTGGCTTCTTTGGATCATGTGGATGTATTGGTTGGATAATCTTTATGGGTTGTATTGTGTACTAAGGGGTCATATGCCTTAGGACTCCATATGACCCCTTAGGTGTTGTTATGGGTCATATGGTGTCCTAAGGGGTCATATGGTTTTCTTTGATCCCATAGGACACCATATGACCCCTTAGGACTCCATATGGTGTCGTTATGGGTTGTATGGTGCCCTAAAGGGTCATATGGTGTTCTATGACCCCTTAGGATACCATATGATCCCTTAGGTGTCATTAGAGGTCATATTGTTTCCTAAGAGGTCATATGGTGTCCTATGACCCCTTAGGACACCATATAACCCCTTAAGACACCATACAACCCATAACAACACCATATGGTGTCCTAAGGGGTTATAGGATGCCATATGACCCCTTAGAACACCATATGACCTATAACAACACCATATGGTGTTCTATGACCCCTTAGGACACTATTTGGTGTCATTATAGGTCCTATGGTGTGTTAAGGGATCATATAGTGTCCTATGAGCCCTTAGATATTGTTAGGGGTTATATTGTGATCTAAGGGTTGTATGGTGTCCTATGACCCCTTAGGACACCATATGGTGTTGTTATGTGTCTTACGGTGTCCTATGACCCCTAGGATACCTTATGACCCCTTTGGACACCATATGGCATCGTTAGGGGTCATATGGTCTCCTACGACCCCTTGGGACACCATTTGACCCCTTAAGACTCCATATGGTGTCCTAAGAGGTCATATAATGTTCTATGACCCCTTAGGACACCATTTGGTGTCATTATGGGTCGTATGGTGTGCTAAGGGGTCATATGGTGTCCTATGACCCCTTAGGACTCCATATGACCTTTTATGTGTCGTTATGGGTCATATGGTGTCTTAAGGAGTCATGTGGTGTCCTATGATCCCTTAGAACACATGCATGGATCCCTAGGATACCATATGACCCCTAAGAATACCATATGACATGAAAAAACACAAAGTGGTGTCCTCCAAATTCAAGTTCTCCTACGACCCCTTAGGACACCATTTGACCACTTAGGACTCCAATATGGTGTCGTTATGGGTTGTATGGTATCGTAAGAGGTCATATATTGTTCTATAACCCCTTAGGACACCATTTGGTGTCATTATGGGTTGTATGGTGTGCTAAGGGGTCATATGGTATCCTATGACCCCTTAGGACTCCATATGACCTCTTATGTGTTGTTCTGGGTCATATGGTGTCCTATGACCCCTTAGGACACATGTATGGATCCCTAGGATACCATATGACCCCTAAGAATATCATATGACCCTAGAGATGGAGAGAGGGGGAGGAGAGGGAGGGAATGGAAGAGAGATACACCTAAGAGAGGAGGAGAGTGAGATAGAGAGATAGAGACTGAGAGGGAGAGACAAGAGATAAATGAGAGAGAGGGGGGATAGAGATAGAGAAAGGGAAAGGGAGGGAGAGAGAGAGAGAGAGATAGAGAGAGAGGGGGAAATAGAGGGAGAGATAGAGATAGAGAGTGACACAGAGAAGGGGACTCAAAGAGAGAGAGAGAGAGAGAAAGAGACAGATAGACAGACAGACAAACAGACAGAGACAGAGAGATAGAGACAGATAGAGAGACAGAGACAGACAGACAGACAGACAGACAGACAGACAGGGTGAGAGATAGAGAGATTTTGAGTGAGAGGGAGGAAGGGATGGAAGGAGAGTACAAGAGACTAGAGAGAGAGAGGTGCGAAGAGAGGGAGAGAGTGAGAAAGAGAGGTAATGAGAAAGGGAGAGAGGGAGAGAATGAGAGAGCTACACCTAAGAGAAGGAGAGAGTGAGATATAGAGAAAGAGGATGAGAGGGAGAGACTTCCGAGAGAGAGAGAGACTTAAGTGAAAAATAGAAATGGAGGGGGGGAGGTAGGGAGAGAGTGGGAAAGAGATACACACCGAGAGGGAGAGAGACTAGAGAGAGAGAGAGAGAGAGAGAGAGAGGTTGATAGACAGAGACTTGATAGAGAGAAGGAGAGAGACTTGAGAGAAAGAGAAATGGAGAGAGAGGGGGAGAGAGAAAGAGAGTTAGAGGGAAAAAAATACTTGACAAAGGAAGAGAAAGGGAGGGGGGGGAGAGGGATAGAATGAGAGAGAGAGAGAGAGAGACTGAAGAGAGGGGGAGAGAGTGAGAGATAGAGATATTTGAGAGAGGGGGAGAAAGAGAGGATAGATGAAAGAGAGAAAGAGGGTGAGGAGATGAGAAAGAGAGGGAGAGATACCCAAGAGAGGGAAGAAAGTAGAGAGGGAGATGCGTAAGAGACAAAAAGGTAGGGTTAAGGAAGAGAGAGGGGGAATGTAGGGAAGAGATGAGAGAGATAAATCTAATATAAGCATGCTGATTACTGAAATTTGACTATGTCTAAAATTTATAGGAATACTCAAAAAAACTAGAATCTACATTATAACTCTTAGAGATCTGGAACCACTCTCAAACATCCTGACAATATATACATAAAATATAACTTAAAATACTTAAATGTTATATTATATATATATATATATATATATATATATATATATATATATATATATATATATATCCTACCAAAAAACCTAATGGAATACTAAATGAATTGCATTTTATTCACAGACAAACGAGTACATGGTTTAAAAAATAAAACCACGTACGGGGTTTTTAGTTTCTAAACCGCGTACGTGGTTTTAGTTTTTAAACTGCATACAGGGTTCTTAGTTTCTAAAGCACATACGTGGTTTTAGTTTTTAAACCGCCTACGCGGTTAGTATACTTAAACCCCGTACGCGGTTTAGCTTTGGTTAGGCTCAGCAAAATGAGCCTAAACACGTACAGGGTTCTTTAAATTTGAAATACCCCATGTGCGTTTTGTTGTTTTTCATGTTTTTTTGGGGGTGTGTCCACTTTTCTGACCATGCCATCTTTGTGCACTTACCCATAAAAATGTTATTAAATTAACAAAATTAGTTAATATTTCAAGTTTATGGACCCGATTTTTTAGTATAAATTAAATGAAAAATAGTTAAAATAATCAATTTTTAAATAAATTTACATATTTAGAATCTAGATAGTATTATCTGAAATGAGTTTTAATTTCGTATAAAAATTATCTAATTAGAGGCACATAAACTATTTCAGAAGTTCATATTTGTGCTTTCGTTCATGGAGATTTGAATTTGCAGGTCCATGTCTTAGGTGTGGCCATCCCAGGCCTATCCCTAACCTAATCCTGAGGCAAGTGGCGAGTTGTGGAATCAACTTCCACATAACGGGCCCCTGTTTTCAAAATGGGGGCCCATTCCTAAATTACCGTTACCGTTACCACAAGTAGAAGGCATCAATGAAAACCAAGTTATTTGTGCATACTTTATGTTTCATTTTGAATAATTACAAGTAAGTTATTTAGTTTTGTACCCTTAAGGAAACTCCCTTTGAAGAGTCGTGATGTATGCTTTATGTTGTATTTTAAATTGAATGCATCCTCATTATAAAAACTAATCATATGTATTTATTTTTTCCAGGTCTCTCAAAGTAGACTTGGCCTCAATGACTACTATTGTTTGTGCATACTTGTATTTTGAGAGATATATCCTTATTATTATAATTTAAATAGACTATTTTTTATTTTATTTTAGGTCTTCCACATGTACATGGCATCAATGAATTCTATTATTTATGCTTTTACAAATATGTTCAAGGTTGAATTTTTAAACTTTACTTGAGTAAAGTAATATTCTTGCACTTGAATGTTGAATTATGATTGTGTATTTAATACGATATATATTTTTTTTGTAGGTCCCTTAGGAGATGAAGTCAAAGATTTTAGATAGGTCTGCTTGATTACATTTTGTGTAATATACATAAATGAGAGACTATTGGTCAAATTTATGAGTGAGATAATTATGTTTTAATCAAGTTCTATTCAATATATTACATATTCTATGGGGTAAATTTAATTTCATACATAGCACACTGGTTCTACTTGTTGGACCCCACCATACCACCTACTGTGTTCCTTACACTTTGCTCTTATCATCATTATTATTGAAATGGTAATTATATATTTAAACCTATGTTTTGACACTTTTCTCTTAAATCATCATTATTATTGTAATGGTGATTATATATTTGATTATATATTTTGTGTATCTATATGTTATAATTATAAGATATGTTTTGATACTTTGGTCTTATCATCATTGTTAGTTGAGGATGTACACCTTTATTTTATCTAATCACAAGTTATTTAAATAAAATTCCATCAATAAAATTTCAAGTCCACATAATCCATATAAAGTTATTTAAGCACAAGTTCCATAAATAAAATTTCAAGTCCACATAATCCATATAATATCTAATCCATATATATCTAGATGGTAAAATGATTAACTCCACATAATATCTAATGTGCATATATATGTAGTCCAAAAAATATATATGATCTAATCCTATTATGCAACTATCCATATATATAAAGTATGTGCACGTCCAAGACAATACATACAATGTTAAAAAATAAGTACATGTGTAAACAAATGTGTAAAGTACATATCATATAAAATAGTACATGTACATCATATCAGAGCCAAATAAACAGTAAAATCTAAGTGATATCATCAATAACATCTCGTGGTCTCTTCTCCCCGAGACATGGACCAGATCTGCCCGTCTCATGTTGTACAAGGAAAAAATAAATAATATTAAAATAATTGATTAACTATTAAAAGATAATCATTTCTCAAATACAGTTGGAATATATAAATTAAGTTACAAACTTACCATGGTATGCATGTGCACATCAACTCCAGTAACTTGTTCTGCATGTACTATATGCTCAGGAGTTGTGCCATCTTGTATACAAGATAAGAAACATGATATAACGAACATGAGCACATACATGTGTTTATTTTTTTATTAAATAAAAATGAACATTTATAATTTGATTAAGTAATCATATAATAAAATATCACATACATAAGGTTGCTCATCTCCTCTAGCAGTATATGTTGGCATTTGCATGAAGATTGCATTAATGATATGTTATGTTGTCATTAATGTCAATTGAACCGGTAACGATATTGTTGATATTGTTGTTATTGTTGATATTGTCTTGTAATCGGTAGGAAGAGCTTTGTGAAGGAAATTATAAACCGGTATGTAAGTTTGTGAGTTGAACCAGTAACCGGTGTAAAAGGTTAAACCCTTTCTATGTTATGTAAGCGGTAAACCCTACCGGTTGTTTTTTGTCAAACCCTAACCGATTAAGGTTGTTGAATTGGTTGTGTTGGTTTGTGATCTGATGTTGAGCGGTAATGATGGTGACACGTAAGATCATTGTATGAAGACAAGGTCAATTGTTTTGGCTTGTTTGTTTGTTTGTTTGTCTATGGAATGAGCAAAGTGTATTGCATCTAATGCAAAGCGGGTGATGAGTTACTGAGCTCAATGAAGCGGTAATCACGGAGAGGTTGAGGTTTTCTTAATTGATGTGTAGAGATTGCTATAAAATCCAACTGTCATACTTGTACCAACCTGTTTATAATCTTGATGAGAGGATTAGACTTTTATTGTGTTACCAACCTAATTGATTTGTATTTAAGGTCAATGAAGTTATTTTGTTTAGTGTTGGCAAGAGTTGGCAGAAATTAGTTGAGTGTGTGGTTGTCGAACCGGATAATGAGTCTGTAATTTGAGTAAAGCCAGATAGAAGCTTAAATGGATCTGATCAAGCAAGTATAGTGCTATTCAGATAGATCAAGAAACTCTTGATGTTTTCTAACAATTACACCAGAATTGAAATCCCCTAACCAGATAAGCTCTAACAAGCTTGGTTACTTATTAAATCCTCTAACAAGGTGGTCCATTAGATTGGATTTTCAAATCCTCTATTGAGGTTACTCCTTACAGGGTATTTGCTTCTAATAAGGCATTTGCACTCAGTCCCTTAACCAAGTGATTCCTAACAGGATCAGTTCTTAACAGGACTTTTATAAAAAAAAATTAACAGGCTTGGCTCCTAACAGGGCGAACTTCAGAAGAGTTTAGATATTATCTTGCGAGTCCCATCTCACTGTGGTTTTTACCTATTTGGGTTTTCCACGTATAAATACTTGTGTCATGTGGTGAATGTTTTTGTGGTTATGATCTTATGGTTGATTTGATTAACTACTTAACTATTTTTGTAAGGCATGATAATCGGAAGCATTGAGAAATAAAGCATTGGCATATGATAAAGCATTTGGATGTTTACAAGTTAAATATTGTTTACTGTTAAGTTGCTATAACAGTCAACCAGTATTCTTATGAGTATTGATCTTGACATTGGTATTTCATTGATAAGTTTACTTTGTATGTTTGAGTTTGAGTTTGGGAAGTTTGTATCAGTTTTTCTATTTACAGATTCACCCCTCCCCCCCCCCTCTCACTAATCTACCAGATACTTATTCTTTCATCATACCATCAATTGGTATCAGAGCAATTTCAGGTCCTCTATGGTCTAATCCTAACAACTTGAGGAAAATATCTGCTAGATCATGATGAAGAAGGAAGGTTTGAAGTTCAACAGATAAAACTACAGGATATGGAAAGACAGAATGAAGATTTACATCAAGAGTCTGGGAAGTCGGTATTGGGATCATGTAGATACTAAGTATATTGCACCTACTGGAATTCTGACTGATGATCAGAAGAAAGAACAACAAGAAAATCATCAAGCATTGGAGGCTATTATCAGTTCCCTGTCTAGTGTTGAATATTTTCATGTTCATGGTCTTGAAACTGCATATGAAGTATGGAAAATACTTGAAGAGATTTATAGCGGTGATGAACATGTTAAGATTGCTAAAGAAGATATTCTAAGAGGAAAGTTTGATGACATGAGTATGTTTGAAGGTGAGAATATCCAGCAATATGGTCAAAGGATAAAAGAGATAGTCGGTGAAATTAAGAGTGCAAGAGGGAAAGTGGAAGATACCACAGTAACCAGTAAGGTACTGAGAACCCTGCTACTGGTCTATGCTATTCGAGTTGCAACTATTCAGGATCTGAAGTTCATTGACAAAACTAAGGTAATTCTCGACTCCATCATTGGCAAGTTTACTGCTTTTGAATTAAATGGTTATGATGGTAGTGTACAGAAATTTGAGTCTGCATTTAGAGCTTTTGTTTTTAACCCATTTGTGAGAAAAAGTAGAGATACTATTCATAGTTATGAATCTAGATCCAGCAAAGATGTTGATGATGAAGACAATAGTGGATCTTGAAGCATTATTGGCAAAGCAGTTACCTAGAGGCACTGGTAAATATAGAGGTAAATTACCTTTAAAATGTTTTGAATGCAACAAGATTGGTCATATAGCGGCTAATTATCCTAATGGTGAAAATGAACACAAGAGAGATAAATTCAAGAAGTATAAGGGTAAAGGAAAGAGATATTGTCTTATTGCTATTGATAATGGTATCAATGATGAAGAATTTGACGGTGATGCTAGTGAAGGTATTGTGTTTGTGGCTATTAAGGAAGAGATATCACACCAAAAGGCATTAGTATCTAGGATGGATAACTTTTATGATTGGATCATTGTTAGTGGTTGTTCACATCATATGACCGGTAATCAGAGCAAATTTCTTTCCTTGAAAGAATTTGATGGCGGTTTTGTTAGATTTGGCAATGACTCACCCTGCATGGTTAAAGGTAAAGGAGTTATTTCTCTTAATGGGAAGAGCAGTGCAGATGATGTCTATTGGGTTGAAGGACTAAAGAAAAATATTTTGAGTGTGGCACAACTCAATGATAAAGGATACCCACTGGAGTTTAAAAATGGTATGTGCAAAATCTTTGACAACAAAGGTGAATTGATTGCAACTGAGAAACAAACTAAAGGTAACTTGTTTCATCTTAATTCTAAAGTCAGCAACTATTTTATTGCTAAAATAGATGATAGACGGCTTTGGCATAGGATATTTTGTCATATAAACTTTGATAACATTGTTAAAGTGAGTAAGTCCAAGAAAGTGAGAGGTTTGCATCAGTTAGACAAACCGGTTAATGCTCTTTGCAAAGAATGTCCGTTAGGAAAGATGACTTCTTCAACTTTCAAAAGTAAATCCTTTTCAGTGGAGCACTTATTAGATTTGGTTCATACAGATCTTTGTGGACCAATAAGAATAAAAAGCATTCAAGGTGACAGATATTTTATGATTATCACTGATGATTGCTCAAGGATGATGTGGGTCACATTCTTAAAAGATAAGACTGAAGCTTTTGGTAAGTACAAGACATTCAGGGCCTTAGCTAAGAAAGAGAGTGGTAAGAAGATAAAATGTCTGAGGACAGATCAAGGCAGTGAATTTACTTTTAAGGAATTTACTAGGTACTATGAAGAGAATGGTATCAAATAATAAATTTCTGCACCAAGGACGCCATAACAGAATGGTGTCACGGAAAGGAACAATCGGTCAGTTGTTGAAGCTACTAGGACAATGTTGATACAAGGAAGTGTAGTGAAAACCTTTTGGAGAGAAGTTGTCAGCACAGTTGTCTACACAATGAACCAGGTTCTGGTAAAGAGAGGTAAGGAAAAGACTTCTTATGAATATTGGAATGGAAGATCACCTAATGTTAACTATTTTAAGATATTTGGAAGCAAATGTTTTATTAAGAGAGGTGATTACATTAGCAAATTTAAGGCTATGAGTGATGAAGGTATATTTCTTGGCTATTCCACCAAGAGTAAGGCCTACAAATGTTTTAACAACTGGACACAAAGAATTGTTGAGAGTGATGATGTTCGAGTGGATGAATTTCCTGAAGTCTCAGAAGGAACCAGTTCAGACAAAAATGATGAAGATCCTTGCATTTTGTTTTTGGAACCAGAAGCTGTGAAATCTGAAACCGGCAAAGAAAATTATGATGCACCATTCCAACCAAAACAAATAAATTTAGAAGAAGATGATGACAACGAAGAAGCTAAACCTGAAGATAATGATCATGTTATTCCTAGATATGTGAGACTGAATCACAATCCTGAGCAGATTATTAGAGATAAGGATGTTGGAGTGCTAACCAGAAGAAGAATCAAAGAGAATTCTTGCATGATCTCCACCATTGAACCAAGAACTGCTAAGGAGGCATTTGGTGGTGATCATTGGGTTAAAGCTATGGAGGAGGAATTGGATCAAATTGAGAAGAACAACACTTGGACCCTAGTACCCCGACCGGTAAATATGAATGTTATAAGTGCTAAATGGTTATACAGGAACAAGTTGAATGAAGATGGTGTTGTAGTTCGCAATAAGGCAAGATTAGTCTGGAAGGGTTATGTGCAAGAAGGAGAAGATTATGGTGAAACTTTTGCACTAGTAGCAAGACTGGAAGATGTCATAACTTTACTTGCATTTGTAGCCCATAAGAAGTTCAAGGTATATCAGATGGATGTTAAGTCTGCATTTTTTAATAAAATATTGGAAGAAGAGGTATTTATAGAGTAGCCAGATGGTTATGCTTTGATTGATGAGAAAGATATGGTATGCAAATTGCATAAGGCTTTATATGGATTAAAGCAAGCACCCAGAGCATGGTATGAAAGGCTTCATACACATCTAATGAAGATAGGATTTATGAGAACCAGTGATGATAGTAACATATATCTCAAATCTAAAGGAGATGAAATACTAGTCAACGAAGTATTTGTTGATGATATTATATTTGGAGGTAATGATGTCATGAGAAATAGTTTTGCAGATGAAATAAAAAATGAGTTTGAAATGTCTTTAGTAGGGGAAATAAAAAAATTCATAGGCTTTCAGATACAACAAATGAAGAATGGTATTTTCATTATACAGTCTAAGTATGTGAAAGAGGTTTTGAAGACATTTGGCATGAGTAACTATAAACCAATTGGGACACCAATGGTTACAAGTTGTAAGTTGTCTAAGGAAGGTGAATCTAATTCTATTGATGAGAAGGATTACAGGTCAATGATTGGCAAATTGCATTATGTTGTTCACAGTAGACCGAACATAGCCCATGCAATTGGCATAGTTGCTAGATTCCATAAGAATCCTAAGGAGACACACTTTATAGAAACCAAGAGAATCTTTAGATACCTGAAAGGTACTGTTGACTATAGATTATGGTATCCATATGGAGAAAACTTTGGTTTGAAAGCATATAGAGATGCTAATTGGGCAGGAAATGTTGATGACCAGAAAAGGACAACCGGTGGAGCATTTTTTCTTGGAGGAAGGCTTATTTCATGCAGTAGTAAAAAGAAGAGTTGTACTTCACAATCTACTATTGAAGCTGAGTATTTTGCAACTTATATAAATTGCACACAAGCTATTTGATGAGGCACATTTTGGAAGGTTTTAAGATGAAAATTTCAAAACCTATAAAGATTTTATGTGATAATACAAGTGCCATAAATATTTCCAAGAATCCTATTTTTCATGCATGAACCAAGGACATTGAATTGAAGTATCATTTCTTGAGGGAAAAAGTTCAGAGTAAAGATGTTATCTTAGAGCATGTTTCTACCAAGGAGCAGCATGCGGATATTTTTACCAAACCTCTGCCTAAGACTACTTTTGAGTATCTTAGAAGTCAGTTAGAGGTTGTCCCTCTTCATAAAGTTAGTTGAGCATGATGTTGACAAGGGTTGGTGTAGAAGTGGATATATTCCACAGGGGGAGCATCAAGTTGTAGTATGTTGTTGATGCATAGTGAAAATTTAACATTACATGTTTTACTTTCAATTTGGCATTGTTGTCAAAGGGGGAGAAGCATTATGTGATTATGGGAAGGAAAACCAGTGACAGACTAAAGACAGAGAGCATGTGAATACTTGTGAATACATGGTAATGTAAACCAAGATTCCTATTCACAATCACAACAGCAAAGCAATGGTGTTGATATTTGTATTGCCATCAATGCCAAAGGGGGAGATTGTTGGCATTTGCATGAATATTTCATTATGATATGTTATGTTGTCATTGATGTCAATTGAACCGGTAATGATATTGTTGATATTGTTGTTATTGTTGATATTGTCTTGTAATTGGTTTAAAGAGCTTTGTGAAGGATATTGTAAACCGGTATGTAAGTTTGTGAATTGAACCGGTAACCGGTGTAAAAGGTTAAACCTTTTATTTGTTATGTAACCGGTAAACCCTACCAGTTTTTTTTTGTTAAACCCTAACCGATTAAGGTTGTTGAATTGGTTATGTTGGTTTATGATCTGATGTTGAGCGGTAATTATGGTGACACGTAAGGTCATTGCATGAAGACAAGGTCAATTGTTTTGGCTTGTTTATTTGTTTGTTTGTCTAGGGAATGAGCAAAGTGTATTGCATCTAATGCAAAGTGCGTGATGAGTTACTGAGCTCGATGAAGCAGTAATCAAGGAGTGGTTGAGGTTTTCTTAATTAATGTTTAGAGATTGCTATAAAATCTGATGGTCATACTTGTACCGACTTGTTTGTAATCTCAATGAGAGGATTAGATTTTTGTTGTGTTACCGACCTAATTGATTTGTATTTAAGGTCAATGAAGTTGTTTTGTTTAGTGTTGGCAAGAGTTGGCAAAAATCAGTTGAGTGTGTGGTTGCTGAACTGGATAATGAGTCTGCAGTTTGAGTAAAGGTAGATAGAAGCTTAAATGGATCTGATCAAGCAAGTATAGTGCTATTCAGACAGATCAAGAAACTCTTGTTGTTTTCTAACAATTACAGCAGAATTGAAATCCCCTAATTTGGTAAGCTCTAACAAGATTGGTTACTTATTAAATCCTCTAACAAGGTGGTCCATTAGATTGGATTTTCAAGTCCTCTATTGAGGTTACTTCTTATAGGGTATTTGCTTTTAACAAGGCATTTGTAGTCAATCCCTTAACCGGGTGGTTCCTAACAGGATCAGTTCTTAATAGGACTTTTGTAAAAGCTTTAACAGGATTGGCTCCTAACAAGGTGAACTTCAGAAGAGTTCCAATATTATCTTGTGAGTCCCATCTCACCGTGGTTTTTACCTATTTGAGTTTTCCACGTATAAATACCTATTTCATGTGGTGAATGTTTTTGTGGTTATGATCTTATGGTTGATTTGGTTAACTATTTTTGATAAGGCATGATAATCGGAAGCATTGAGAAATGAAGCATTGGCATATGATAAAGCATTTCGATGTTTACAAGTTAAATATTGTTTACTGTTAAGTTGTTGTAACAATCAACCGATATTCTTATAAGTACTGATCTTGACAGTGGTATTTCATTGACAAGTTTACTTTGTATGTTTGAGTTTGAGTTTGGGAAGTTTCTATCAGATTTTCTATTTGCTGATTCACCCCCCCCCCCTCTTAGTAATCTATCAGATACTTATTCTTTCATCATACCATCAATATCTTGTGCACCTTGATGTGTATGTACATTGAAATCAATGCCAAATGTAGTGCTAGCTAAGTCTTGTACAAGGTCAAATTCAAAGTGTCCAATTAAATGTCAATTTAAGAGTCAAAATAAGGTCAAATTAAGTATTAATTACATATTAAGACCTCAAAGGATGTCGATGTGCATTCAAATTAGCTCTGATAATGATGAGGATAACCTATCTTGATAGTAGTGTCCACCTACAAATATGCATTTAATGAAATCATATTTATTGAACATATATATGTGTATTAAATAATTTCAAGTTAAGTTACAATGTTGTAAGAACATATTTAATTTATAAATTCTAAGATACATACAATAGATGGTGTCACAGTTGTCACACCCTCTTCTCAATGTGATGTAGAGGGTCCCTCATGACTTGAAGCCTAGAGAAAGAAGCATTCAATTTATCAACATGAAAATTTATATAGTATATGATGATAACATATTAACTTAAAAATCTAGTACAATGTCTAGGTAGAAATTGATACTATACCCCAAAAGGTGTGCCAAGTTGTGTAGCTTCTCGATATGATGTAGAGGGTCCCTCATGACCTGAAGCCTGGAGAAAGAAGCAATCAATGTATCAAAATGAAAATTTATATAGTATATGATGATAACATATTAACTTAAAAATCTAGTACAATGTCTAGATAGAAATTGATACTATACCCCAAAAGGTGTGCCAAGTTGTGTAGGAGTAGATGCAATATTGACTCGACATTTGGTGTAGTCCTTAATTTATACCTATATTTAATGAAGTATTAGATTGACATGTACACGTATATATATCTATACCTTCTCAAGATGATCATCAGAGCAAAGAAAATCCATATATGATGTCATCATAGTATCATCTGTTGCATCATGCTCAACTGCAACTAAAGTGGATCTTGGATCAGTAGTAGGACCTACACACATCTGATGACATCTCGTACACATATGTGGCATCGATCGAGGAGCGGATGCCATGTGTGTAGCTTGCTCACTCAGGTTACCTGTGAGGGAAGTCAAAGCATCTAATATTGAA
Organism: Cryptomeria japonica; assembly: GCF_030272615.1. Lineage (NCBI taxonomy): Eukaryota > Viridiplantae > Streptophyta > Pinopsida > Cupressales > Cupressaceae > Cryptomeria > Cryptomeria japonica. Next base: position 467,660,248 of record NC_081412.1, on the reverse strand, counting down.
ATGAATGATGTATTTTGCACATCTACAAGAATCGATGGAGCAACAAGTGGAACCATGGGTAGATCTAGTAGGGGATTATTACTGCGTGCCCCTAATCTATGTAGTGGCATTCCACGACCAACACCTTGGAATGACTTAATATCAAAATAATTTGGTTTTTGGTGCATTACAAATTCACAGTATAATTTCTTCAAAAAATATAAAGGAACCTCATAATTACGATGTGGTGGATAATCAAAAACCATCCACCATCTATCCCAAAAGTGTCTACCCATTTCTGGATGATCACACCACCTAATCGAAAAAAATTTCTGGCTAGGTTGCATTGGTTCTCTTGTTTTTGGGTTAGTAAAAAATGGACATAAATGAGCTTTGGTTATTCTAAGATCAGTGATTTTCCTATAAGTTAATCCATCAGCATAAAAATCACGCAACTCTTGTCATCGTGTATGAAATTGATCTAGTTGATAATCAACTGATCTAACTGCCAACAGTTTGCATTGATTTGGCAAACTCTAGAAGATGGGGTGGGGGGGTGATTGGCTCATTTTGGATTGAAGTGATATTTTGTTCAATAACTAGTAGGTTTTTATTAATTTTTTCTCTTAAATGGAATTCATCTAATCTAGGGGGTGGAGGTGGAGGTGGAGGTGGAGGAGGAGGGGGAGGGGGATGTGGTGGGGGATTCTCACCTAACAATTCATCTATGTCAAAAACATCCATCATAACAAAGATCTCATGCATATATAAAGATATACATGAATTATATACAACTCTATGTCAAAGAAGAATCTATTTTAGTTTTAAAAAAACATTTATAAATAGTAACATTTTTATGTTATTGAATGAGATACGCATGAAATATAATATAATATTGAACTTAAAAAAAAAAATACATGTACATACTATTGAATCTTTCAATATAAAATTTGTGCACAAAACTTAATAAAAACTTTCATTGAAAATTCATAAATCTATTATATATTCAATCTAATGCATTCATTTCTTGTAAAATGTATCAACTATTAAAATCAATATAAAATATTCCATACATGAACTTGTAAAAAAAGTAAAATAAATGCATTGAGCAGGAAGTTGTTGACAGTTCAAGAATTACAGTTGTAGAGCATAGGCATAGAAGGTTTCAAAGACCTCTATGAAGGGGATGAAGACTTCTCATCGGCTTACAAGGTTTGCAAAGAGTTTAAGAACCATTTCCATGGTGAGTATGCAGACTACACTCTCTAAAATGGTCTCTTGTTCAAGGGGAACCAGTTGTGTGTGCCTAGAGGATCTATGAGGGAGAACCTCATCCAAGAAAAACATAATGGCAGTTTGAGTGGACACTTTGGGATTAATAAAACCTTGGATTTAGTACAGAGGTACTACTATTGGCCAAAGTTGCCAAGGGATGTGAAAAGATATGTATAACAATGTGGTGTATGTCAAAGAGAAAAAGGAGGATGAAGCAATGCTAGTCTCTATCAACCATTACCGGTCCCTAATAGACCTTGGGAATGCATAAGCATGGACTTTGTAGTAGGACTTCCCAAGACTAAAATAGGTATGGACAGCATCTATGTGGTAGTAGATAGATTTTCCAAGATGAGTCATTTCATACCATGTAAGACTACACATGATGCTAGCTATGTTGCACATCTCTTCTTCAAAGAGATTGTTAGGATTCATGGACTCCCTTTAAGCATTGTTTCAAATAGGGACAGCAAGTTCATGGGTCATTTTTGGCAAACATTATGGAGGAGACTAGGAACTAACTTGTCATTTAGCTCAGCTTACCATCCACAAACAGATGGTCAAACTGAAGTCATCAATAGAGTGTTAGGCAATTTGTTGAGATGTCTAACTAAGGAGTATGGTCAGACATGGGACCTTATCATTCCTCAAGTAGAGTATGCATATAATGACAGTGTGAATAGGACCACTGGTAGAAGCCCTTTTGAGGTTGTGTATGGTAGACATCCAAGGGGAGTATGTGAGTTGAGAGAACTTAGTAGTTTGGAGATAAAGAGTGGACAAGCAGAGGACTTCACCCAAACCATCAAGGAAGTCCAAGAGCAAGTTAAGAAGGCCATCCTTGAATCCACTCACAAACTGAAAGCCAAAGTGGATGAGAAAAGGAGAGAAGTTCAGTTCAAGGTGGGTGACAATGTGATGGTCCCTTTGAGCAAAGCTAGGATGCAAAGTAGTAAGCCTACCAAACTGTCGATGAAGAGGGTAGGACCTTGTCAAATTCTAGAAAAATATGGTGAGAAAACCTATAATGTGGATTTACCTTCAGACTTAGCCATTTCACTAGTCTTCAATGTTGTTGATCTGGTAATGTACAAGGGAGAGATAGCAGAGCAGACTGAGAACCAAGCCAAGGTATTACAAGACTTGGATGTGAATACCTTACTCAAGTGAAGAAGCCTAAAGCAGTGGAGATCTTGGAATCAAGAATGAAGAAGTCTACTAGACACCAGGTCTACATGGAGAACTTAGTGAAATGGGCAGGTCAACCAGCATCTGAAGCTACATGGGTGGAGGAGAGCAAGTTCAAGAAGCTTGGCATAGACCTGGCTCTCATTTCTTCTCCTATTTCTTCATTGTGTGCAAAGGGGGAGTATGGTACAGGAGAACCCTTTCAAGCTCTCCCTCCTTCTTGTTTTGTTGGTATTATGCTTCTTATGAAGCCATTGTATATAAAATAATGAGCCAAGTGCTCATAGGTCCTAGGTAGGGTCGTAGAGGAGATCTTAGGGGTCATAAGTCAAAATTGTGATTGCCTTGAAAATGGAGGCTATGTGTGTCCTAGAGGTGTTTAGGGGCCCTTCATATCATGGTGGTGTCCTTAGGATGGCCCATTGTGGGTCTAGGAGTCATGAAGAGCAACATTGGGAAAGTTGCTCAAAAGTTGCAAAAGTTGCATGACAATTTTTAAAAGTTGTCAAGCAACTTTTCCACCATGATGTCACTTTAGGTTGGCGTGGACAACCCTAAATGTGGCACACTAACCGAGGTATGGGTAGTATAAGATGTTACAAACCCTAAGGTAAAGGGTTGGTTGTCAGAGATTTTATGGCTCAAGCAAACTGTATTGACTGTTTGTTTTTGAGTTACCAGTTTTGTTTGAATGAAGTTACTAAGCAAACAACTAGATTGATTTGTGATCAAACCTATGTGGAATGTCTTCTTTCATGTATATATCTTCATTGTGAGTGATTAGATTAGCTTTTTGTTTACCAGTTGAGTGTGTTTGTAAATAGTTTGTGGATTGCAGTCTTACTGTCTAGTTTAGGACCAGTTTGAGTAAATGAAGTCTTGACTCCATTCCCCATTGTGGAACCACCATGAAACCATGGGGAATGGATGTGGAGACCCTATACTATAGTCCCAAGCAAGTGGGTCCCTTGGAAATGCAAGGAGGCCAAGAAAATACCCATTCCTAAGCAAGACTGGATAGTGCCCGGTTAGAAATGGTTGTTGGTGCAGAGGTCTTGGAGAGCAAGGTTGATTAGTGGAGAGTGCATCCTTTGGAGGAAGTGTAGAGGAGTGAGTGAAGCATCATTGGTGTGAAGGAGGAGCCTCCACCAATCCAAACAAGGTGGCTAAAACTTAAAACACTCACTGTGACCCAGGCAGATCCTAAAAACCCTCACAAAAACCCTTAAAAACCTTAAAATCCACCAAGGATAGAGTACGGACACCTGGAGGCCTAAAACCTAGAAAATCCTTGATTCCTTGCCAAATGAATGGTAGTCCCTTTTGGGAGATTGGGTTGTTTGTGCATCATTTGTGAGAGGGAGCCCTAGAAGACCAGTTAGGAGGCCTAATTGGTCCTAATCCTTGTAGCCATTTTTGAAGGCAAAAACCCAAAATTGTGAAATCGGTAAGGGGTTAGAGTCTTGAAACCTCTTGGGGGCTCATGAATGGGTGGAAAAACCTTGAAATAGACCTGATACAACCTTGCTAAGACCTTGGAAAGTGTGGATCAAGCTAAGCCCTTATTAGCCTTAGTAAGGGGATTTAAGTCTCATGAGTAAGTGAGACCTTAGGAGCAGCATTGCAACTCATTGGTGGGTGGATTGGGCATGGTCAGGCAATTTCTCAAGCAAAGGGAAGTCCTAGAGACCCTAGGCTATGTAGAGAACACCAGGTGATCCAAGGAAAGGATCCAAGAGCATAGACTAGGCTAGTTTATCCCAAACCCCATCCCATCAGATTGGTATCAAAGCGAGTAAAAGACTTGTTGGACTGTGTATGCCTCTATATACTGGTGAATCAGTAGGGGATAGTAGAATGGTTACTAATGCAGAGCTGGCTAGAGAGGTGGAAGAACAGAAGGAGAAAAATAGACTCCTTGAAGAAGTTGTGAGTGAGATGAGTGATAAACTGCAGGAAGTGGTGGATCTGAGGACACAAGGACCTTGGGATGAAGACACCAAGGGTAAAGGCAAGAAGACTATAGACATAGATGACATTATCCCTAAACCGGATCCCATGTTCAATGAAGAACCTTTTGTGAAAGTTATTAAGGCCTTGAACACCAAAGCCTTTGAAGGATTGCCACATTTCAATGGAAGAATGGATATAGACATTGTTATGGAATGGATTGAGGGCATGGAAAACCACTTTGAGTGTGAAGGAGTGACAGAGGCTCAGAAAGTTAAAGTTGCCAAATCAAGATTAAGGGGAGCAGCTTTGGCATGGTGGAAGTACCTGCAAGAGGAAAGAGTTAGTATGGGGAAGCTACCTATTGCAAACTGGAAAGCTGTGGTGGGTAAGATTAAGGAGAACTACTTGCCAGAGGATTATGAAGTCCAACTTCATAAGAAGAGATAAGGATTTAAGTAGAAGGATCTTGATGTGGCCTCCTACACAGAGGAGTTTCAAAAGCTATGTCTTAGGTCCAAAGTCCAAGAAGATGAATCCATTAAGGTGGCTAGGTATCTAAGTGGCCTAAAGTGGAACATTCAAGAGGAGATAAGCCTATGGACTCCTACTACTGTCCAGAAGTGTCATCAGCTTGCTGCCAAGGTAGAATAGAGGAACAAAAGCAAAGGAGACTCCAATAACAGGGGTAGAGGTAGAGGTAGAGATCAAGTGAACCACCGAGGTGGTTACCAAAGCAAGTCAAGTGAGCAGAGGAACCAAGGAGAAGCCAAGTTGACTGAACATGGCAGTGAAACCAATCCTAGAGGAGGACATTCTAGAGGAAGAGGTGCACAAGGTGGTCCAAATAGGGGTAGAGGTACCGGCAGAGGTAACTCCTATTTTTCAACCATGAAGTGTTACAATTGTGGACGATTGGGACACTCGGCATATAGATGCCCTGACAAGCCTACATCATCCAATAGTGGCAAGAGGGTTGCTTATGCACATGAAGACTCTTCAAGCAACAAAACACTTGAGGTGGATCATATTGAATCAGAGAGTGGAGAAAATCTAATGTTCAATAGGGTCTTGATAAGACAGCCAATCAAGAGTGAACCTAAGCATAGGAGAGCATTGTTTAGGGTAAGGTGCAAGATTCTTGGTAAAGTGTGCAAGGTGATAGTTGATTTAGGCTCAATTGATAATATCATATCAGAAGAGGCAGTTAGGAGGTTGAAACTCACAAGGATACCCCACACTAACCCATACAAGGTGACATGGTTGAATCATGAGCAGAGTGTGTTGGTCAATGAACAGACTTGGGTAGAGTTTTCCATTGGAGGATACAAGGACAAAATCCTTGTGATGTGTTGCCCATGGATGCATGTCATCTACTGCTAGGAAGACCCTGGCAATTTGATAGGAAGGTGATCTATGATGGAGAGGAGAACTCCATTTCCTTTAAGAAGGACAGCAAGACCTTCAAGATTCAGTCTTTGATAGAGAATGAAGAAGGAACTTCAAAGACACCTAGTGTCTTAATGGCTACTGGTAAAGAGTTTTTGAACTTGCTACATGAGGAGGAGATAGTGAAGTGTGCCATCTTTGTGAAACCAAAGGAGGAAGAAAACAAGTTGTAGACAGAAGTACGCAAGGAGGTGAAGCACATGTTGCAAGAGTATAAGGACATAGTGAGTGATGGAAAACCTGCAAAACTCCCACCTAGAAGGTCTATAAGTCATCAAATAGACTTTGTTCCCGATGCATCCTTACCTAACAAGGCTGCATATAAGCTCACACCTTATCAGAATAAGGAGGTAGCAAGGCAAGTGCAAGAGTTGTTGGAACAAGGACTGATTAAGAAGAGCATCAGCCCATGTGCAGTCCTGGTAGTGCTAGCATAAAAAAAAGGAGGTAAGTGGAGACTTTGCACTGACTCAAGAGCAATCAATAGGATTACCATAAGGTATAGGTGTCCTATTTCTAGAATAGAGGATCTAATGGATTGTTTAGGAGGGGCTATGTATTTCACCAAGCTAGACCTTAAAAGTGGTTATCACCAGATAAGAATTAAGGAGGGTGATGAGTGGAAGACTACTTTTAAAACCACAGATGGATTGTATGAATGGCTTGTAATGCCATTTGGACTCACCAATGCTCCAAGCACCTTCATGAGGTTGATGAATGAAGTGTTGAAGGATTTCACAGGCAGATTTGTGGTGGTGTATTTAGATGACATTCTCATCTATAGAAGAACCAAAGAAGAGCACCTTGAGCATCTGAGGTTGGTCTTAGAGAGGTTGCATGAGGAGAAGCTATCCATCAACCTAGAGAAGTGTGACTTCTTGAAGCAAGAGTTGGTTTACTTAGGATTTGTGGTGTCTAAGGGAACCTTGAAGATGGGTCCAAGTAAAGTGGAGGCAATCTTGAATTGGCTTGCACCTAAAATAGGGACTGAGGTAAGAAGTTTCCATGGATTAGCTCAATTCTATAGGAAGTTTGTGAGGAATTTCAGTGGCATATGTGCACCAGTCCTTGACACCATCAAAGGAGGTCTTAAAACTAAGTTTAAATGGATAGAGTAGGCTGACAAAGCATTTCAATTGTTGAAATAGGAAGTAGCCACAAAACCTATCCTTCTCCTACCTACGTTTGATAAGCTATTCACTTTGGAGTGTGATGCAAGTGGAACTGCAGTAGGTGGTGTATTGAGTCAAGAGGGAAGACCTGTGGCATTTTTTAGTGAGAAGCTTAATGAAGCAAAGAAGAAGTATTCAGCCTACGACCTAGAGTTATATGCATTAGTGCAGTCTCTAAAGAAATGGAGACATTACCTACTCCCAAAGGAATTTGTAGTGTTCACAGATAATCAGGCATTGAGTTATATCAACACTCAAGAGAAGCTAAGCAATAGACATCTAAAATGGATGGAATATCTCCAATCCTTCACCTTCACCATCAAGCATAAGAAGGGGAAACTTAACAAAGTGGCAGATGCATTGAGTAGGAAGTTGTTGACAGTTCAAAAGTTACAGTTGTAGAGAATAGGCATAGAAGGTTTCAAAGACCTCTATGAAGGACATGAAGACTTCTCATCAGCTTACAAGGTTTGCAAAGAGTTTGAGAACCATTTCCATGGTGAGTATGTAGACTACACTCTCCAAAATAGTCTCTTGTTCAAGGGTAACCAGTTGTGTGTACCTAGAGGATCTATGAGGGAGAACCTCATCCAAGAAAAACATAATGGCAGTTTGAATGGACACTTTGGGATTAACAAAACCTTGGATTTAGTACAGAGGTACTACTATTGGTCAAAGTTGCCAAGGGATGTGAAAAGATATGTAGAACAATGTGGTGTATGTCAAAGAGCAAAAGGAGGATGAAGCAATGTTGGTCTCTATCAACCATTACTGGTCCCTAATAGACCTTCAGAATGCATAAGCATGGACTTTGTAGTAGGACTTCCCAAGACTAAAATAGGTATGGACAGCATCTATGTGGTAGTAGATAGATTTTCCAAGATGAGTCATTTCATACCATGTAAGACTACACATGATGCTAGCTATGTTGCACATCTCTTCTTCAACGAGATTGTTAGGATTCATGGACTCCCTTTAAGAATTGTTTCAGACAGGGACAACATGTTCATGGGTCATTTTTGGTAGACATTATGGAGGAGACTAGGAACTAACTTGTCATTTAGCTCAGCTTACCATCCACAAACAGATGGTCAAACTGAAGTCATCAATAGAGTGTTAGGCAATTTGTTGAGATGTCTAACTGAGGAGTATATTCAGACATGGGACCTTATCATTCCTCAAGAAGAGTATGCATATAATGACAGTGTGAATAGGACCACTGGTAGAAACCCTTTTGAGGTTGTGTATGGCAGACATCCAAGGGGAGTATGTGAGTTGAGAGAACTTAGTAGTTTGGAGATGAAGAGTGGACAAGCAAAGGACTTCACCCAAACCATCAAGGAAGTCCAAGAGCAAGTTAAGAAGGCCATCCTTGAATCCACTCACAAACTAAAAGCCAAAGTGGATGAGAAAAGGAGAGAAGTTCAGTTCAAGGTGGGTGACTATGTGATGGTCCATTTGAGAAAAGCTAGGATGCAAAGTGGTAAGCCTACCAAACTGTCGATGAAGAGGGTAGGACCTTGTCAAATTCTAGCAAAATATGGTGAGAATGCATATAAAGTTGATTTACCTTCAGACTTAGCCATTTCACCAGTCTTCAATGTTGTTGATCTGGTAATGTACAAGGGAGAGATAGCAGAGCAGACTGAGAACCAAGCCAAGGTATTACAAGACTTGGATGTGAATACCTTACCTCAAGTGAAGAAGCCTAAAGCAGTGGAGATCTTGGAATCAAGAGTGAAGAAGTCTACCAGACACTAGGTCTACATGGAGAACTTAGTGAAATGGGCAGGTCAACCAGCATCTGAAGCTACATGGGTGGAGGAGAGCAAGTTCAAGAAGCTTGGCATAGACCCAGCTCTCATTTCTTCTCCTATTTCTTGATTATGTGTAGAGGGGGAGTATGGTACAGGAGAACCCTTTCAAGCTCTCCCTCCTTCTTGTTTTGTTGGTATTATGCTTCTTATGAAGCCATTGTATATAAAATAATGAGCCAAGTGCTCATAGGTCCTAGGTAGGGTCGTAGAGGAGATCTTAGGGGTCATAAGTCAAAATTGTGATTGCCTTGAAAATGGAGGATATGTGTGTCTTGGAGGTGTTTAGGGGTCCTTCATATAATGGTGGTGTCCTTAGGTTGGCCCATTGTGGTTCTAGGAGTCATGAAGAGCAACATTGGGAAAGTTGCTCAAAAGTTGCAAAAGTTGCATGACAACTTTTAAAAGTTGTCAAGCAACTTTTCCACCATGATGTCAAAATCTTTAGCTTGGCATGGACAACCCTAAATGTGGCACACTGACCAAGGTATGGGTAGTATAAGATGTTACAAACCCTAAGGTAAAGGGTTGGTTGTCAGAGATTGTACGACTCAAGCAAACTGTATTGACTGTGATTGTTTTTGAGTTACCAGTTTTGTTTGAATGAAGTTACCGAGCAAACAAATAGATTGATTTGTGATCAAACCTATGTGGAATGTCTTCTTTGGTGTATATATCTTTATTTTGAGTGATTATATTATCTTTTTTTTTACCGATTGAGTGTGTTTGTAAATAGTTTGTGGATTGCAGTCTTACTGTCCAATTTAGGACCAGTTTGAGTAAATGAAGTCTAAACTCCATTCCCCGTTGTGGAACCACCATGAAACCATGGGGAATGGATGTGGAGACCCTGTAATATGATCTGAAGGAAGTGGGGCCCTTGTAAATACAAGGAGGCCAAGAAAATACCCATTCCTAGGCGAGACTAGACGGTGTCCGGTTAGGAATGGTTGTTGGTGTAGAGGTCTTGGAGAGCAAGGTTGATTAGTGGAGAGTGCATCCTTTGGAGGAAATGAAGAGGAGTGAGTGAAGCATCATTGGTGTGAAGGAGGAGCCTCCACAAATCCAAACAAGGTTGCTAAAACTTAAAACACACACTGTGACCCAGGCAGACCCTAAAAACCCTCACAAAAAACCCTTAAAAACCTTAAAATCCGCCAAGGATAGAGTACGGACACCTGGAGACCTAAAACCTAGAAAATCCTTGAGTCCTTGCTAAATGAATGGCATTCCTTTTTGGGAGATTGGGTTTTTTGTGCATCATTTGTGAGAGGGAGCCCTAGAAGACCGGTTAGGAAGCCTAATTGGTCCTAATCCTTGTAGCCCTTTTTGAAGGCAAAAACCCAAATTTGTGAAATCGGTAAGGGGTTAGAGTCTTGAAACCTCTTGGGGGCTCATGAATGGGTGGAAAAACCTTGAAATAGACCTGATACAACCTTTCTAAGACCTTGGAAAGTGTGGATCAAGCTTAGCCTTTATTAGCCTTAGTAAGGGGATTTGAGTCTCATGAGTAGGTGAGACCTTAGGAGCAGCATTGCAACTCATTAGTGGGTTGATTGGGCATAGTCAGGGGATTCCTCAAGCAAAGGGAAGTACTAGAGACCCTAGGGTGTGTAGAGAACACCAGGTGATCCAAGGAAAGGATCCTAGAGCATAGACTAGGCTAGTCTATCTTAAACCCCATCCCATCACTAATCCACGAAATTTAAAATGTATCTCTCCTTCCTATCTTTTTTACTTCTTATAACCCACTAGAATAGCCCAAAAGGCCACATGGTCACCTAAAAAATGATCCAAGGTACTAGAAAGGTACCAATAACTAATAGTGGTAACTTTTGTATTGCCTAATGAGGATTAAGAATAATTTTGGTACATGTGTTCAATTTAAAGAATTGGAATGGTGGCTTGCTAGAAGTGGTTAAACTTTTTTCATTTATTGGTTGAAAGGCCCAATACCTAAAAAAATAATTCCTAGAAACATTTAACCCAAGTCTCACAAATTTAATATTGAAAGATGAACTGAAATTTACTATAGTAGATCAAATCTTACTACAAGTAAAGTCTCTTGATGTCTCACTAGTTTTCAGTAATTTTGGTTTTGTTTTGATTTCCATTTAATTTTTGGTTTTGATGCTTGTGAGATATCTTGTATCTTGTAAATTTGATATTTTATTTTGTTAGCTATCTAGATTTGGTTTTGATTTGTAAATTTATTGATTTTGGTTTAGGGTTTAAGGTTAAATGTTGAAGAATATTTCAAATCAAAATTAAGAATTTAAAAATGTAAAAACAAATTTACTTATAGGCTACTCAAAAAAAAACTTAAATAATACTCAAAAAACAGGAAAAATATACAAGAAAATTATAAAATGTGAAAATGGATGATCGAATGTGTACCTGGGATAGTGGTGGAGGCTTGAAATGGAGTCCACACATGGGGGCCTATTTTTTATCTCCTTTTCTCACTTAAGGTTGCAGGTGAAAATGAAAAAATATGCCCCAAAAAAAGGGGTAAAAATAGTTTTAGAAACGGGGGCCCATTTTTAAAAAACGGGCCCCCATTTTGTTTTCAAGCAAGCCCCCATTTAGTTCTTAAATGGGGGCTCGTTTAGTTCCACCTCGCACCCTTGTTACTTTTTGCCTCGGGGGCCTGAAGCAAAAACGGGACCCCATTTTTTGAAAACGGGCCCTCGTTTCTAAGAGCATGTTTTCCAACGTGTGGAATTCCACCAATTTGTGACCTATTACCTTTCACTTAGCCTACCTTTATCTGGTATTGTCCCCATGTTGGACAATATGAACATTCTTGTGAAAAAATTCCAAGAAAGAATTGTGTATGTTTCAAAATTTATTAAGCTATATAGAATTACATGTGCGACCCTTGATAGTCTCTATCTATTACAAAAGTCATTTTATAAGTCCAAATTTTAGTAGATGATGCTTGATGAAAGATTTGAACAATCTTGTTTCTTTTACAATTTAATAAAAATGGGGAATGATGTGTCTTTGTACATGGATTTGAGATATCGATGCACTATTTTACCATGGTCACTTGTGCTCGATGAAAGAAGTAACTATTACAATAGAATCTATTAATAACATTGTTAATTTTATAAGTACTACTTTAAAGAGTATTACAAAATATCTTTCCATAGAGATTATAGAATGAATACTTTAAGGTAAACTACTTGAAGCCATGTCTATTGTGTCACCTTAATTCGAAGTGAAATATTGTGTGATATAATATCAGAAGATTTCAAACTTTTTAATTTATGTCAAACCATGTGTAGCATCATAAAATTACGACCCTTGCAATTTTGACTATGTTTTAGGCCCTCAACTTGGCAATTGCATCTCCCTACTCAATTGGGACCCCTTTCTACATCATTCTTCCAAATCTCCTCCCATTTCAACCCTTGTGTCACCAACTGACCCTTCCCAAGCCCCAAAATAGGGTAGGACAGGGGTGTGGCACCCGTGTCCCCCTCTTTGGGTGGCCCTAAAATGGGTCCATATAAACCTTGACCCAAATTTTCTCTTTGGGATTTAATCTCCCCTATGTCAGCCTTCGGTGAGATGAAAATTATCCTCCTAGGCAAGTATAAAAGGGGATCTAGTCTTCTCATTTGTATAAGACAAGATAAGCAAAAATTAGGTAAACAAGTGGAAGGTCTCCATTATCGTCATCAAGCATTCAAGTGTTAAAGTATTCAAACATCTCCTTCTTCATGTGTCTTCTTCATTCATCCATTGGAGTGGCATTAAAACATTCATTTGCAAGCATGTGTGTGTGTTAGGGTTTTGTCATGTTACATGCCATTTCATGCAACACTTGTGACTACATTCAAGAAGCAAAGCAACCATCATCAACAAATTGCAAATCTACAAGGTATACATTTTCATTATTTACATTTAAGCATTTGCAATTACTTTCTTTCAAGGTTGATTCCTCAACTGGGGTTTGACTAAGGCAAATCCCTATCCACAACCCTTTTTCCCTTCTTTTTTGTGTGTAGGTTGTAGGTGCACATCTGTAATTGTAGACTTAGGATTCATTTGCATAGATGAAAAAACCCTTTTCAACGCATGGATTTTTTGGAGGATTGACTGTGCTATGCCCCTCCTCGACCCAGTTGATGCGATACATGTGATAGGTTCGCCAAGGCCATGAGAGGATGTTCAAGATTATGGTTAGGATGCTAGGTATCTTAGTTGCTTAGCATGACACTAGGCATTATGTGGATTCACGTTATCTGATGGTTGTAAGAAGGATGGTGTAGTGTTCACCTTTGAGTAGATTCTCATTCCACTTTGGTAGACTTGATAAGATCTTTATTTTTTAGCGATGGATATGATAGACAGGATTAGATATACATGATGCATGGATGTTATTTTTGGTTTTTCATATGTACCGCATTGTTCATCATTGACAGACATTAAATGATTTCATGATTCTTGATATTAGTGATTATGTTCATGTTTTTACGACCTTATGTGATTTAGATGTTTAACATGATGATGATCGATTTCTATATGTATATATGTCATGGTTGATGCAAAGATGTATAGTGTTAGCATTCTAATTATCATGTGCTTTCATAGATTTTACTGATCTTGCTTTATTGTGAAATGGACATGCTAACCCTAGTTCAATTTACTTATGATGCGATGTTGCATGTGTTATGTGTTACTGTTTGGATAAGTTGTGTCACTGTCTGTGTGGGGGAATCAACGTCACATCACTCTTACGAGCGGGATGTGTCATTGTGAAATTCCTCCACTTAGCTACTATGTGTGTGTATGCACATGTATTTCTGTGGTGGTTGCAGGTTTGCAGGTACTAAGGCATTCATTCCTCTCGGGAAACCAGGTGCGATCTCCCCTGGCTCAACAAGTGTGAGCGTGCCTCTTCTCAATGGTGAATATGTAGTTGGAGGTATCGTTGGTTTGCTACCAGCACTCTAGGTATAGGTTGGTTGTCCAGTGTTGTGGTCCATCTTGGCGTGGTATGTCATGTCGTCATGTCATCATGTCCTGTTTGTGAGTATGAGGCATGATGAGTTTATGTATTTAATCTGTTTGATTTATTTAATGTGATTTATTGATTATAGAAATAGATTGGTTATTTAATCTATTTAATTTGCAATTAATGATCTATTCTTGAATAGGTAATTATTTAATCTTAATTTGTGATTTTAATGTTATTTCAATTATTAATGTTTAATGATTTGAGCCTTATTGTAATTTATTAATTACTGTAGTGTCATAAAATTGTGACCCCTATAATTTTAACCACATTTGGGGTCCTCACCTTGGCGACGACATCTCCTTCCCTAACCACGACCTATTTCTACATTTCCAGACCTTCTCCCTTTCTCCTTCATGTCTTGTATTTTCTCTAGACCCTGTCTAAGCCCCGAAATAGGGAAAGATAGGGGCATAGCATCCCTATCCCCCCTAGGATAGTGGCATGGCACTCCTGTCCCCACCTCCTAGGCTGGTCCTATGTGTGGGTTGCCTGATCTCCTATGCACTTCTTGTCTTTGGGGTTTGTTATTCCTCTTTGTTGGCCTTTAGCAGTTGAAAGTTAGTCCTTGAGGCATGTATAAAAAGAAATTCAATACCCTTATTCAATGACAAATGGATGATAGTTATGATACTTAATGTTGAGTATAGATGCCAAGCTAATAAGATGAGAGGGGGGGTGAATCATACAAACTTAATCTTCCATAAAAACATCAGATTCAACCTCGGTAACATATACTTCAGTAATAAAACCAAAACTGCTAAACATGCAAACTCAAAAGCATATAAACATCATAATCCTCATAACACCAGATTTAACGTGGAAACCCAAATAGGGAAAAACCACTGTGGGATTTCGGACCCGCTAATAAATATACTCTTCTAGAGTATGCTTGGTTAAAAGCAAATCCTGTTAAAGATTACAAACACATTGCTAGATGTGACCTGGTTAAGGGATTTCCCTCAAATCTGTTAAGATCTTCACCTTGTTAGAAGTGACCTTGTTAAAGGATTTCAAACACTCAATCTGAATATCACCTTGCTAGAGGGTTTTACAAATAAGACTGTTAGGTCCACTCGGTTAAGAGATTTTTTGTCACTTTACAAAATAACAGTAATAAAAATCTATCTGCAACTTCACATCTAAAATGCTAAAGTAGATTCTTATTTTCTCAATACAATATAGACATAGAACTAATCTTGTCCTTCTGATGGGCTCTATACTCTATTATTCAAACAAGTCTTCAAGCTTTTGTTCTCAGTAACCACTATGTAGCATCCTTGTGCATACACTTGCCTGCATACATTGTTTATCAAAAGTTCCTTATTTATAAACAATTCGCCAACCGCTTAATCTCCTTGATCACATTTCCCATGATCAATCATAGCCATCAGATCTTCAAACTTTGACCAGGTTGAATGTATCCTTTGATCTGAAAACATTTTACCCCACCTTGGAACTTGCATACATTTCTTGGAACTTGTGCTAGGGTATTGCGGTTCAATCTAAGTTGTAGATCTTCCTGCAGATTTTCCTTTGCCATGGATTCTTTAACAAACTTCATTCACGGCATACTAATCATTTAATCATAGCTAGCTCAACAGCTTCCTTCATTAAATAATGCTTTTATTCATTCAATGCATTTTGTTATTACTCGGTTGCAACTCGGTAAATACTAAACTTCACTTGGTAGACATACCGCCTTCATTAACTGATAGCGATAACTTTAGGGTTTACCGACTAGGTTCCTTAGGGTTTACCAACTAGGTTCTTTGCTCGGTAACATAGTGTAGTATTAACCTTACAATCAATAACATATGTATGATATCAAAACAATCTAAACATCATGATCTCATCATTGTCTAACACGGTAATAATTGCCCATTGAATAACTTATTTCTCCCCTTATTCATCATATTCTTTTGGTGTCTTTTACCAACATCGTTATACTCATCAAATCATACTTCTCAAGATATGGCAACATCATACTAAATTAGAAAATCAATTTCTTGACATCAATGACAAAATAATAATATTAAGACAGTAAACATCCTTAATCAGTTATATCCATAATCATCAACAACCTTCTCAATATCCTTATTGAAATGCCAACAATCTCTCCTTGTCTGTTATAATGCCAACAATCTCCCCTTGTTTGTTATAATGCCAACAATCTCCCCCTTTGGCATTGATGGAAAAACCAATTGATTTGACCTAATTGATTTGGATTGTTGTGAGATTCTGAAATGCTGAAATGCTCTCCTCCTGTCATCAAAATTCTCCCCCATACATTAGTCTTCTCCTCTTTTCTCTTCAGTCTTGATTTTCTTCAGTCTTCTCCCCCTTTGACAACAATGCCAAAAAGTAAAGAACTAAAACATAATTTCTTCCTGTAGGAAGTGATTTCCTGCTGTTGTGTGTCAACTTAGTCTCGATCAGAGCATTTCTGTCTTCAATTCCTATTCCCTATATTGTTTCCTACACACCTTTAGAAAATATCTTAAAATGTGTAAATCGGCATCAACTCCTAAAAGATATTATGTAGAGTCATCGAGTTGATGCTTTCACCGAACTCGGTCAGTGAGTAGAAGATAGGGGTAGGACCCCTAGCTTACTTCTGAGATACTCAAAAGTGTCCCTTGGCAGTGGCTTGGTTAAGATATCTGCTATTTGTTCCTTTATGCTAACATACTCCAACACCACTTTCTTCTCTTGAGCTTCTTCTCTAAGATAATGATATTTGATAGAGATGTGCTTTGTCTTAGAGTGCATAACAGGATTCTTTGAAATGTTAATGGCACTAGTATTGTCATAGAATATAGTTACTGGCTCGGTAACTTTCTTATTTATACCTTCCAACAGTTGTTTGATCCATGCTATGTTGGTACAATTCAATGTTGCAGCAACATATTCAGCTTCTGTTGTTGACTATGAAACACATCCTTTTTTCTTGCTAAGCCAACTCACTAGTCTTTCTCCTAAAAAGAAAGCTCCTCCACTTGTGCTTTTCATGTCATCAATGTTGCCTGCCCAATCAGCATCAATATAAACTTTTAAATCAAAGTCATTTCCTTTCTGATATACTAAGCCATAATCCTCAGTGCCTTTCAAGTATCTGAAAAACTAGTCTTGCTTTATTTTGAATGACCTCACCTTTTTCATTCAGCTTGTTTCTGAAAATCCATTTTGTACCGATTACATTTTTGTCCTTCGATCTTGGGATTAGAATCCATGTGTCATTCTTCTTGATTTGATCAATCTCTTCTGTCATAGCATTTATCCAATCTTCACTGTTAAATGCCTCTTTCACTATTCTCGGTTCAAATTCAGATATCAGATATGTGTTCTATCTCAGTTTGTTCCTTGTCATTACTGGATCATCCTTATCTCCTATAATCTAACTTGATGCATGATGTTTTCTGACATACTTGGCTAATATAGGCTCGGTAGGCTCTGTATGATCTTCTTCATCACTTGGTAACTGGATATTCTCTTCATTTCCTTCTGCAGTTTTCTCAGTAAGACTTGTCGGTTGAACATAGACAAATTCATCATAATCTTGTGGTTCCTTGGAATTTCCTTCATCATTCCTTTCTGCAAATTCAACAATTTTCACATTTGCACTTTCTACTATTTTGTTGGATGATTTGATCAGACATTTAAATACTTTACTTCTAGAAGAATAACCAAGAAATGTTCCTTCTTCACTTTTCTGATCAAACTTGCCATTTCTATCATCCTTGTGTACATAGCATCTACTTCCAAAGATTTTAAAATAACTTACATTAGGTTTCTTGTCATACCAGATTTCATATGGTGTCTTCAAAGTTCCTTTCTTCAGTTGTACTCGGTTCAGGGTGTAAAATGTTGTGCTTATTGCTTCTCTCCAAAATGTTTGTGGCACTTTCTTTTCAATCATTAGGGTTCTGGCACAATCCACAATAGATATGTTTCTTCTCTTAGCAATTCCATTTTGTTGCAGAGTTCTCGGTGCAGAGACTTATCTTTTTATACCATGATCATTGCAGAATAAGTTGAACTCATTAGATGTGAATTCTCCTCCTTTATCTGATCTAAGGCATTTCAGTTGTCTTCCTATTTCATTTTCAACTCTTGCCTTGTACCATTTAAACATTTGAAAAGATTCTAATTTTTCTTTTAAAAACATAACTGACATCATCCTTGAGTAATCATCCACAAATAATATGAAATATTTATCACCATAATAACTTTGAACTTTCATAGGACCACAAAGATCAGTGTGCACAAGATCTAAAATTCCCTTGGAAGTGTAAGACTTACTTGTAAAGCTTGATCTTGTCATTTTACCCATCTGGAATCCTCAGCACATAGCATTCTCAGGTTTTTCCAAACTCGGTAGACCTCTTACTCAATGCTTCTTACTTATTTTGATCAGATTATCAAAATTTACATGACATAACCTTTTATGCCATAACCAGGTATCATCTATCTTTGCATACAAACATCTATTCCGAGTTGAGTCAAGGTGAAATGCATTACCTTTTGTTTGTATCCTGGTAGCAACTAACTTTCCATTCTTGTCATGAACTTTGACAATTCCTTTCTGAAATTCTATTCAGTATCATGTATTGTTTAGCTATGCTACACTCAACAAATTGTATTTCAAACCTTCAACCCAATAAACATCATTGCATCTTGCATTGTCAAGAAGTGTTATGGATCCTTTACCTTTTGCCGGACATGGTGCATAATTACCAAATCTTACATAGCCTCCATCATAGTCTTCTAACATAACAAACTTGTGTTTATCACCTGTCATGTGATGTGACCATCCACTATCTATGATCCAAGAATCATTAGTATTTATGTGAGATATTAGGGCTTTTTCTTCATACCTTTCTTCATCTGATCCATCTTTGATAGCCACATAAACTACTTCCTCTATATCAGTTTCATTTGATTTATCATCATTGGATTCCTCATCGGCTATTAAGCATGACTTTCTATCTCTTCTTCTGAAGTCTCGGTGTCCTCTGTAATGATTATCTTTCTGTCTATCATCTCGATAATCTCTCTTATCGGTAGAATCTCTGTCAGGACAGTTAGAAGCCATATGTCCTATCCTATCACAATTAAAACATTTCAAAGGTAGTTTTCCTTTATACTACCTTTTCCTCTCAGTAACCTTCTGGCTAAAAGTGCTTCAAACTCTTCTTGCTTTCTGATTTCCTCATATAGTTTGTGTACTTCCTCCATGTTCTTGCGAAATCTTTCACTTGCTCCACTGTGATCCCCTTTAGTGTACTTACTCATTCTATCATTGTAATCATCAGATTCACCAATATGAAAAGAACTAAATGCATATTCAACTTTATTTACTGATGACCCACTGTTATCAAAGTACTTAACTCAAATGCATGTAGCTTACCAATAGTAGCATCTAAAGAAACTGGCATATTGGGTACAAACCTCAATTAATTGATTACAGAGACTCGGATAGCATAAGCCGGTAGAAGGGTTCTTAACAACTTACTTGTTATATCCTTTTCTTCAATGGTTCCACCTACTCCTTTGATTTGATTGACAATCTCCTTTAGTCTCGTACTGTACTGGGTTATGTTCTCACCTTCATTCATCCTCATAGATTCAAGTTGTCCTCTTAGACTATCCACTTTTGCTCTTTGAACATGTTCATCTCCTCCATACACATATATGAGCTTGTCCCACATTGCCTTTGCATCATTGCAGCCTTCTAGATCATTAAATTCTGAATCGGTCAATGCAGATGTCATTTCAATCATTGCTTGAATATGTTCTTGCTTTGCCTTTATCTCTTCCATTGTTAATGGATAAGTGCTTGGTGTGATGAAATAATTCTCCAGATAATATACAGCATATTCTCCAACTCCTGATAGGTGCAGCTTCATCCTTTTCTGCCATGTAGAGAAACTTGACTTGTTCAGCTTCGGTGCATCCCTCTTATACATCTTTGGATCTTTTCCTCAAGTACCTTTAAACTTTTCTTCTGGAGTCCAAAGCTCTGATACCAATTGATAGTTCTGATACTTAATGTTAAGTACAGATGCCAAGCTAATAAGATGAGAGGGGGGGGTGAATCATACAAACTTAATCTTCCATAAAAACATCAGATTCAACCTCGATAACATATACTTCAGTAATAAAACCAAAACTGCTAAACATGCAAACTCAAAAGCATATAAAAATCATAATCCTCATAACACCAGATTTAACGTGGAAACCCAAATAGGGAAAAACCACTGTGGGATTTTGGACCCACTAAGAGATATACTCTTCTAGAGTATGCTCGGTTAAAAGCAAATCTTGTTAAAGATTACAAACACATTGCTAGATGTGACCCGGTTAAGGGATTTCCCTCAGATCTGTTAGGATCTTCACCTTGTTAGAAGTGACCTTGTTAAAGGATTTTGAACACTCAATCTGAATGTCACCTTGCTAGAGGGTTTTACAAATAAGACTGTTAGATCCACTCGGTTAAGAGATTTTCTGTCACTTTACAAAATAACAGTAATAAAAATCTATCTGCAACTTCACATCTAAAATGCTAAAGCAAATTCTTATTTGCTCAATACAATATAGACATAGAACTAATCTTGTCCTTCTGTTGGGCTCTATACTCTGTTATTCAAACAGGTCTTCAAGCTTCTGTGCTCGGTAATCACTATGTAGCATCCCTGTGCATACACTTGCCCGCATACATTGTTTATCAACAGTTCCTTATTTATAAACAATTCACCAACTGCTTAATCTCCTTGATCACATTTCCCATGATCAATCATAGCCATTAGATCTTCAAAATTCGACCAGGTTCAATGTATCCTTCGATCTGAAAATGTTTTACCCCACCTTGGAACTTGCATACATTTCTTGGAACTTGTGCTAGGGTATTGCGGTTCAATCTAAGTTGTAGATCTTCCTGCAGATTTTCCTTTGCCATAGATTGTTTAACAAACTTCATTCACGGCATACTAATCATTTAATCATAGCCAGCTCATCAGCTTCCTTCATTAAATAATGCTTTTATTCATTCAATGCATTCTGTTATTACTCGGTTGCAACTCGGTAAATACTAAACTTCACTCGGTAGACATACCGCCTTCATTAACCGATAGCGATAACTTTAGGGTTTACCGACTAGGTTCCTTAGGGTTTATCGACTAGGTTCTTTGCTCGGTAACATAGTGTAGTATTAACCTTACAATCAATAACATATGTATGATATCAAAACAATCTAAACATCATTATCTCATCATTATCTAACTCGATAATAATTGCCCATTGAATAACTTATTTCTCCCCTTATTCATCATATTCTTTCTATGTCTTTTACCGACATCGTTATACTCATCAAATCACACTTCTCAAGATATGGCAACATCATACTAAATTAGAAAATCATTTTCTTGACATCAATGACAAAATAATAATATTAAGACAGTAAACATCCTTAATCAGTTATATCCATAATCATCAACAACCTTCTCAATATCCTTATTGAAATGCCAACAATCTATCCTTGTCTATTATAATGCCAACAATCTCCCCTTGTCTATTATAATGCCAAAAATGGATAGCGCATAGACAGATAACAGAGGATAAGAGATAGAGAGCATAAGGAGAAAATACAAGATTTCAAGGTCATTATCAAGCATTCAAGCATTCAAGTCTTCTTCATTCATCCATTGGAGAAACATTACAATATTCATTTGCAAGCATGTGTGTGTGTTAGGGTTTTGTCATGATACATGTCATTTCATACAACATTTATGATTACATTCAAGAAGAAAAGCAATCATCATCAAAAAGTTGCAAATCTACAATGTATACATCTTCATTGTTTACATTCAAGCATTTGCAATTACTTTTTTTCTAGGTTGATTCCTCAACCAGGGTTTGACTAAGGAAAACCCCTATCCACAACCCCCCTTTCTTCTCTTTTCTGTGTGTAGGTTGTAGGTGCGCAAATTTAATTACAGGTTTGGGCTTCATTTGTAGAGATGGAAAAACCCTTTTCATTTCACGGATTTTGTGGCGAACCATGTACATTCCCACCATGGTCCCGACGACTTTTATCTAAATTTGTAGGGCAGATCCGTGTCAGTTTAATTAGCTCAGATCTGAAGTTACAGCGCGATCCCGAACTGGTAGCACCTCATTTCACTCATTTTCTCTCTCTTTTCCACATTGTCAACAAGTCAACTTTCTCATTTACAAAAGAGGGTAAGTCGCACTTCAACCACTTACAATTCACTCAAAATTCACATCCTTGTTCCCCTTGGATTTGGATCTAGTGGATTCAACCCCTCTTTTGAATGTAAAGTTCCTCCCAAGTGAAAAGCATCCTAGTGGCTTCCTTTCTCTCTCCTAGGTGGGGAGTCACTAGGATCCAATTTTCCACTTTACATTAATATTTGATGATTTTAATTATTTAACTATTTTCACTTTTGAATTTAAATCAATAATTATTATTTTATGTCACTTGAGATTTATTTGATGACTATTATTTAAAGTTGATTGAGATTTTATGTAATAATTATTATTTATAGTTTGATTTAATTGATAATGTTGCTTATTGTTTATCGTTTATCTAATTATTTATTTAATGTTTATTCAATTTTTATTTAATGTATTTTTATTCATCTTGATTTATTTAATTGAGTCTGTTTAATTATTATAATTTTTTTTATAGTGTGGAATAATGCTAAGGCGATCAAATAATAATGTAATTCCCCAATTTATATTGACATATTATTTTTTTGGAATTTTAAATTCCCCATCCAAAAGTCAATGGTGGGAAAATAAAATATAGATATTTTATTTAGTTTAAAAAAAAAACATAATTTAAAGGGATCAATTTGATTGGTTTTGGTGGAGGTTGGGGTTCTCAGATTTTAAAGGCTTTTATTTTCTTTTGTTGTGAATTCATTTTTTTGCTCTTCTTCCACCATTTTTTCTTCCCTCTTGGGGGGGGTTCTCTGCAAATTTTTCTTTGCGTTCTATTCAATTCATGATTTTGGAAGGTGCTTGCTTGTGGCTTGTTAATGCTGGAGGATCTGAAGGAGCTTCTTCTTCAACAGAGCAATTTCTTCACTCAAAATTTCTCCAAGTTGGGTCTGAAAACACTAGCCTTGTTGAAGACTCTTATGGTTTTCCTATGCTTGCAAATGTTTTCATGGGTTTAGGAAATGTGTGTATCTTATTGTATAATCTATTGTTGCGGATGAAGACATTAGGGTTATAAGGGTTATTTTTTCCAGTATATGCTAGGGTAGTAAAGGGATGTATTCCATATCTTATCTTTGAAATTTGAATGTATAATTAAGGTTTGAATGTGTCTTCTTGTTGTTTGAAAATTCTTCATTTTGGAATTGTGCTTTCAGAAATCTGGGGTTTATCTTTTAGTTTGAGATTGTCATAGAAATTTATTTATTAAATCCCTTCATGAGATGAGAATTCTTGGGTCTATGAATTTAAATCATTTTTTTTTATGCATGTCCCTGTCTTCTACCACGTAATGGCATCAGCAACTGGTTGGGAGTCCAATTGCAACTGCCCCATACCACGCTATTGTTGTTTCTTGTTTATTTTATTTTATTTTGTTGTGTTAGCAATAAAGGAAGCAAGTTGGTTTATTGTTCTAAAAGGGGGTGGATATGTCTTATGTCTGTCGTTGTGGACAGCCCCCTCTCCTTACCTTTCACACCACCCTATGTGGCGCTAATTATGGCCCAGCACCATGATATAAGTATCATGGGTGATGTACCACAATATGCATATCGTGGGTACAGCCCCCACGATACCATATCGTGGGTGCTTTACATTAAGACCCACATAAGTGGGGTTTGGTATATGAAAGAAAATGTTGCCCTCCTTGGTTTGTTTGACTCAGTCCATCAACAAACAATTCACTGCTAACACCCATTCGATGGGTATGCTAGTAGTTTGCCATCCACATCCAATGGGCTAGTCTTGAAGACAAGGATATCAGAGGGTGTGTTCACCCAGATTTGTTTTGAGCAGGGAAGCATTTTGGTCTGAAGTTGTATTTATATTTACAACAAAGTATAGTCATTTCTTTTATGTAACAAGATTTTATACTTTTGAATTCCTTCTTTCTGGATAACTTGTTGTGATTCAGTCATGGTTTTATATATATTATTGATGTTGTGAATGCAGTAGTGTATTTGTTTATGATATGTGTTTCATTAATATTGTGTATATGATATTTTTATTTGGTGACAGTATGAGTTTCTGATTTGCTTTATGAGACTTCTTGTCACTTGTGAATCTTGAGTTGTGGTATTTGGTGTTTTCGTTTGGCTATACTTGGGAGTCAAGATGGTCTAAGATAACATTTAGATGCTAGAATGTCAAGTACGACAGTGTTTGGGTGAATCCCATGAGTTATAGTGTGGGATAAGCATATTGTAACTCTGCCCCATCTCAATCTTCTTGTCTTTCATCTGTGAATGTTATTTTTATGTCATGAGTTATGTTGTGTTTGGTACCAGAGGTCGTCTTGTTGCTGTTATGGTTTTAATTTTCTTTAACTTTTAGTTTGTTACTCTTATTGATGCAAGATTTATGGCTTTTGAGTACCCTCATGATGATTCATGCCATGGGGATGAATTGTGCATACTGCTGATTTTGGGACAGCAAGTGAAGAGACCTCGTTGGGGTATGTTGTTATCTACAACAATTTTATGTTTTGGTTTATGTGTTTTCTTGGTCAAGAGGCTATATTGATATTTAATTTATCATGAACATATGTCTATGTGTGGGATGCTATGGCGTGATGATTAATTTCAGATTTTATTTTTGATTAGATCCTCTTGTGTTGGTTTATGGGTCCATGTAGAGGGAGTGGGCTCCTCTGCGATGACCAAGGGTCATGAGAGATGGGCTATCATGAGGTTCCTTGTAAGGATGCATGAATTCCAGTCCCCTTGGGTGCACAGCAGTTTACCTAGCATTGTAATTAAGTGATAACTAAATAAATGAATTGGGTTGGGTAGTTAGATAATTAAAAAGATAAAAATTGATTGTGCCTCATGACTCAGTCCTAGGGAGGATGTTTTAGGATGAGCATGAGAAGGTCATGGAGATGGTAAGCCAATCTACCTTGGTCTCTCATAGGTTGAAATGGCTCTACATTCCCTTAGGCTTCAGCCTAGTTTCATTTGGTTTGGCATGCGATGACACTCCCTTCATACATGTGTCCCTTTGATTGGCATTTGCATTCATGATTGATGATGTATCGTCCTCTGGGAGATTCCTTTATTGTTAACTTGCATTGTGATTGGTGTGTGTGTGTATGCATGGAAGTTCTCCTTGATGTTAGTCATTTGGTCTAAGTGTCAACCTAGGTGTAGAATGGGAGTTGGAATCTAGCGACATCTCCTAGCTCAGGGGGTGGTTCCTTGTAGGTTCCACGTTGTTCGGGTGGTTGGAGCTTTTTTCCATTCAGGTTTCTCCGTCTTGTAGGTTATTCTCTTCTTACGTGGATTGGATCTTCCTTTGTGGTGGCTATGGTTTCTTGGAGAAGATTTATGTATTGTATACTTCATGATTGTGAAGTGATCTCATTATGTAATAGGATAGGAATCTTGGAAAGGAAGTGAGTTTAACTCACGATTATACTCCTTATGTAATAATGACACCTTGTGTACCCATGTTTTCTTATTGTACTTAAACTCTAATGGAAACTTGTAAGACATCCTATGAAAGGATGATGATGTAATCATGTTCTTGTATATTGAATTTCATGACTTGGAGTATTGTAACCTAGATTAGAGAACACAAAACTATGTAATGGAATTGCTTTACTTATGTTGAAAAGTGATTAGTAAGTTGTAATGTAAGAGTTCATGGTTAAGATTAGTTTGGATCAGAAATGTAGATCTTTACATGGCATCAATATGTTAAGTAGAAAATGCATATATGTATGTGGATATGATCATAATTCAATAAAAGGGAAAATACTTTATTTACTTTCATTATGTTACGCCTTAAACAAAGGAAATGAAATAGCAAATGAGAATGATGTATTCTCATGAGAATTCTGATGCAATATAAGTAGATGTTAGTATTTCATTTATGTTCAATTCTTGACTTGAATAAAGACACTTAAAACAAGACCTTATCAATTTATCAATAGTAGGACCAAAAAAAAAAAACAAGACACAATGATGACAAAAGACATCATCATGAGAACTAAATCAGCCATAAGGTTGGAATTCATAATGAAACCAAGTAGAATGATATCATTAAGAACATATATGGTCATGCACGCATTCACTGAGATGGCTGAAAACTATAACAAAAATAGAGAATTGATAACCTCAAGACTTTATGGGATATTTGTACTTATGTGATGGCTACAATAAAATTAATAATATATGAACAATATCATGTTGTATATAGTTGCATGAGTAGGCTACTGTGCATGCATTTGGTGATAGAGTTAGTTAGAAAATCACTTAAGTGATGCATTATGTAAGAGGGAAGCAATATGGGAATAGTCACCATAATGGTAGTAGTTCATACTTGACATGTTGAAGCATAAGCATGAAGGTTTAGGTTCTGCATTGAGTTGGATGCATTATTCTCATAGGCAATATGTATATAGTGGTAGCTCCTTAGTTCATGTCCATGCACTAGAAGTATGGTGTATCAATGCATTAGTCATGTCATATTATTTTGATTGTGGTATGCATAATTATGTATGCTTGTGGAAGTGTATCTCATATCTAGTTAGAGGTAGTCTAGTATTAGTGATGGTAGTGTGCATTAAGAGATTAGAGGGAATCATATGTAGCATGCTCTTGTGGAAGGAAACCATGCAGGTTAGTATGCATATATGTGTTCTTGTAGTAGTGTTTCATGGTGGGACTAGATTATTAGGTGGATAGGGTGCATTATCATGATGATGGTAAACATAATGTATTGAACATGAAACATAATTGATGATGAACTAAGTAGTGGCGTCAATGCCCTCGGGAGATTATGAAACCACATAAACATGATTTCTCTTGAATTGGAAACATAGAGTAACATTCAATGGTTAGGTATTTAACTTTAGAATGAAATTATTAAACCATCTCTAACACGCATTGTCTAATGTAGGTAGATGAAAACCTAGTTTGTAAACAAAACAAAAAAATTATTCCACTCTTTCAATCTATTTCATGTAAGTTTACCTAGGGTTTATTGGTGAGCTCTACGCGTTGGTATCAAAGCCCAGGTTGCAACACTGGAATATCTGGTTGTTATTGTGTGTTTCAATCACGTTTAAAACTTGCCTTGGGAGTCATTTTGCAACAATTTAGAAGTGATCCATTCCACTCTGGAAATGAACCTAAGTAGTTTTGTATGCCTTACTAATTCCAAGTTCCTACTGAGTTCATAGGTCACTTTCTCTACACACGGATGTTTAATAAGGGTTGCATGTAATCCCTCAACTCGAGTTGTGTACTTCAAAAAATATTTGCTTGTTATATGGTGTAGGAGCACCTAGTCAAGGTCAATACATGAGTCATTTTTTGGAGTATTTGAGTCCATGTTTATGTTTAAGGTCATTTTGAAGCATAATGATTCCTTTTGATGTGATTGAAAGCATAATGTACCTCATATATATCAAGTTGCTCAAAGTTGTGTGTTAGAGCCCTAATTGGGTCTAGAAGGTCAAAAGTGTGTAAAACTGCCACTGAGGGATGAAAATTATGCAAAATATCTATGTGAGTCCATGTTAGCATGTTTTGGATGTCTATTCAAAGTTTTGTTAAGTTTGGAGTTCAATTTCCAAAAGTTGTCAATTGTGTCTAAAAGTTGTCAAACACAAAAATGCATTGTAATATTGTCACAAAGGGTTGTAATTCGGTTGTAACTATTACAATTGATTTTAAAGGATATAAATAGGCTTTTTTGGTCGAGTTTGAGTGGTGGTGGAAAGTTGGAGGATAGTTTCATAGAGTTGTTTCCTTGTGCCTCTGACTGTCACACCTAGTCTGCAGACAGGTTGACAGTCATGGAAGTTTTCATGCAAATGGGAAGTAAAAAACAAATGAAATGATTATCTAAGGAGTGATAAAGGAAGTGAGGATGGTAATGGACCATTTTGACATGTATTTGTAAGATTATTCAATGAATAAAAGAATTGTTTTGTGCAATGTTTTAACTATGCTTTTGTAGCAGTCACGTTGTTTCTTGTTTAATGAATATTTTCATGGTTTATTGGTTTTGATGAAGCCTTAAGCCTATTTGAAATGTTATTCTATTGAATTAGATATGAATCAAGTTTGAGAATTGGTCGTGGTGTCAGAAGGAAGAATGGGCATGTTTTCATAAAATTGTCACAAAACCCTCTTTGACAGGGTAATAGAGAAGGGTTTGACCATATCTTACAAACTAACCATTCAAATATTATGATTTTCTATATTTTGGTGGTAGACTGAGTGGGATTTCATATTAATTTAGTTTGATATCAAATGGTTTTTTTTTTGCAAGATGTTTGATTCCCTAGGTGGACTGTACATGCATTTTTCTTATTCTTTTATGACAATCAAGTACGGTCCCGGGAGAAAGGGAATAACTTGTAATTTCATCATTGGATCTTTATTAAATTTGGATATGTTATTGTTAACCAAATTATATAAATTCTCACTGGAGAGATTTATTTAATAATGTCTTATGTGAAAGATATTAGCAATAGAGTGCTGATCTAGGAAAAAAGGCAGTGCGGACAACAAGTTTGCAAGTTTGATTGCCACGCCCTCTCTCTAGTTGTTGGATGGAAGCTTGGTTTTGACAGATTGGAAATTGTTTTGAGAGAATGGACGTGATGGTGTATCTTCATTGTTAAAAGGATATTGAAGACTCATTGATATTTTATTGTCTTATTATTATTATTGTTGATCACAAGTTGAAAGTTGTTATTATGAAGCATGTTACAGGTGATTGAAGGATTATGGGGATGTCATGGAAGGACTCTTGGAAGTTGCTTGAGATTGGTATGGTGAGATATTCCAAGGTATGGTTTGTGATAAGTTGATATGTCCGGTGCTTGGGAATCATGACAAAGTAAATAATCATGTTGAAATACTTGAAAGGTATTATTTTCTATTAGATGGATCTTGTGTTAAGTGATTATGGACTAATTGAATATTGGGAAATTAGATTAGTTGGTTAAGTTTAATTTTGTTAGATGCCTCAAACCTGTCAAATTGGAGGTTGTACAGGTCAGTGAGCACCCTAAAAGGAGATTTTGGATAGATGCTTTCTTGATTCAAATGATAAGCGCAATGGTGAGATGTCCACAATATGTATGGAAGCTAAGCAAAGGTCATAGTCACAAGATGTGCACTCTCTACTCATTCAAGGGCATTGTAACCTTGAGTGATGTGTAGCGGTTACTCCCTTTGGTGCGACTAATAGTAGTCACATCATGATGAGGATTGAATGAATTGTTTATTTGATTTTGAATTTCTCATTATTGTGAGTAATGTGGTTTCAGATTATCCTTACTTGGGCCAGGTCACCAATTTCTTGTTTCTTTTACTTGATTTATCTTTAGTGGCACTTGCCGCATCACGTTCTTGATTGGATTTTGCCAAAAAAAAAAATCTTCCTTTCATGATTTCGAATTATGGACTTTCTTATTTTTTTATTTTTTTGGCTTCTCTTTTCCAGTCTATGGTGACCAATCCTAAATGTGACTGCATTGTGAGCCTATTATGTGTTAAGTTTTGTTTCTATCATGTCCCCTTCAGACCTCTGATAGTATGTGCAAGCAAGAACACCGCAAAGAGTTACATGGAACTAGTAAAATTGTTGAGTAGCAGGGTAAAAGTACAAAGTTGTGTCACACTTTTATAAAGGAAATGGTCAATGTTGATTCAACTTTTTAAATTAAATAAATAGAAAGTGAAATATATGTTTTGAATTTTGAAATGATGTAAACTAATAAAATTTATATTCTTATGTCTATTTTATGTTTGTAATTTTAATAAAAATTTAAAAAATTATTTGAATGTAGTTTTTTATAAAGTAAGTTCACTATAATTTAGTTGCTGAAAAAATGATGAAATTGAAGTTACACAAGCCACCACACTTTATTTAGTAAATTTTACCTTTTTTTCCTGATTTTTTCTTTTTTATATTTACAACTTGAAACTTTAGTGCATGGATATATTTTTTACTATTTTTTATAAATATATATTTTTCAATAAATTTGAAAAGTTGTGTGTGCTGAAATATAACTCTTTCCAATTCCCACCACCTTTTTTCTTAATTATTTATCCTAATTAGAAAACAATTATATCATCTTGACATAGATTCTTTTATCTACTGCATCATATTTTATTCAATTTTTTTTAATAAATTTTAGTATTTTTCCTTGACAAGATAATCAACCTTATATTTTAGTGTTGATGACCTACTTTCAATAAAAAATAAATATAAAATATAAAAACTAATTAAAATATTAAAAGATATATATTTTGGAAAATTCACTTATAGATCTATAAAAGGGTATTTTTACATTTCAAAAAATAAAATTATTTATAAGAGTAGGAGTTGTTGAAACATCGAGTTTTACTCTTTTTTTGTAATTAGACCAAAAGTAGCATAAAATATACATTTAGTAGCTACTTCCAATTGGAAAAGTTGTGGCCCATATATAACTTAGCTATAATGAATCTATATAGACCATATGTTTGAAAAAATTTAATTTCTAGTTAGAAGTACTTAAATTCATTTGTGGTGATAAGTTCACCTAAAATGTGACACAGTTTTGTGCTTTTACCCAGCGACAACATTTAGTAAATAGATGAAATACGCTAGTGGATTAAATATGCTAGTAAATCCTTGAATGTAGCAAGGATAGAATTCCCCCTGGATTGAGTAGTCCTACGATGCTCAAATAGTCAAGTAAACCAGATGATTGAATCTTACGTTTTCTGATCTTGTGTGAGTACTTTTGTGCAGTTAATAGATATGAATGATCGGAATGAGTAGCATAGCGGAAGCATGGTGAGGGAAATTATGTGGTCTACATGTTGAAATTTCTATGGTTCTAAAGAAATAGGTCATCTAATTTTATATGTTCTAAGTTGAATTGACTAAAAATTGGCCTAAGAAGGTGCACTTTTGAGAAATTTCTATTTCGCTTGGACCCATGTGATGGACTTTATACAAATTTTGGGACACCATAGGCAAGAGGAATTGTGTAAAATGCCTAATTGTCTACTTATGAGTATACAAATAGATGTTAAAGGAGTATCAATATGCTTAAATAGTGCAAATTATTTTGATATTGCCTACTCGATTGATAGAAATTAAGAGTTTTGACCCTCGCAAATATGGTTAAAGGATGTTATCACAATAATATCTCAGCAATTCAGTACTTACCTAGTAGCTAGTAGGAGGATTATTCCTTGTTGTCTCTAGAGGAATACATTTGCATGGGATGAATAAGGTGAGAATAGGGAACTCTAATGTTGAAATGTCACCTTCGGTCAGGAAATGACTGAGAAATACATAGTTGTCGAAGCCCAATATTAGGTAGATCGGATAGACTATTGGTAAGCATGTTGAAGTAGATCTAGTTATCGCTTATTCTTAAGGAGATCTTGGATCAGGTAATGCTTGATGTATCTTAACCCTTGCGACTTCTAGGAGTAAGTCAAACCCAAGGGGGGGAGGATGTAATGCCCCTCCTCGACCCAATTGATGTGATACCTGTGATAGGTTCACCAAGGCCATGAGAGGATGTTCAAGATTATGATTAGGATGTTCAGTATTTTAGTTTCTTAGCGTGATGCTAGTCATTATGTGGATTCACGTTATCTAATGGTTGTACAGAGGATGATGTAGTGTTCACTTTTGAGTAGATTCTCGTTCCACTTTGGTAGACTTGATCGGATCTTTATTTTTGAGCGATGGATATGATAAACAGGATTAGATATACATGATACATGGACGTTATTTTTGTCTTTTCATATGTACCTCATTGTTGATCATTGACATACATTACATGATTTCATGATTCCTAATATTAGTGATTGTGTTCATGTTTAGTTACGACCTACTATGATTTAGATGTTTAACATGATGATGATCGATTTCTATATGTATATATGTCATGGTTGATGCAAAGATGGATAGTGTTAGCATTCTGATTATCATGTGCTTTAATAGATTTTACTGATCTTTCTTTATTGTGAAATGGACATGCTAACCCTAGCTCGATTTACTTATGATGGGATGTTGCATGTTTTATGTGTTATTGTTTGGATATTGTGTGATTGTCAGTGTGGGGGAATCAATGTCACGTCACTCTTGCGAGCAGGATGTGTCATTATGAAATTCCTCCACTTGTCTTCTATATATGCACATGTAATTTCATGGTGGTTACAGGTTTGCAACTACTAAGGCATTCATTCTTCTCAGGCAACCGAGTACGAGCTCCCCTGGCTCGACAGGTGCAAGTGTGTCTCTTCCCAATGGCGAATATGTGGTCGGAGCTATCATTGGTTCCCTACCTGCACTCTAGGTCTAGGTTGTTCATCCAGTGTTGTGGTTCATCTTGGCATGGTATGCCATGGTGTCATGTCATCCTAATTGTGAGTATGAGGCATGGTAATTTTATGTATTTAATTTGTTTGATTTATTTAATGTGATTTATTGATTATAGCAATAGATTGGTTATTTAATCTATTTAATTTGCGATTAATGAACTATTCTTGACTAAGTAATTATTTAATCTTAATTTGTGATTTTAGTGTTATTTCAATTATTAATGTTTAATGATTTGAGCCTTATTGTAATTTATTAATATTTGACGATTTTAATTATTTAACTATTTTCACTTTTGAATTTAAATCAATAATTATTACTTTACATCGCTTGAGATTTATTTGTTGACTATTATTTAAAGTTGATTGAGATTTTATTTAATAATTATTATTTATAGTTTGATTTAATTGATAATGTTGTTTATTGTTTATCGTTTATCTAATTATTTATTTAATGTTTATTCAATTTTTAATTTAATGTATTTTTATCTGTCTTGATTTATTTAATTGAGTCTATTTAATTATTATAATCATTTTTATAGTGTGGAATAATTCTAAGGGGGCGTATGTGCAAGATCATGGTGTGTCAAAACAGGCCCTTAAGTGGCAATGAAATTTCAAAAAATCAGAGATATGCAACTTGACATGAAAATTTGATAAAGTTATGAACATTGTTTTTAAAATATGTAAGAAGAGAATCTATAGAAAATTGAATGTACTTTCTAAGCTACTAGTTATTTTTTGAAAAAAAAATCATATTTGATGAAAATTTCAAATTTCAATGCAGTGGTACAAAAATTTGAGGAAAAAGATAAGAAGTAGGTGTATGTCTGACCACCCTAATCACAATCAAATCATAATATATTTTTATAAGATTTATAATATAAGTATTAGACTCATGTCTGGATGTGACACATATTTTTTTATAATTTTTTATAAAGTAAATAATTTTTTATAATTTTTTTACTGCATCTTTTCAGAAATTCAGAAACTCCTACGTCTGACCACCTTAACTTGGTCAAAAGCTTATGAAATTCAAATTTTTTTATTTTTCCCTATAGTATATGAAGCATAGGATGTGACACATATTTCGAATTCAAAAAATATTATGCGGTTTGAAAGTTATGAGTATTTTTCAATCAGTCTATCAAGCAGAACTTTTGTCAGAATTCAATTAAAAATAAAATAATAACTATTTATTAAAGTTGAAATAAGACAAGCCTTATATTGTTGGAAAGTTGAGAACGTCCTTAAAAAACCCTTCTCGTTTATCAATTTTGGCTATTAAAAAAGTCGTCAGCCACCAGTGTAAAGTCTAGAAAATCAAGGAATACTGAAAAACATGTTTTTTTCAGTTGACTTTCCAGGCTTGTCACTTCCAAGCCAAATCCCAAACCAAACCCAAACCAAAAGATGGAGGGAAAATTTTATGTTTTAAAGTCGGATATCCGATATATCCATTTTTGAAAAAATAAAAAAATATATTTTAGTAAATTGGGCATAACTTTTGCATTTTATATTGAAATTTTGATTTTTTACAGGCGTTGGAAAGGTAATTAAGAGCTCTATGATATGGAATAGGTATATTTTCAATTATATGTTTTAAAAAATAATTATAATTCATTTAAATTCATCCTTAATTTTTAAAACATAAAAAACTCACGACTTTTTCATATGATTTCCCTATTGCATGAATTTTTGTAACAATCTTCTCAAAATAAACTAAATAAGTAATTTATTAATAATAGAAAATTTATGAATTTTATTGAGTTCGATAAATTTTGATAAACCATGTTATCTATATTTGTTCCTTTCTCCACCTCTCTCTCCTAAACCTATCACTCCACCTATTTGTTTCTTCCTCCCTCTCTTTTGTCCATATTTATGCACCTCTCTCTAGACCTATATCTCTAACTATCAATGAATACCTCATTCACTCTCTCAATATCTACAAGGTGCTTATATTTCTACCTCTTCATAATTTCCTCATCTATGTCACTCTCTCTTCCCTGAGATCTAGACTAGTCTCTCTGCATTTCCTTCTCATCTCTAGCAACAAAATTCAGAGGGGACAAGGAGAGGCATAGGGAAGTATCAAAAAAAGGAGAGGGGGAGAGAGGTGAGAAGGGGAGATTAATTGGGGGGAAGAGAGAGTGTGAGAGAGAGAGAGATATAGGTAATTAGGTGGAAGGTGAAGAGAGAGAGGGAGGGGGTGATTGGGGTGAAGAGAGAATGAGAGGGAGAGTTTGAGATTATTAGGGGGTAGTAGGAGAGGGGGAGAGGGGAAAGTATCAAAAAAGAGAGAAGAGAGATGGGGACAAAGGTGAAGAGAGACATAGAGAGAAATTAAGGGGTGGGGAGAGGGGGAGAGGGAAGTATCTATAAACCCATAGGAGGAGAGGGGTGATAGAGGGTAATTGAGCGAAAGAAATAGTGTGAGAGAGAATTGGGTGTAATTATCGGATAAGAAGAGAGGGAGAAGAGTAAGTATCAACAAAATGAGAGAGGGAGAGATGTGGAGAGAGGTGAAGAGAGTGATAGAGAGTGGATAATTAGCGGGATTAGAGGGGAAGAGGGAAGTATTAACAAAGAGATGGACTAGAGAGAGGGTAATCAGGGGGCTCTCTCCCCATCTCTCCCCCTCTTCCTTTGTTGATACTCCCTCCCTCTCTCTCCCCCCTCCCCTTCCCCTAATTACCTTCTCTCTAGACCTCTCTCTTTGAACCTCTCTCCTCATCTCTCCCTCTCTCCCTTTGTTGATACTTTCCCATCCCTCCTCTCCTCCCAACACCTAATTACCCCCAACTCTCTCTAATTCTCTCTTCCCCAAATGTCATCTCTCTGTCATACCTATCCTCACGTCTAACTTTACCATATCACCTCTTAAGTGTCATTAGGGGTCATATTGTGTCCTAATGAGTCATATGGTGTCCTATTACACCATATGGTGTCCTAAGGGGTCATAAGATACCATATGACCCCTTAGGACACCATACAACCCATAATGACACTAGATAGTGTTTTAAGGAGTTATATGGTGTCCTATGACCTCTTAGGACACCATATAACTCCTTAAAACACTATCTAGTGTTGTTATGTGTCGTATGGTGTCCTAAGGGGTCATATGGTATCCTATGATCCCTTAGGACACCATATGGTGTTGTTAGGGTTTGTATGGTGTGCTAAGGGGTCATAAGATATCATATGACCACTGAGGAAGTCATATGACCCCTAAGGT
Organism: Cryptomeria japonica; assembly: GCF_030272615.1. Classification (NCBI taxonomy): domain Eukaryota; kingdom Viridiplantae; phylum Streptophyta; class Pinopsida; order Cupressales; family Cupressaceae; genus Cryptomeria; species Cryptomeria japonica. The sequence continues at coordinate 467,624,564 of NC_081412.1, read as the reverse complement.
ATCGTTAGGGGTCATATTGTGTCCTAAGGGGTCATGTATGGTGTCATATGACCCCTTAGGACACCATATGGTGTCATCATAGATTGTATGGTGTCCTAAGGGGTCATATGGTGTCCTATGACCCCTTAGGACACCATACGACCCCTTCATATAACATCATATAACCCCTTCAAACACCATATGACCCCTTAGGTATCGTTAGGGCCATATTGTGTCCTAAGGGGTCATATGGTGGCTCATGAAACCATGTGACCCCTTAGGGCACCATATCATGTTGTTATGGGTCTTCTTGGGTTCTAAGGGGTCATACGGTGTTATATGACCCCTTAGGATACCATATGACCCCTCAGGACACCATATGGTGTTGTAAGGGGTTGTATGGTGTCCTATGACCCCTTAGGATACTACATGACCCCTTAGGATACTATATGACCCCTTAGGTGTCGTATTGTGTTCTAATGGGTCATATGGTGTCCTATGACCCCTTAGGATACCATTTGGTGTTGTTATGTGTCGTATGGTGTCCTAAGGGGTCATATGGTGTTCTATGACTCCTTAGGATACCATATGACCCCTTAGGACACCCTATGGTGTCATTAGGGGTCGTATGTTGTGCTAAGGAGTCATATAGTGTCCTATGACTCCTTAGGTGTCGTTGGGGTTTATTTTATGTCCTAAGGGGTCGTATTGTGTCCTATGGGGTTATATGGTGTCTTATGACCCCTTAAGATACTATATGATGTCATTAGGGATCATATCATGTCCTGAGGGGTCATATTGTGTCTTATGACCCCTTAGGACACCACATCATGTCGTTATGGGTTGTGTGGTGTTCTAAGGGGCCATATGGTGTTCTATGACCCCTTAAGATACCATATTATATTGTTATGGGTCGTATGGTCTCCTAAGGGGTCATATGGTGTCCTATGACCCCTTAGGACACCATATGGTGTCATTCTGCATCGTATGGTATCCTAAAGGGGCATATGGTGTCTCATGAACCTTTAGGACACCATATGATATTGTTATAAGTCTTATGGTGTCTTAAGGGGTCATATGGTGTTCTATGAGCCTTTAGGACGCCATATGGTGTCGTTAGGGGTTGTATGGTGTATTAAGGGGTCATATGGTATCATATGACCCCTTAGGACACTATATGACCCCTTAGGTATTGTTAGGGGTCATATTGTGTCTGACCCCTTAGGACACCATATGGTGTCATTGGGGGTTGTATGGTGTGCTAAGGGGTCATATTGTGTCCTAAGGGGTCACAAGACATCGTATGACCCCTTAGACACCATATGATCCATTAGGTTTTGTTAAGGCTCATACTATGTCCTAAGAGGTCATATGGTGTCCCATGACCCTTTAGGACACCATATGACCCCTTAGAACATCATATGGTGTCGTTATGGGTCTTATGGTGTCCTAAGGGGTCATATGGTGTTCTATAACCCCTTAGGACACCATATGACCCCTTAGCACATTATATGACCCCTTAGGATACCATACGACCCCTTGGGACACCATATGGTTTTGCAAGGAGTCGTATGGTGTCCTAAGGGGTCATATGGTGTTCTATGAACCCTTACGACACTATATGACCCATTAGGTGTCATCAGGGGTCTTATTGTGTCCTAATGGGTCATATGGTGTTGTATGACCCCTTAGGACACCATATGATTGGGAGACTATATGGTGCTATGGGTCGTATGGTGTCCTAAGGGGTCATATGGTGTCCTATGACACCTTAGGACACCATATGACCCCTTAGGATACCATTTGGTGTTGTTATTTTTTGTATGGTGTCCTATGACCCATAGTTGTCATTAGGGTTTATTTTATGTCCTACGGGATCAAATTGTGTCCTAAGGGGTCATATGGTGTCCTATGACCCCTTAGGACACTATATGACATCGTTAGGGGTCATATTATGTCCTAAGGGGTCATATTGTGTCTTATGACCCCTTAGGACACCACATGGTGTTGTTATGGGTCGTATGGTGTTCTAAGGGGTCATATGATGTTCTATGACCCCTTAGGACACCATTTTTATGTTGTTATGGGTCGTATGGTCTCCTAAGGGGTCATACGGTGTCCTATGACCCCTTAGGACACCATATGGTTTCATTATGCATTGTATGGTGTCCTAAGGGGTTATATGGTGTTCTATGACCCCTCAGGACACCATATGACCCCTTAGGACACCATATGGTGTCATTAAAGGTCGTATGTTGTGCTAAGGGGTCATATGGTGTCCTATGACCCTTTAGAACACCATATGACCCCTTAGGTATCGTTAGGCTTTATTTTGTGTCGTTAGGGGTCATATGGTGTCCTATGACCCCTTAGGACACAATATGACCCCTTAGGTGTTGTTAGGGCTCATGTTGTGTCCTACGACCCCTTAGGACACCATATGGTGTTGTTTGGGATTGTATGGTGTGCTAAGGGGTCATATTGTGTCCTAAAGATTCCTAGGACATCATATAACCTCTTAGGACACCATATGACCCCTTAGATATTGTTAAGGGTCATATTGTGTCCTAAGGGGTCATATGGTATCTCATGACACCATATGACCCCTTAGGACACCATATCGTGTCATTATGGGTCTTCTTGTGTGCTAAGGGGTCATAGGGTTTTATATGACCCCTTAGAATACCATATGACCCCTTAGGACACCATATGGTATCATAAAGGGTTGTATGGTGTTCTAAGGGGTCATATGGTGTTCTATGGGGTCATATGGTTTTGTATGACCCCTTAGGACACTATATGACATTGTTAGGGGTCATATTATGTCTTAAGTGGTCATATTGTGTCTTATGACCCCTTAGGAGACCACATGGTGTCGTTATGGGTTGTATAGTGTTCTAAGGGGTCATATGGTGTTCTATGACCCTCTAAGACACCATATTATGTTGTAATGGGTTGTATAGTCTCCTAAGGGGTCATATGGTGTCCTATGACCCCTTAGGACACCATATGACCCCTTAGGACTCCATATGGTGTAATTATGTGTTGTATGGTCATATGACCCCTTAGGACACTATATGATCCCTTAGGACACCATATGGTGTCGTTAGGGGTCGTATGGTGTGCTAAGGGGTCATATGGTGTCCTAGGACCCCTTAGGACACAATATGACCCCTTAATACACCATACAGTGTCCTTAGGGGTCATATGGTGTCCTATGACCCCTTATGACATAATATGACCCGTTAGGTGTTGTTAGGGGTCATATTGTGTCCTAATGGGTTATATGGTGTCCTACGACCTCTTAGGACACCATATGGTGTCGTTAGGGATTGTATAGTGTTCTAAGGGGTCGTATTGTATTCTAAAGGTTCCCAGGACATCATATAACCCCTTAGGACACCATATGACCCCTTAAGTATCGTTAGGGGTCATATTGTGTCCTAAGGAGTCATATGGTATCTCATGACACCATATGACCTCTTAGGAACCATATCATGTCATTATGGGTCTTCTTGTGTTATAAGGGGTCATATGGTGTTATATGACCCCTTAGGAAATCATATGGTGTCATAAAGGGTCATATGGTGTCGTAAGGGGTCGTATGGTGTCATAAGGGGTCATATGGTGTCCTATGACTCCTTAGGACACTATATGACGTTGTTAGGGGTCATATTATGTCCTAAGGGGTAATATTGTGTCTTATGACCCCTTAAGACACCACATGGTGTCGTTATGGGTTGAATGGTGTTCTAAGGTGTCATATGGTGTTCTATGACCCTCTAAGACACCATATTATGTTGTTATGGGTTGTATGGTTCTCTAAGGGGTCATATGGTGTCCTATGACCCCTTAGGCACCATATAGTGTCATTATGCATTGTATGGTGTCCTAAGGGGTCATATGGTGTTCTATGACCCCTTAGGACACCATATAGTGTCATTAGGGGTCATATGGTGTGCTAAGGGGTCAAATGGTGTCCTATGACCCCTTATAACACCATATGACCCCTTAGGTATCGCTAGGTTTCATTTTGTGTTGTTAGGGGGCATATGGTGTCCTATGACCCCTTAGGACACAATATGACCCGTTAGGTGTTGTTAGGGGTCATATTGTGTCCTAACGGATCATATGGTGTCCTACGACCCCTTATGACACCATATGGTGTCGTTAGGGGTTGTATGGTGTGCTAAGGGGTCATATTGTGTCCTAAAGGTTCCTAGGACATCATATAACCCCTTAGGACACCATATGACCCCTTAGATATTGTTAAGGGTCATATTGTGTCCTAAGGGGTCATATTGTGTCCTAAGTGGTCATATGGTGTCTCATGACACCATATGACCCCTTAGGACACCATATCATGTTGTTATGGGTCTTCTTGTGTTATAAGGGGTCATATGGTGTTATATGACCCCTTAGGATACCATATGACCCCTTAGGACACTATATGACCCCTTAGGATACCATATGACCCCTTAGGACACTATATGACCCCTTAGGTGTCATCATGGGTCGTATTGTGTCCTAATGGGTCATATGGTGTTCTATGACCCCTTAGGACACTATATGGTGTCCTAAGGGGTCATATGGTATCCTATGACCCCTTAGGACACCATATGACCCTTTAGGACACCACATTGTGTCATTAGGGGTCGTATGGTGTCCTAAGGGGTCACTTGGTGTCTTAGGACCCCTTAGGACACCATATTGTGTCATTAGGGGTCTTATTGTGTTTTAAGGGGTCATATGGTGTTTTATGACCCCTTAGGACACCAGATGACCCCTTAGGAGACCATGTGGTGTTGTTAGGGATCATATTGTGTCCTAAGGGGTCATATGATGTTCTATGACCCCTTAGGACATGATATAACCCCCATTAGGAGACCATATATACTAAGTTTCAAATAAGGAGAGATATAAGGGTGAAGAGAGATGAAGAACTAAAGAGAGGGAAAAGAACTAAAGGACAAGGACATAAATAGAGATATAGATATTAAGGAGTATGAAGTGAGAGGGAGAAAAAATAAAGGACAAGGATGGATAGAAAGAGGTAGACATATCTAGATATTAAAAAGGAGAGAGGACGATAGAGATAAAAAATGAAGATAAAGGGAGAGGGAGATGAATAGGTATATAGAAAGAGAGAGGTAAAGACAAAGATAAATATATGAAGAGAAGGAGAAAAAATGATAGAGAGGGGTAAAGAGAGAGATAAGAAAAAAAGAGATAGATAAAAAAAGGAAGAGATAGAGAGATATAAAGGAAGAGAAATACCAATAGATATAGAGATATAGATAGTGCAAGAGAGTGAGAAAGAGAGAGAGATTATAGATAGGGATAGATAGAGAGGGAGAGAGAGAAAGAGGAAGATATAGAGTTATATAAAGGAAATATAGAGAAGGATGTGGGGAGAGAGCCAAAGATATATAAAGATGGAGCAAATAAAGAGATAAAGGTAGAGAAAGGGAAAGATACTTCAAGAGGGTGATAAAGGAAGAGACGGAGAAGTAGATTAATCATGTATAGAGGAGCATATATAAAGATAGAGGAACATATAAAAAGAGAGATTGATAGGGAAAGAGATGGATATGTGAAGATGGAGATAGAGATAGATATGGATAGAAAGTGATAGAGAGAGTAAGACAAATGGAGGGAGAGATGGAGCGAATAAGTGAGATTTAGAGATAATGAGATATAAATATACATGAAGATAGATCTATAGGGATATAGAGATAGAGGGGACAAGATAGGGAGAGAAATGAGGTGATAGAGACAAGTAATATATAAGTATAGGTAGGATAAGGTAGAGGAGGGAGATAAATAGAGAGAAATATAGAAATAAGGAGTGACAATGATGGAGTGGGAGAGGGAGAGATAGGAATAGAAAGATGGAGATATATGTAGAGATGCATGTAACTTGAGAATTTATTTATCTAGATGGGATGAGAAAATAAGTGACATAAGCAGAGAAGAAAGAGATAGATAAAATATATTATATAAGTATAGATAGACAGGTGATAGATAAAGGAGGTGATAGGAAAAAAATGAGACTTTGTATGCAAAATTTATGAGTATTTAAAGTTTTAAAATCGAAGGACTAACTTCAAATGATTATAATTAATTTTTATTCTATAATATCATAAAACTTCCTCATCCATTTGATAGGTCTTTGAATTACCTTTCCAGCGCCTATAAAAAATCAAAATTTCGATAAGAAACGCAAACATTATGGCCACTTTACTAAACTATATTTTTTATGTTGAGAAAAACGGATATCCGATTTGAAAAAACTATGACATCACAATAGTGGCATCACAATGGTGACATCACAAATCGGATATCTGATTTGGTTTGGTATTACCAAACCAAATTCAAATTTTGGCCGACCCAAACAAAAAGTCAAAGCGGATTTTGGCATGTTTGGAAAGGTTTAAATGCATTTTTTTTTCCATTGCCACTTTTTGGCCCCCCATGATCTTGCACATACCCGGGGATTAAATAATAATATAATTCCCCAATTTATATTGACATGTGATATTTTTGGAATTTTAAATTCCACATCCAAAAGTCAGTGGGGGAAAAATAAAATATAGATATGTTATATAGTTTTAAAGAAGACATAATTTAAAGGGAGAAATTTGATTGGTTTTGGTGGAGGTTGGGGTTCTTGGATTCTGAAGGCTTTTCTTTTCTTTTCTTGTGAATTCATTCTTTTGCTCTTCTTCTACCATTTTTTCTTCCCTCTTGGGGTGGGGGGGGGGTGGTTCTCTACAAATTTTTCTTTGGGCTATAAGCAATTCGTGATTTTGGAAGGTGCTTGCTTATGGATTAATGTTGTTGGAGGATCTAGAGGAGCTTCTTCTTCAACAGAGCAATTTCTTCACTAAAAAATTCTCCGGTTTGGGTCTAAAAACCCTAGCCTTGTTGAAGACTCTTATGATTCTCCTATGCTTGCAAATGTTTTCATTGGTTGAGGAAATGTGTGTATCTTATTGTATAATTTGTTGTTGTGGATGAAGACATTGGGGTTATAAGGGTTATTTATTTCCAATATATGCTAGAGTAGTAAAGGGTTGTATTCCATATCTTATCTCTGGAATTTCAATGTATAATTAAGGTTTGATTGTGTCTTCTTATTGTTTGAAAATTCTTCATTTTGGAATTGTGCTTTCAGAAATCTAGTGTTTATCTTTCAATTGAAATTATCTCGGAAATTTATTTATTAAATCCCTTCATGAGATGAAAAGTCTTGGGTCTATGAATTTAAATCTAGTTTTTTTCATGTATGCCCCTATCTTCTGCCACGTAATGGCATCAACACCTAGCTTGGAATCCAAATGCAACTGCCCCATGCCATGCTATTGTTGTTTCTTGTTTATTTTATTATGTTGTATTAGCAGCAGGGGAAGCAAGTTGGTTTATTGTTCTGAAAGGGGGTGGATTTGTCTTGTGGTTGTCGTTGTGGATAGGCCCCTCTCCTTACCTTTCATACCACCCTGTGTGGCACTGATTATGGCCTAGCACCATGATATGCATATTGTCGGTACAGTCCCGACGATACCATATTGCGGGTGCTTTACATTAAGACCCACATAAGTGGGGTTTCGTATATGAAAGAAAACGCTGCCCTCCTTGGTTTGTTTAACTCAGTCCATCAGCAAACAATTCGCTGCTAACACCCATTTGATGGGTCTGTTATTAGTTTGCCACCCACATCCGATGGGCTAGTGTTGAAGATGAGGATATCAGAGGGTGTGTTCGCCTAGATTTATTTTGAGCAGGGAATCATTTTGGTCTAAAGTTGTATTTATATTTACAACAAGGTAGCATCATTGCTTTTATATGTAACAAAATTTTATACTTTTGAATTCATCCTTTGTCCAACTTGTTGTGATTCAGTCATGGTTTTATATATATTATTAATGTTGTGAATGTAGTAGTGTATTTTTTGATGATATGTGATTCATAAATACTATGTATGTGACATTTTTATTTGGTGACAGTATGAGTTTCAGATTTTCTTTATGAGACTTCCTATCGCTTGTGAATCTTGAGTTGTGGTCATTTGGTGTTTTCGTTTGGTTGTACCTAGGAGTCAAGAAGCTCTGAGCTAACATTTAGATGCTAGAATGTCAAGTATAGAAATGTTTGGGTGAATCCTACGAGTTATAGTGTGGGCTAAGTGTATTGTAACATTGCCCCGTCTCAATCTTCTTGTCTTTCATTCATGAATGTCATTTTTATGTCATGAGTTATGGTGTCTTTGGTACCAAAGGTTGTCTTGTTGTTGTTACGGCTTTAATTTGCTTTAATTTTTAGTTTGTTACTCTTATTGATGCAAGATTTATGGTTTTTGAGTACCCTCATGATGATTCATGCCATGAGGATGAATTGTGCATACTGCTGATTTTGGGACAGCAAGTGTGGAGACCTTGTTGGGTTATGTTGTTATCTACAACAGTTTTATGTTTTGGTTTATGCTTTTTCTTGGTCAAGAGGCTCACTCTTATGTTATGTTGACATTTAATTTCTCATGAGCATATGTCTATGTGTGGGATGTTACAACATGATGATTTATTTCAGATTTTATTTTTGGTTAGAGCCTCTTGTGTCAATTTATGGGTCCATGTAGAGGGAGTGGGCTCCTCTATGATGACTGGGGGTGAAGAGATGGGCTATCATGAGTTTCCTTGTAAGGATGCATGAAGTCCAATTCCCTTAGGCACACAGGAATTTACCTAGCGTTGTAATTAAGTGATAATTAAATAAATAAATTGGGTTGGGTAGTTAGATAATTAAAAAGATAAAAATTGATTGTGCCTCATGACTCAGTCCTAGGGAGGATGTTTTAGGATGAGCATGAGAAGTTCGTGGAGATGGTAAGCCAATCTCCTTGGTCTCTCATAGGTTGAGATGACTTCGCATACCCTTAGGCTTGAGCCCAGTTTCTTTCAGTTTGGCATGTGATGACACTCCCTTCATACATGTGTCCCTTTGATTTGCATTTGCATTCATGATTGATGGTGTCAGCCTCTGGGAGTTTCCTTGATTGTTGATTTGCATTGTGATTTATTCATATGTGTGTGTGTGTGTGGAATTTCTCCTTGATGTTAGTCCTTTTGTCTAAGTGTCAAGCTAGGTGTAGAGTGGGAGTTGGGACCTAGCGACATCTCCTAGCTCAAGGGGTGGTTCCTTGTAGGTTCCACGATGGTCGGATGGTTGGATCTTTTTGCCATTGGGGTTTCTCCCTCTTGTAGGTGCTTCTCTTCTTGCATGGATTGGATCTTCCTTGGTGGTGGCTATGGTTTCTTGGAGAAGATTTATGTATTGTTTACTTCATGATTGTGAGGTTCTCTCATTATATAATAGGAAAGGAATGTTGGAAAGGAAGTGAGTTCAAATCATGATTGTGCTCCTTATGTAATAATGACACCTTTTGTACCCATGTTTGCTTATTGGACTTAGAATCTTATGGAAACTTGTAAGACATCCTATGAAAGGATGATGATGTAATCATGTTCTTGTATATTGCATTTCATGACTTGGAGCATTGTAGCCTACATTAGAGAACACAAAACTATGTAATGGAATTTCTTTACTTATGTTGAAAAGTGATTAGTAAGTTGTAATGTAAGAGTTCATGGTTAAGCTTAGTTTGGATCAGCAATGTAGATCTTTACATGGCATCAATATTCTAAGTAGAAAATGCATATATGTATGTGGATATGATCATAATGCAATAAAAGAGAAAAAACTTTATTTACTTCATTATGGTATGCCTTAAACAAAGGAAATGAAATAGAAAATGGCAATTATGTATTCTCATGAGAATGTTGATGCAATATAAGTAGATGTTAGTATTTCATTTATGTGATTCTTGACTTGAATAAAGATGCTTAAAACAAGACCTTATCAATCTATCAATAGTAGGACAAAAAAAAACACAAGACACAATGATGACAAAAGACACCATCATGAGAATTAAATCAGCCATAAGGCTTAAAGTCATAATGAAACCAAGTATAATGATATCATTAAGAACATATATGGTCATGCACGCATTCACTGAGATGGTTGAAAACTATAACAAAACTAGAGAATTGATAACCTCAAGACTTTATGGGATATTTCTACTTATGTGATGGCTGCAATAAAATTAATAATATATGAACAATATCATGGTGCATATAGTTTCATGAGTAGGCTAGTGTGCATGCATTTGGTGATAGAGTTAGTTAGAATAGCACTTAAGTGATGCATTATGTAAGAGGGCAGCGATATGGGAATAGTCACCATAATGGTAGTAGATCACACTTGTCATGTTGAAGCATAAACATGAAGGTTTAGGTTATGCATTGAGTTGGATGTATTATTCTCTTCATAGGCAATACGCATATAATGGTAGGTCCTTAGTTCATGTCATGCACTAGGAGTATGGTGTATCAATGCATTAGTAATGTCATAGTATGTAGATTGTGGTATGCATAAGTATGTAGGCTTGTGGAAGTGTATCTCATATCTAGTTAGAGGTGGTCTAGTATTAGTGATGGTAGTGTGCATTAAGAGATTAGAGGGCAGCATATGTAGCATTCTCTTGTGGAAGGAAACCATGCAGGTTAGTATGCATATATGTGTTCTTGTGGTAGTGTTTCATGGTGGGACTAGATTATTAGGTGGATGGGGTACATTATCATGATGATGGTAAATCTAATGTATTCAACATGAAAAATAATTGATGATGAACTAAGTAGTGGCATCAATTCCCTAGGGAGATTATGAAACCACATAAACATGATTATGCTTGAATTGGAAACATGGAGTAACAATAAATGGTTAGGTATTTAACTTTAGAATGAAATTATTAAACCATCTCTAACATGCATTGCCTAATGTAGGTAGATGGAAACCTATTTAGTAAAAGAAAAAAAAAATATTCCACTCTTTTAAGCTAGTTTTTGTAACTTTCCCTAGGGTTTATTAGCGGGCGCTACAGGGTGCAACTTCAACTTGGTCCCAATGACTTTTATCCAAATTTGTAGGGTAGATCTGTATCAGTCTAAATACCTCAAATCCAAAGTTACAACGCTATCTTGAATCGATAGCTCCTTATTTCACCCATTTTGTCTTCATTTTCTGCATAGTCAACAAGTGATCTCTTCTACTTACAAAAGAGGGTAAATTGTGTTGCACCCTTGCAATTCACTTAGTATTCAGATCCTTATTCACTCTAGGGTTTGGATCTAGTGAATTCAACCCCTCGTTTGAATCTCAAGTATCTCCCAAGTGAAAATAATCCTAGTGATTTCCTTTCTCTCTCCTAGGTGGGGAATCACTAGGGTAGAATTTTCCACTTTACATTTTGGTGAACCCGATGTCTTACATGCTTTACATTGAAATTGTATTTTGTGAAAATTGCTCTTTATTGTGTTACATCTGAAAATTACATTGCTTATCAAATTCAATTCTTTCATTGTCTTGTTCAATTTGCGAATCAAATTTACAAAATTAAGTGGTTAATTGTCAAAACCCTAATTTTCAACCATCAACTTGAACTTGTGCAAAAATTGGATGTACATTTAATTTTCAGATTTGTGACTATTTTCAGACTTGTCTTCTTGCCTAAAATTCAAATTTTCAATTTCCCTCCTTTTCCCAAAATTCAAAATTCAGTGGTTAGGTCCTAAAACCCTAATTTTCAAATTTAATTGGATTTTGTGCAAATTTCAATCAATCTCAACCAATGTCAATTTTCTAAATATTATTTAAGGTGGCTCTATCCATTAGATTTGACCTTTTTTTCAAAATTGCAATTCAATTTCTTATCTTTTTCAAAACCCTAATAGGGTCCTATTTCGACATTCAAATCTTAATTTTACCTATCTAGAGATTGTAAAATCAATCAGTTTTTTGGGGTTAGCTCTCAAATCATCGTAACTTTCATCCCTAAAAATTTCCAAAAAAATTGGGAGGACCGGGTGCACTTTCAACCGAGTCCCTGGCTTTTTTCCCGAAATTTCGAGAGCCTATTATGACTGTATTTAATTGCTTAAATCCAGAAAATTGGTTGCTTTTGTCAAATTTTGATCCTTGAAAATTTATGAAAAAGTTGGGAGGACAGGGTACACTTTCAACTTGATCCCTGGCTTTTTTCTTAAAATTTTGGGAGACTGTTATGACTGTATTTAATTGCTTGAATCCAAAAAATTGGTTGATGTTGTCGAATTTTGATCCCTCTAAAATCGAAAAACATTTCCCAATTTCAACATTGCAACTTTCAAGGAAACATTTAAAATTAAGTGGTTAATTATAATCTGCCCTAATTGTGTCCATTTTAAATTTAAAATTAAGTGGTATCCCATAGGCCCTAATTTTAAAAATTCAATCTCTTTTGGATAATTTTAAATTTTAAATTAAGAGGTTTTTTTTTTAACATAATCCTAATTTTAAATTTCAATTTCCTAGGAGGTTGCATTATTATTATTTCAATCAATTTATTCATTTAATTGAATAATCATTTTTCCTAGAATTTTGAATTATTTAGTTATTTTGCAAGTTTCAAATTTCAAATTCAAATTTCAAAATTCAAATTTCAAATTTGCAATTCAAAATCCATTTTCCCTCCTTTATTCAATTTTCTATGCATGTATGGGGTGAACATTATTATGGTTAAAGTACATATGAGTTTCTTGTTTGATCATAAGTGCATATGGAGTTCTTATCTTATTTTGCTAATTCAATTTCAAGTTACATTAAAGATGTTCATGATGTTCCCTTTCATGCATATGATGATGATTTAGTTCTCCCTTTCATTAATACCTATGATTTACCCTCTCCCAAAATTGATCTCATTAATGAGGGCACATTGGTGCAAAAAGGGAATTTGGACACATCTTTCAAAGATCTCCCTCCTAAAGGTGAATCTTTGGAGAATTGTATTCCTTCTTCTCCTAAAAGGTACCTCCCTCATAAGGATTATTTTGTGCAAGAGTCCATGATATTATGGCTACTTATCCTAGTGATACCATACCTTATTTTCATGATCTTCCCTCTAAAGATAAAGCATTAATTACATATGGGGTAAGTGCACCAAGATGGTGAACAAAAAGGGGGGTATAAGTGGCCACTTTTTTTTTTCTAAAAACGGGGTAAACCTGAACTTCAAAGAGATATTTGAAGGTCGTGCACTAAAAAATAGGAGTTGAGAAAAGAATAAGAATTGTAGTTCTCTTAATCTAGTTTCTAAACTACCAATTTTTTAAAAAATTGGATAATATTAAGAGGGTCAAACCTCTCGCGCACGAAAAATTGTTCCTTATTTTTTCAAAAAAAACATAACATAGCTGATTTCGTGCCCTACACAAAATATATAGTTAGATTTAGTATTTTGTAAAACCCTTTGGTAGGATGATAGGTAAGAGTGAGATCTAGAAGTGTAAATTTTTGTAATTTTCTGTTGAGTTTTTATGATTTTTGAAGTGACCGCATTCTGAAAATTTGGTACCTATTCGTGCACTGGGCATAACTTGCATCAAAATAATCGAAAATGCAAACTTGTTTTTTAAAAAGTGTATAGAATCTAGTTTAAAACAATAATATGTAATTTATTTTGAATTTGGTCAAGTATATCAAGAGTTATTAAAAAAATGGTAGACATATGTTTGTGAGGACTGTCAAGGCACTGGTAAAGAAAATTAAAGTTTATTATGCTAATGTTGTCCAAAAATATAAAAAAAAATTATATGGTCAGAAAACTGAGAAGACGTGTGAGATTATGGTGATACTTTTAGAGATACCCACTTGATCATTTGTAAACCTGATGATGACGAAGTCGAGAAATGATGTTGGAAGATGAAAAAATGTGTAAAGGGACAAAATTGGGGGGAAAATGGGCTTGCACGCCTTAGGGTCATTTTCCAACCCTCTTACCAAGCCAAAACCCACATGGGTTTTGAAAAACAAAAAGTATTATTCACAGTTCTCCATAACCCGCATGGGTTTTGAAAAAAAAAATTACTATTCACAGTTCTACATAACCCGTACGGGTTATGAAGACATAATAATGTATGCTTGTAAACTTAGCATTTACTACACATATGTATAGACATACATATATAATATATGTTTATGTATGTATATATGCATATCTATAGTTATATATACATATATTTATATAGATATATTTATATATGTTTATATACATGCATGTCTCTCTTCTTTTCCTCTCTCTCTCTTGTCTCCCTTCCCCCATCACTTTCTATGTCTATTCTAAGCCCTAATTATCCTATTTGAGTTCTATCTCATCTCTCTTCCCTCACACTTCTCTCTATGTCGAGTCTCTCACCCTTTTCTCCTTCTCATTATCTCTCTACCTCATGTCTCTCACCCTCTTCTCCTCTCTCTCTCTCTCTCTCTCTCTCTCTCTCTCTCTCTCTCTCTCTCTCTCTCTCTCTCTCTCTCTCTCTCTCTCTCTCTCTCAATATCCCTCCCTCCCCCTCTCCTTATCATATCTCTCCCTCCCTCTCTCTCTCTCTCTCTCTCTCTCTCTCTCTCTCTCTCTCTCTCTCTCTCTCTCTCTCTCTCTCTATCCTATTTGGTTCCTAGTTCTACATAACCCGTACAGGTTATGCAAAACTAAGGCCAAAACTTCTAGTTTTGCATATCCCGTGGGTTTCTAAAAAATATAATGTTCCTCAAAACCCATACGGGTTTTGAGGAACTCTTGATTTTTTATTATAAAATATAATGTATACGGGTTTTGAGGAACTTTTTTTTTTAATTGTTTTTGGCTAAGCACGTTTTTGAATTTCCAAAAAACACACGGGTTATGAAAAATTTCATTTTTTTTGCATGTGGCCACTTTTTTGTTCACCATATTGGTGCACTTACCCTATGATAGTCCTTTTTTCTAATGAGTGTCTTGAAAATAAAGATACCTTAGAAAAAGAGGATGATATTATCTCTCATCATAATTCTCTCTCTCCCAAAAATCAAGAGCCTAACAAAAATCAAAACAATTCCATTCATGTTCCTAGGAAACCAAAAATTCTTCCTAATTATCATGTTGTGCCTTACATATATACTAATTAGTTACTTCATGAGAACATAAGTGAAGTATCATATGCTTTCTTAGTTCCTACAATCCTCTCTTCAATTCATTCAAATACACCATCTACTACCAAAAAATTTCCTAAAGAAGAACTCTTAAAGGATGATTGGGGGTCCTTAGATTTCACTCCTACCTTTTCTAGAAAGTCTAATATGCCTGAATTTCATATTCCAAATTTTTCTCTTAACACAATTCTTGAAATTGATTGGGTCTGTTTAAACTTCAATCCAATTCCCCCTAACATTGAACCCTCTTTTGAACATACACATGGATGCAATGGAAAAATTCTTGAATGTGAGTGACAAAGTCATGAGAAATCACACTTTCCTTTATCAACATCTTCTTCTCCATTGTCTTGTAAATCCACACCTTTTCATTCTAATTTTGAGTTACAACAAGAAAATGTGTTGACCAATCTTCTAAATTCCAAATTAATATCTCCTCTTTGTCCTAAACAAAGAAGAAAACATTAAAAACATTCTCAAAATTCTTCTTTTTGTAAATATCATCAAACCCATGGCCATTCTACTAATGAGTGTCAAGCTTTGAATACACAAATACAACATTACATTGATTCAGACATGTTAAAAATAACATCTGACAATGACTGGCATATTCATCATGATCATTTAAGATAACATTCAAGTTCCTATTATGTTGCTCCTCACTATGTGACATAGTTAGCCTACCTATTGAGGGCTCCTTGTCATTCATACAATTTCAGGTGCAATCATACTTATTGAGCAATGTAATAGTCTATTTATTCTTTCCTCTATGCTTGGGGGGCAAGAATATTCCTTTTCCTCTTTCTTAGGTTTCACTATTTTCTTTATGGAGTACATTATTCATAAACTTGATGTCCTTTCTTGCCTGGATTTTTCCTTCATGCGAACACATGTATGTTCTGTGAGTGGAATCTTCTCCGTGCTTGAAACGGTATGTCTATTATGAACAATCTTTCCTCAGAGAACTTTTGTGAATCTTCTTTTTTCTCTCTCTTTGCAAACTACCTCTTCTATTGTGTTATTCATAACTTGATGTCCTTTCTTGAATGGAGTTATCCTTCATGCGAGTGCATGTTTGTTCCTTGGTTAGGATGTATTCCTTTCTTGAAATGGTACGTCTCTTATGACTAGTCTCTCTCTAGAACTTGTGTAATTCTTCTCATTGTCCTACACTTGGGGGGTAATGATCTCTCTCCCTCTCTCATTCTCTAAGGATCCACTCTTTCCTATGTTGTGGATGGTGTGAGTTTTATTACTTGATGTCATTCCTTGTGTGGAATTGTTATTGTTCACTCAAGGGTTCTCTCTTATACAAGAGGTGTAATTCCTTGATTATAATCTCTTTCACACTTGGTAAGTTACATCTATAATAAATTCACCCATCCCCATTGGGATAAAAGTGAGTCATCCTTCATCAAGAATCCTTTTCACCTAGCAATAGGAGGAAGGATTGAATTCTTATTCTCTTCTATGCTCTGTTCTAGAAGATGTTATATTTGTCTAAAACAACTCCCCTTGGGGGTAGATGTATTTGAACAAAGATATCTTCTTCTCCAAGGATCTCCTTTACACTTATAGAAATATATCTCTTTTCAAATATCTTATCCTTGCTTGAAGAGTATTCCCTCTCTTGCTTGGATTTATGACATTGTTGCATGATGGATATCTTCTTGGTGTCGAAGGTATGTATCTTTGTTCTACTTTCCTTAAGATATCAATATTAAACTACGTTGACATCTTAAGGGGGGGCACCCACACTGCTACTTTTGTATTATATTTCTCTCGCGCATTGTATCTCTTATACAATGGGTCATTCTTAGAATGAGATGTCGCCACTTTTCTCTTATATAGTGGGTCATTCTCAAAGCGAGATGTTGCCACTTTTCTCTTATACAATGGGTCATTCTCAGAACCAGAGGGAAGCCTCTTAGAGTGAGATTTTGCCACTTTTCTCTTGTACAGTGGATCATTCTTGGAACCAGAGGGTAGCCTCTTAGAGCGAGATGTCACCACTTTTCTCTTATATAGTGGGATATTCTTGGAACCAGAGGGCAGCCTCTTAGAGCGATATGTCGCTACTTTCTCGACATTTGTACTATACACCTTATACATGTTGTATCATACTCAGGCATAGACTCCTATAAGGTTCTTTGAACCTCACTTGCACACATGTGCATGAGATTGAGTGGAACTAATGGTGTTCTCACTCTTCTCCCTTACATGGATCACCTAGACATAATCTAGGGGCTAGTTTTCCATATCCTTTTTCTCTCCATGGATCACCTAGTTCTAGGGGCGAGATGTCCATGGTTCCTTTTGTTTGCCTTCCTTCTCATGGATCACCAAAGTGTGTATTCATGTTCTCTCTTTTCTTCGTCTCATGAACTCATAGTTTTACTATTGATGGTTCATGGATGATGTCAACTTTGCTCTTTTATGTGATTATCGGTGTTTATGCAATGGTGCATTTGTTTTTTATGTTTCAATTAGTTGTTTGAGACATTTATCGAGGTCTCTTCGGCTAGTTGATTTGAGGTCTTGTGTTTTAGTTTTTGTTGTGTCTCTTGTGCTTTATCTTGTTTTGTTTGTCTTGTTCTTTTTGTTTTGTGTGCTCTTGCATATGTTTGAGTGAGTTAAGATCCTAAGATTGGGGGCTTTGTTCCTCAAGATTAGTGATGTCTTATACTCCTTGTGGTATTGCTCTACATCTCTCATCTCCATATCTTTCTTTATTCTACTTTACTAGCAGTATTCGCATAAGCTATACTCCTGCTAAAGTGGGGGCTAAATGTAGCGTCATAAAATTGTGACCCTTGCAATTTTGACCACGTTTTAGGCCCTCACCTTTGTGACTGCATCCCCCTACTCAAATGGGACCCCTTTCTGCATCATTCTTCCAAATATCCTCCCATTTCAGCCCTTGTGTCACCTTGTGAACCTGTCCAAGCCCCAAAATAGGGTAGGATAGGGGTGTGGCGCCCTTGTCCTCCCTCTTTGGGTGGCCCTAAAATGGGTCCATCTAACCCTTGACCCCAATTTTCTCTTCGGGATTTAATCTCCCCTATGTCAGCCTTCAGTGAGATGAAAATTATCCTCCTAGGAAAGTATAAAAGGGGATCTAGTCTTCTCATTTGTATAAGTGAAGATAAGCGAAAATTAGGTAAACAAGTGGAAGGTCTCCATTATCGTTATCAAGTGTTCAAGTCTTCAAGTCTTCAAACATCTCCTTCTTCATGTGTCTTCTTCATTCATCCATTAGAGTAGCATTACAACATTCATTTGCAAGCATGTGTGTGTGTTAGGGTTTTGTCATGTTACATGCCATTTTATACAACAATTGTGATTACATTCAAGAAGCAAAGCAACCATCATCAACAAATTGCAGATCTACAAGGTACACATTTCCATTATTTACATTTAAGCATTTGCAATTACTTTCTTTCAAGGTTGATTCCTCAACCGGGGTTTGACTAAGGAAGACCCCTATCCAAAACCCTTCTTCCCTTCTTTTTTGTGTGTAGGTTGCAGGTGTACAGTTGTAATTGCAAACTTAGGCTTCTTTTGCAAAGACGAAAAAACCCTTCTCGGCACGCGGATTTTTCGGAAGACCGGGTGCAACTTCAACTTGGTCCAGATGACTTTTCTCCAAATTTGCAGGGTAGATCTGTATCAATCTAAATACCTAAGATCCGAAGTTACAATGTGATCCCGAATCAGTAACTCCTTATTTCACCCATTTTGTCTTCATTTTCTGCATAGTCAACAAGTCAACTCTTCTACTTACAAAAGAGGGTAAATTGTATTGCACCCTTGCAATTCACTTAGTATTTAGATCCTTATTCACTCTAGGGTTTGGATCTAGTGAATTCAACCCCTCTTTTGAATGTAAAGTATCTCCCAAGTGAAAATCATCCTAGTGATTTCCTTTCTCTCTCCTAGGTGGGGAATCACTAGGGTTCCATTTTCCACTTTACACCATGATATTGGGGTTGGTAGAGGATGATAAATTATTTAGTGCATTGTGGTTCTTAAAATCAAAGATAAGAAATAAACAAAACAAGAATTTAGAAAAAAAAATTGACAATGTATACAACTAGATATATGATATCTAAAGTTTTTTTTTGGAAATGGCACTCACAATTTGTAGGTCCATAAGTGAAAGAAGATACTTGGGAAAAACTTCAAACTATGGTGGCAATGATACAATGAATAACATGTTTTGTGATAATGTTTAGATGTAGTTAAGTTGATGCATGCAAAGCAAAGAAAACAAAAACCAAAATCAAGATGGCTCTAACTCTCATGGTCAGACTGATGAGATGATTTGACAAAAATAAGAGATTTAGCAGTTACTAATTATTTATACTTATTATTATATTTAATGAATGAAATTCCAAAATACAAACTATAATTTCAATTACATTTTATATTTCTATCATTAAATCATGGTTTTAGAAATTAATAAACTAATGCACTACTATATCCCATTTGTCAATTGTAATTTAAATTTTAAACTATTTTTTTCAAATTTGATTTATTGAATACATTTTAAATTTCCATTTATTAATTAACATATCATTACTAATTTCAAATAAAAAATTGTTGTATGTTTGCCATATTTACTAATTAATTGAAAAGAAATTATTATATTTTGAATTTCACTAATTAATCAATACGATTAAATGTGTAGTTTGGAGCTAGATAGACACTAGTCCTCTAATCTAGGATTCTATTATTACTTACTTACAATTCATCCAATTGAATGGTCAAATAGTCATTAGTGATATTATACATCACTAAGCATTTTTTTTCACTAGTCAAAATTAACCTTTGACTTTTGAACTAGATGATGTTTAAGAATAGCCTTCAATTACAATTTATGTTGGAATAGTGCATTTACACAGTCATTTATGCAATGATTGTACTGAAAATATGCAGCTTTGAAATTCAAGATTTCTTTTGAAATTATGAGAAGATTAAGGGTGTGTTAGAACGAATTGATTTCATTGCCAAGTTAGAAGTGGACTAAGTTTATTTTTCTTAACGTGGTTAGGGTTTGATTGCTACAAGGTTTCAACATGGCTAGCATGAGTTGGGACTATGGTTGATTTTAAAGATTTTTTACAATGTTCCTGTAGAACAATGGACCTGGAATAGAATAATATTTTATGTATCAATAAATCCAGTGATCCTTCATGATTATATCTGTAACGAAGGTGAATAATTTTTAAATCCATTTATTGAAATATAAAAAAATATTATATTCAATCAAAAACATATAAAATAATAATATATTATTAAGTTAATAATATATATATTATCTATATAAATTTTATTGATAATCAACTTAAGCTTATTGTTATGCACGTCTCTATTTAAATGCGATTTTGTAAATAATTTTATAAATAAAAACTTAAATAATTATTACATATTTATATTATCAAATCCTTAATTTATTTATTATTAGATTGTTTCAAACTATTAGGAAATTCTATTTGTTCATAATTACAAATTAAATCTTTAACATATACAATCCATAGACAATGCTTAACCTAGACACAAATCTTAAAAATTTAGACAGATCACGACATTGGCATTACAAATGTGTATGCTTCAGGCATATGAACAAAGCTAATTATTATATATATTATTCTATTACGTGGCAGTGGGAAGAACAAAAAAAACTATGGCACATCCACATGATATAAATCACTATTAGCGTTACCCATAGCACCTCACCTAAGTGCAAGCTCTAGTTTTTACTTCAATTTGTGTCTCTTGTTGAATGAATATTTTTCCTATGAAAATGTGAATGAATTCTATTGAATGTAGATATCCATATAAATCTTTTAGTTTAAATTATATACCTATGCATATTTCATGGCATTGTTCATGAAAGTATCATTTGAGTATATTGATTGTATTTTTTATTTGAAATTTTTAATACATGTTTATATTATATTTAATTTCAATGAATATTTTTAAAGTAGTTTTTTTATTGTATAGAAATTTTGGTAAATTTCTAAGATGGAAGTATAATTTTTTGGTAATTTTAATATATCTTAAATAATAGTTTGTGGTTAGTTTATATTAAATAAATAAATAAATAAAATATGAATAATTATGGAATTAAAATCTAAGTCAATTTCAAATCTATTTGACCGAATTACAACTTGAAATTTTAAGGAATGTATAATTGAGATTGCAAATCAAAGCCTAAATTTTCTATAGATTTGTAATTAACAGGCAAACTAAAACCCACATTCATATAATTTTACAACCTAGTTATTAAAATATCCTTGAAGTTGAAATTGAGGTGATTATAAATGAGAGTAAAATATAACCTGAAATTCCAATGAAATACCATTATTGCAAGATAATTAAAGCTCCAAGGAATGTTGGAGAATAGTAAAGATTAATGACTGATAATCAACTTGTACCTCTCCTCAAGGGTTTGGTTTGATCTTATGTTATTCTCACATTTCTTATTTTTAATCTTTAGATCTAATATTTATCATTTATTTGATGTTATCTATATATTTATGCACTCTTGAGTTGATTTATATGCCAACTTTTGGATGGTTTTGTATATGGTGAAAAAATGATGATGAACTATTGCAATTTAACCACAAATATCCAACCACAAACGATCCTAGTTCTACAATAAAACATTCACCATACACCAATGAAGAAACCTAAGAACATGTATATTAACAAATTGAAACAATAATACCATTCACATGCCAAGTAGTGTTTGATCTTCATTGATCTTGTTTGATATATTTGCTCTCAGATTTGTATTGTGCACAAGAGCTCAACAAAGAACAAAATTTGGTTGTGAAGTCACTTAATAACAAGAAATCTTGATAAACGCATTAGGACTAGAAAGATAAAAGAATCCTCTTATATAGAAGACACTTTAGAAAATGGAGGGATAAGATTAAGAGGTGAAATAAATAAATGGTAGGCTAGCATTAAAGGATAGGTAGAAGAAATAATAAAATAATGAAAGGGGTAGGTAGAATACATGTACAAAAATACAAAAATACGAGATTATGAGAATACAAGTACGAGTATGAGAATACAAGTATGAGGAAAATATTACAAAAATATTCCTCTAGGGTTATTCTTTTTTAGTCGACTTTGTGTGTTTCCCTAAATTGCATGTTATAAGTGGCTAGAATGAATAAGGGACTGTAATGGTGTTGTACTATTTTACTGGATAATAAGAAAAGATTGAACAGTTGTGTTATGTGGATGTAGCCCATCTTGAGTGAACCACATTAAATATTTGTTGTTGAACATAGAGTACCATTGAGAGGGGGGTGAATCGGTGGTTCCTAAACTCTTTCCTCTTTTAAGGCAACTTCAAAATACTGGTTGTTATCTTAAGCACTAAAAAATCAAACCCGTAAAGCTAATGAGGAGACCAAAGAAGACAATCACACAAAATCAACCCACAACATCAGATGTACGAGGAAAACCCAATATGGGAAAAACCTCAACAAGAAATGTTGTTGGAGACTACTGCTCCAATCCACCCTCACAAGTGAAACACTGAATTACAGATATTTAGGGCACCAATCCAAGGAGCACAAACCCCTACTGATTTAGGGCACCAACCCAAGGAGTACCAACCCCTGCACCAAGCTCCAACTTGGTGATGTATATCAAAATACAATTTTGACAAAGTTATAACTTCTTGTTGCAAATGAGTTCTGCAACTCTTGATCAAATATGTTACTGTCGGTTGACGGTCTTCTCTTCTTTACTGGATCTCACATTGTCAGTTATGAGATCACTCTCTCTGATTCTTGGCCTCTCTTATCTCTCTCTCTCACACAGTCTCACAACTCACTGTGTCACATTTGGATGTCGCCTTGCTCAACCACACCTCACCAGTTTTCGCAATTGTTGGCTCACTCTACAAAATACTTAGAATAAATTCTAAGGGAGATGTTTCTTCTCTGCACTCAAGCTCTCTTCAATCTTATTTTCCTCCTTAAGCATCATTATTTTCTATTTCGAGCCCATGTATTTATATTCATGGATTCCCGCCAAGAATGCATTCAAACACTGTCGTGTTAGGTTTTCCTTTTCCAACTCAATCTGAGTCCCCTTTGATTTGATCTTCTTTTTAGGGATATGATCTTTATGATAGCATTCAATCTTCAGTAGAAATTCGCATTCCAATGTGTGTTTTCTAAATCTGGAGGTCTGCACCATGCTTTTCTTCTTTTCTATGTCACTCACCATTAATGTCTTTGTCGTTTCCTTCACCTAACAGGTACAAAGATCAAACTTCTTGCAAGATCAATGCGATTGCTTCTCCAGCTTGCCTTCCTCGAGCCGCAATCTTCTAGCATCCTCTGTGACTTGCAGGTTCCTCATTAAAGCCGACGTACTCACGGATTGTTGTGTCGATGCACACTCCACCGACCTATGTGATACCTCCACCTGGCATCCAGCTGTCATGCTTGTCGACATCCACCTTTGCTTGGATTCCTATGTCGGTTTGACATTATTTGTCTACCAAGGTTGATTACCGATTTAGGTTATGTTCCCGGTATGACCATCAAACATCCCCTTTATTCTATTTTATCGGTTGTTGTGCCTTCTGTCATAACCCTCTATTTGGACCTTGATATGACTTGCTATTATTATTATTATTATTATTATTATTATTATTATTATTATTATTATTATTATTATTATTATTATTATTATTATTACTACTACTACTACTACTATTATAATATTAATTTTATGAGTAATGTTAGAAAGAAAAGATAAATTGAAATGAGGTTGAAGTTTTTAAATAAAAAGGAATTTAAGTGGTGACACACACATGAGGTCATAATTTATTTGAAAATTGCTTATTCTCTCAATATCCTAATTGAGCACATGGTGTAGGAGAAATAAGAAGATTCTAGAAAATAAATCTTAAATTTAAAATATTAAGGAATAAATATTAGATTTAGCAAATATATGACATGGGAGTTACAAAATTATTCTATGATAAGAATAATTCTATTCATGGCATTTTGCATGACAAAGGAGTTACAAAATGCATTTTTGGAGGAGAGTTTGAATTTGAATTTTGAATGCATGGTCAAATGTAACCCCCACTATGACAACAATCATTTTTTAATGAAATTAATTTAGAAATTGTTTATTTTCTCAATATACTATTTAGCACATGTTGTAGGAGGAAATGAGAAGGTTCTAGAAGAGAATTTCAATTCAAATTTTTGCATGTAACCCCCACTATGACAATTAATCATTTTTGCATGAAATTATTTTGGGAAAAGAATATGGAAATCAATTAGTTCTTTTGTAGTGAGAAAATGACTCTATTTTCTATATATTGAGTTCTAGATTTTGAAAAAAGGGAGGAGAATTGATTGTTTTGTGATTAAGTAGTCTTTTGAATTCTCAAGAAAGTTTTTTTTCAAATCATGTTAGATATAAATGAATTTTGTAGACAATTTTGCATTGTGTGAGTTAGGATTTTCAGAGGTTTTGAAGAAGATCTTGCCAGGTTACAATATGAGGATCGGAGAAGGATAGTTGGGAGAACAAGGGGCGATTCATCAATAAGATTTTGGTTCATCTTGTAGATCCAAGTTCCCTCTTTCCATACTTGTATATTTTTCTTCCAGAAATGAGATTTTTATTAGCATGCATGTTGTTTTTCTTTGAAAAATTAGGTAGTTTAAGGGAGAAAGATTTTGATATTGTTTACTTCAGGAAGAGGGGAGAGATTTTTATTTGCATAATATAGAGTTTTTACATTCTTTTGTTTTCAAATTTTGATAAGAAAATCTATATGCATGTACCATCTTGTTTTAGATTTTGATAGAAAGAATATGTGTGCATGTGTGAATAGATGTGCATATCTTACCCTTTTCTTTTTATCAATGAACTAGTAGTTTTCTTCTTAAAATAAAATGTGCAAAGGAATGTGAATATTAATTAATTTTGCATCTTCCTTTAGAAAGCCTTCTCTTTATTTTGTAATTTCTTATAGAGAAAATAAATATATAATGAATTCATTCTATAATATTAGTGCAAAAAAAATAATCAATTTATTAAAAAAAAAAATTGAGGTTAAATGTAGTTTTAAAATATAGTTTTATTTTCTTAATAAATTGAAAGGGGATGAGTTAAATAATATAAGGGTTTCATTTCTCCTCTTTCTCAAAAATGAATTCTACTTCTTATGTTTCTAATTTAAATCCATAATAGTTTATATATTGCAATACTACTTGAAAGTGAAAGGGAAAAAAAAAGTCTTTTTGATTAGCTAATACCTTTTATTCCCTTAGATTAATTAATCTTTGAACCCCAAATAAATTATATTTGAATGAAAGGGTGTTATCATAGTGAAATTGTATACATCTATTTTTATTTCATGTACTGCATAAGAGTTTAAGTAGTTGTTCATTTATTTATCTATTTGAAATTGTATATATTAAATTTAGAAGAAAATATGTATATTAATTCTAGTAATCTTCATATTAAGTCAATGTTGTGATTAGCATTATGTGGCTGAATAGATATACATGTATTAGATTAGATAAATCTTAGATATATACAAAATTTAATTTTTATTACCATTCGCTTATGATATGATACAACAATAACAGACAAAATCAATAACAATGATTATAGAAATATTAAATAAATTAGTAAAAGTAAATTAAAATACAATTTAATAAAAGAAAACCATTAGATAAATAAATAAAAATTGCATGTCAAGCCTGTAAGAAGGGGAGGGTGTCTATGACTTCTTGTGAAAGTTTGCAACCCCAGAGGAGCCTCCAAAAAGGTTTGTTTGTAGCCTCAAATAGAACCCAACAAAAAAAAAATCAATTTAAAAGCCTTCTTTGGAAAAAAAAGAAAAGAAAAACAAAGCTAAACTTGAAAATCTGCAACTAAACCAGTCATTCAATCCTTGCTAAAGGGATTCCAAAAATCTCCATAATTTGCATATATTAACCAACAAATAAGAGTGGAAACAATTGTCCTCTCAAGAGGGTTTTATTCAAATAGGAAGTCGATTGATGGCAAGGGGTTGCAAACTCATAAACAAGCATGGTAGATTTTGTGGAACTCTTCTGCATGCATTCCCCTTCTCCATTCTTCCTGCAAGATTCATGACAATAAAATGGAAGGAAAGCCCTCAATTTTAGTATAAGTATAAAGATTTTAGGGTTGTGGGTGAACTCTACATCTAAGGGCTAATATTAATCTAATCTAAGGGTTGAGATTGCTTCCTTTATTTGTTTATTCATTAAAATAAAAAGAAATTCTTTCCTTTATATTTAAATTTAATTTTTGTATTTAAGATAACATTTTTGTGAGGCAATTTTATTTAAGACAAATATTAAGTAATCTATTTGTTGATAAACATAAGATTTAGATAAAATGAATAAAAATCAATTATAATAAATTTATCATTGATTTGATTGTTGATTGTTATGATCTCTTGTATAAAAATTAATCATAATTATATTAAATTAATTGCTTATTTTATAAATAGATATTAACACCCTTAATTTTAAATTGTACCAATAGTTTTGAACCAATGACTTAATCGGCTTATTATTTAACTATACGAGGATTAAAATTTAAAATACTAAGGGATAAAATTTTCTTGAAGATTGCTTTTCTTTTTTTTTAATAATTAGTAAGTTATCTAAAAAGCTTTAAAACTTTCTTATTTGCTTTTCCCTATTAAAGCTATAAATTTTAAAATCATTTGTTAAATTATATTTATTAAAAAGAATAATTTTAATTTGAGTGTTTGGAAATTTTATTTCAAAAAAAAAAAGGATTTAATTTATTTTCATATTTGGATGATGTTGGGTAAAGCTTACTTTTGACCTTATCATGTGCTATCTAATTATTTAAAAATTATTTAAATGCTATATAATCTTTATATTTGGGATATAAATGGATAAGGCGTTATTTATAAGTAATATGTTGACGATGAATCATAATTAAGAGATCAAATAACATATGAAATAAATTATTATTAATTAAATATTTGCTTATTATTAAATGAAATGTAAGTTCCTTGAAATTATTTAAATTATGGTATAGTGTGTTAAGTTTGATAAATGTTAAATTATTTTCCAAAGTCTTGCTATTTAATCATATAATCTTATTTCAAGCAAACTAGTACCTTTCAAGTATAAGGATTCATATTTACGTAAGGTTATCATTTCTAGAAAATAATTGAAGATAAAATTTATGCTATTTCAAATGGAAAAATTAGTTGGTTTATGAGTAATGTGGTTATTCTTAAGCTTATTATTAATAGTTTTTCTCTTCAACAAGTTAATGTTAAATTCTTTTCCAAAGTCTTGCTATTTAATCATTTAAATTTCTTTCAAACAATTTAGTACCTTTCAAGTTTTAGGATTCATACTTAAGGTGAAATGGTCATTTTTGTAAGCTATCTCCTATAAGTATCATAGTTTTCAAGCGATTAGTACTTTCATGAATATAGTTTAAGTTTTACAATTATAATTTTCCTTCAAGAAAATACTATTTCCAAATGGTTGAATTGTTTATCATGTAATACTTATATCTCAGTTTTTTTGTTTTTTTTTGTTTTATTCCAAGCAGTGATTCCTTGCATGTAATAATTTCTTTTCACAATTGTTTTAGTATAATTATGTTTTCATGAATTCATAGTTAAATTCTTAGATAGACAACTAAACAAGAGGAGTTGAAACCAAAAACCTTAGCAGTGTTCGGTATCTATGGCGCCTCTGGGTCACACTTACGGGTAATGTCGTCGTGTTGAACTACTGCACTTAACGCCTAATAAAGCTGCAATAACAGTGTCTGTGGCATTGTCCCTATAAACCGTCGGGGAGAAATAAGGGTCATTTGGAAGTTAAAATCCAAGGGGTGGGTAATCCCCCATGGATCGATAATCTAAAAAAGATTTGTTTTAAAAGGAATTTACATTCGCTCAGTTGAACCTTAGAAAACCCCATTAGGGTTGGTTGTGTGTTATGATCTTGGAATTTATTTTATATTGATGATTTCATCGGATGATAATAGATTAAGGGCGATGCATATAATAGGGAATAGGTCTTAGTTCTTTAAGCCACAAGCAAAAGGCCACCTTGAGCCTTTTTGCTATAAAGCTACCATCGTGGGTAGTAACCGCAGAGAAACTGCCTGGGACAATGACCCTAGAAAGGGTTGCGTACCCACCAAACAGTTTACATTAAACCATAGTTAGAAACCAGAACTACATACTTTACGCCTTGATCCCATGTTGAAATGGGTATGTGGGCAGTCTAGGGACGAATTTGTCCCTTGTACTCAGGCGTTCAGGGATGGGGATTAGGATTTGATTATGGGTGAGTAGTTGGGTCTTGAAGCTCCTTGGTCTTTTAATCAAATGGTGCAAATAATAATTGAAAGGTTAAAATTAATTCAAAGCATACTCAGAAGGAATCCCGTATGGATTCGCTTGACTTCCTGAGGCTTTAGGCCAAATTCCAAGGCGGAACTCAAGCTTGTTTATGTAATTATTTTAATACTCCTAAGGACGGCGACCTCGGTACACTCCTAGTAGGGGAGTGTAGTCTTTAGAGAGTGGCTCAGGACCTGGATGGTCCTGATGAGTCTAAAGTCTCTGGCCAGAGCATATCCTATTCTTATGAATAGATGCCTACCCCATTTGGGTAGATGCCTATCCCGGATTGGATAGATGAAACCTCTTGTCCCGTATGGACAAATGCCTAACCTGTATGGTTAGATGACTAGTCCCATATGGATAGATGCCTAACCCATATGGTTAGATGCCCATCCCGATTGGATGGATGCCTATCTCGTTTGGATAGATGTATCTGAGTATGTGATTGAATCAAAAATAAATAAGAATAAGTAAGAATAAGAAATCAATGTTTTTATATACGAAAAAAAAATTAGTTGAGTTTTTGGATTAAGTTAAGTGGGTTATTACACCTTCATAACACACAAACAACATTCATCTCGGTTTATGCCTTACCGATAGATGACCCAAGTCATGTGTATCGGTAGCCTTCCTTCTATCTTCTCACTCTCATGTGTATTGCCATCATACTAGTCACCACTTCTTACTTACCGGTGACCTTGCCAAACTGGTTGACATCAATGACAACTTAATGCCAAATTTCCAACATTTGTGTATTTGAATCTACATATAATTGTTAATTTGTATTTGCTCTGAATCTGCCAAAACCCTAACAATTGGTATCAACGTTGTGTATTTCTGTAAACTGGCAGGAACTTTCAGATTTGAGTGGGAGCAATGGAAGAAACCAAATTCAAGGTCGAGAAGTTCAACTGCCAGAATTATCAATTATGGAAAATGTAGATGGAGGATTACCTATATCAAAAGAATTTGTGGCAGCCATTGGGAAGAAAGACAAAGAAACCCTCCGCGATGTCAGATAAAGATTGGGATATTCAAAATAAAAATGCATTGGGAACCATTTGGTTGTGCCTTGCACCATCTATAGCATTCAATATATCAAAAGAAACAATGACTGTAAAACTGATGGCAGCATTGGCTAAATTGTATAAGAAACCCTCAGCTTTGAATAAGGTATTTCTTATGAAGAGTTTATTTAATATGAAAATGAGTAAAGGAGGATCTATAGGAGATCATTTAAATGAATTTAATATAGTTACTAGCCAATTGACTTCTGTAAAAGTTAACTTTGATGAAGAGGTTAGGGCTCTCTTAATTTTATTTTCTTTGGTAGAAAGCTGGAATAGCTTGGTTATGGTTGTAAGTAACTCTATCTCTAGTACAAACACCTTAAAATTTGATGATGTTTTTGGTGTTATCCTAAGCGAGGAAATGTGAAGAAAAAGAACAGGTGAGACTTCAACATCATCAGGTATTTCTTTGAATGTAAAGAATAGGGGAAGATCAAAGGAAAGAGGAAAAAGCCTTGGGCATGAGAAGGCACTAGGGAAGTCAAACAAAGGATGCTCTCAATATAGAGGAAGAAAGGATTGTTGGTACTGCGAAATCCAAGACATTTAAAGAAATATTGTTGGTCTCAAAAAAAAAACGAGACAAAAATGAAGATAACAGTAAGAAAGCTAATGTCACGAGTAATACTTTAAAAGATGCCTTGATTATATGTTTAAATAATCTTAATAATTCTTGGGTAATAGATTTAGGGGCTTAATTTCATGTCACACCTCATAGAAAGTATTTTCTAGATTATGTTTAGGGTGATTTTGGACAGGTATATTTGGGTGATGATGAGCCGGACATATTGTTGGAAAAGGCAAGATAAAAATCAAGCTGCATAATGGAAATGACTAGTTGTTGAAGGAGGTAAGACATGTTCCTAATTTAAGAAGAAATTTATTTTTTGTAGGATAATTGGACAATGAAAGCTACATAGTTACCTTTATAGTCGATTTCTAGAAGGTCACTAAAGGTGCATTAGTAGTAGCTAAAGGTGAAAAGGTAGGCACATTGTATTTGTGTATTGGTAATACCTATTCTACCTTAGTTGCTACAAAAAAAGTTGTTGTAGGGATAGCTACAATAGATTTTGCAAGGACAAATACAAAATTATGGCACCATAGACTTGGGCACATGAGTGAGAAAGGGATGTAAATACTTCACTCTAAAAATTTGTTGCCAGGACTGAAGCGGATTGATTTAGAGTTTTGTGAAAACTGTGTTTATGGTAAACAGAAAAGATTTAGATTTCTCAAGCTTGGGAAAGAGAAGAAGAGTGAGAAATTAGAGCTTGTGCATTTAGATGTATGAAGACCAACTTAGGTATCATCTCTTTGTGGCTCTTGTTATTATGTTATTCTTATAGATTCAATGCAACCAAGAAAACATAGGTATATTTCCTAAAATAGAAATCAGATGTTTTTGAAACTTTTAAGAAATGGAAAAGTTTGGTTGAGAATGAAGCAGGAAAAAGGTTGAAGTGTCTCAGATATGATAATGTAGGCGAGTATTGCAGAAAATAATTTGAAGATTACTATTCTTTTAATGGAATCTAAAGGTAGAAGACGGTTCCAAGAACCCCACAAGAAAATGGTGTGTCTAAGAGAACAAATAGGACCATCAAGGAGCTTGCAAGGAGCATGAGATTGCATGCTAGACTGCCCCTACATTTCTAGGGAGATGTTGTGCATATTTTTGTATATTTGATAAATAGAGGACCTTCAAATCCTTTATATGGTGGCATTCCGGAGGAGGCATGGACTAGTAAAAAGTAAATAATTCTTTTCTGAAAAACCTTTGGTTGTGAGGCTTTTGTCCATGTTGTTAAACAAAATAGAACCAATGTTGATGCTAAATCTCAAAAATGTACCTTCATTGGATATGGAATGGATAACTTTGGTTATCGGTTATGGGATTTTGAAAATCAAAAAATAATTAGAAGAAGAGATGTAATATTCAATGATAAGGTCATGTATAAAGAACAGATGTAGAAAAAGAAGCATGAATATGTCAAAAAGGAATATGTGGTGCTGGATGAGATTCTTGAAAGAAAATATCATTGATACCTGATGGTCAGCAACAAATAAATATCCCACAAACTCTTGCAAGTAATAGATATTCTACAAGGTTAAGTAGACCTCCTCAAATATTTTCTCCTTCTTTGTATTCTATTTTATTAACCAATCCTGGTGAACGAGAACGATTTGAAGAAGTAATGCAAGAGGATTCCAAACAAAAGTGGGAGCTAGGCATGAAAAAGGAGATGGGTCCCTTGATGTAGAATCAAACTTGGGATTTAGTCTCATTACCTGCAGGAAAAAGAGCCTTGCCAAATAAATAGGTTTATAGGTTGAAGGAGGATGGAGGACAAAAAAGATATAAGGCCAAACTCATGGTAAAAGGTTTTGCACAAAAAGAGGGTATAGATTCTAATGAAATATTTTCTCCAGTTGTAAAATGACTTTTATTAGAACTGCTCTAGGTCTTGTGGTTGTAGAAGACTTGCATCTTGAACAACTAGATGTTAAAACCACTTTTATCCATGGGGATTTGGAGGAGGAAATCTACATGCAGCAACCACAGGGATATGAGGTCAAAGTTAAGGAGGAGTTAGTGTGTAGCTTGAAGAAGAGTCTATATGGCTTAAAGCAAGCACCCCGACAATGGTATTTCAAATTTGATAGTTTCATGGTTCATGGTTGAGCAAGGTTACCATAGATGTCCTTTTGATCATTGTGTTTATTTTAAGAGATTGGATAATGGCAGTTATATTATCATGTTACTTTATATTGACGACATGCTTGTTGTCAAGTCTAACATGCAACATATAAATGAACTTAAACAAAAATTGGCAAGGTCATTTGCTATGAAGGATTTGGGTGCAGCTAATAAAATCCTTGGTATGATAATTTCAAGGGACAAGAAAAATATAACATTAACTTTCTCCCAAAATGAGTATATAAAGAAGGCGTTGAAAAGATTTAACATGCAGAATTCCAAGGCAGTTAGTACACCTTTGGCCAATCATTTCAAATTGAGTAAGGAGATGTGTCCAAAGACACAGGAAGAGGTTAACAAAATGTCTAGCATTTTGTATTCATCAGTTGTTGGAAGTTTTACGTATGCGTTGGTATGCACATGGCCAAATATTGCACATGCAGTGGGAGTTGTGAGCAGGTATATGAGAAATCCGGGAATTGAACATTGGAATCTTGTCAAATGGATTCTTAGCTATTTGAGAGGTACTATTGTCAAGGCCTTATGTTTTAAAGGATCAAATTATTCTCTACAAGGATATCTTGACTCTAATCTAGTAGGTGATATTGACACCAGGAGTACTACAAGGTGTGTTTTCACTGTAGGGGGCACTACAGTTAGTTGGATTTCTAGACTACAAAAGGTTGTTGCACTTTCAACCACTGAAGCTGAGTATGTGGTTGCTACTGAATCTAGCAAGGAGATGATTTGGTTACAATGTTTTCGGGAGGAATTGGACCAAATGCAAGAGGATAGACCATTGTACACTAATAACCAGAGTGTCATTCATCTTGCAAAGAATTATACTCTTCATTCGTTGACAAAACACATTCATCTCAGGTACCACTTCAAACGATTTGTTTTGGAGTATGGCCAGTTACGGCTTGAGAAGATTCACACAAGTGACAATACTGTAGATATGTTCACGAAGGAAGTCACACAGGAGAAGTTGATTTCCTCATCAACATCTATTGGCCTTCTTCATCTTTTGTGTATTCAAATCTGTGTATAATTGTTAATTTGTATTTGCTCCGAATTTGCCAAAACCTTAACAGTTTTCTCATTGTTTCTACTCTATTATGGTCTTTATGACTAATGCCTTAAGATTTATGGTGCATGGACCACCTACATGTTCACAATGAGGATCCCTCAACATGTCATTCATCGATGTAATTTCTTTGAGATGTGCCCATGATATTATGTCAAGTTCCTTATGAGGACAACATGATAATAGTTCATGTGATGTATGTGAGATTGTGGTATACTTGATTTTATTATGCTTTAGTTTAATTTAGTTCAAAATATGATTATGAACTTATGATGCTTTGAGATATTAATATTCGTGTTGAAATGGAATGATGATGTGATTTGATCAGTTAAATGAAATGAAATACTATATATTGTTGAACCTCATTGGCTAATTTTATGTTGATTTGGCAATTATATGCATGCACAGGTCACTTGACATTTATCAAGTGGTTACATGTATAGGGTATTTTTTCACCTTGCTCCACAAGTCTAAGTTATACTCTAATTGTGGTTATATCAGAGATACCACATTGGTCGTATTTCTTGAGCCCTAACCTATCATACTAGGTTCGAGTACGATTTCTCTCTTACTTTGTTCATTAATTACCCCATATATCATGGTTGGTAGCATTCCAGAAACCATATCCCCTATGTGGGCACCCAGTAAAGAGTGTTTTGGTGCTAATTTATATTCCTTGTGAATTAAAGTGTGAAAATGAGTTTTATGGTTAAATGGTAACTTTTTTGTAATTTAGTTCTAAAATAGGATTATATGGATTCTAATGAAATATATGAATGATGTATGCATAAAAATATGTTTGAATGTTTATTTTAGGTCCAATGATGAAATGGGGTGAAAAGAAATTACTTTATTTATTTTTAGTTAAAATTATGAAAATTGTTTTTGGGTGTTGAGTGAAAAATTTGTAGACTAGTGAAGGGTTACAAAATTTGAGTTTCACGACAGTACATGAGATAATACTTCTCAAAAGGAAAAGTACAATCTCTCCTAATTATAAGGGAAGGCTCCCCCTTTCTACTATAATTTATATTTTCCCTATTCTACTTGCTAACTTTACACTAATCCTGGATGTCACAACAACTTTGTTCTCTTTTTTCAGAACAAGTTCTATCTAATTCTCTATTTAGAACAGATTCATTTTTTCAAATGAGACAACTCAAATTTGCAGTAATATTAAAACTATGCTAATTAGGAAGTAAAGTGTTCATGAAAGAAGAAAGTCTTTTGTTACTTCCTTTTTTTCTGAAGATGACTTAGGGATGGGTTTTATGTATACAAAGACCTCAAAGTTTCTTTCAAATACCTGTCTTATCAACCACTGTAACCCAAAATACTGATATATTGTTAGCTCAAAGACTTTAAAATAT
Organism: Cryptomeria japonica; assembly: GCF_030272615.1. Classification (NCBI taxonomy): domain Eukaryota; kingdom Viridiplantae; phylum Streptophyta; class Pinopsida; order Cupressales; family Cupressaceae; genus Cryptomeria; species Cryptomeria japonica. The sequence goes on along the minus strand of NC_081412.1, from coordinate 467,589,799 downwards.
ATCATAAGATTTTCTACTCTAACAAGATAAGTCAGTATAGCACAAATACTTTACCTTCTTATCTACTCAATATAAACTTCAAAGATAATAAACAAGCACTCAAAGACTTTCCAATATTACCCACACCAATTTCCTATTCCTAAATTCTCAAAGTAACACAAAGTCTACTTTCATAAACTCAAGTTATTCCTCAATATTTTGAAGCAATAACAATACACAACTTAGATACTTCAAGACCATATAACATAAACAAAATAAGAACATTTACATCATAATCAATAATGATTCCAACACAAAGATTGAAAACCAAACGTGTCTTCTCTTTGATTAAGTTTGCAAATTCACAATATGAACACCAAGTTTCACTTTCCTCTTCAATTTGGTAGAGTTTTGTTGCATAAAATTTAATGATGGAAAAAGATAATTCTTACAATAAAAATCCTTATATATATAGAGGAGAGGTACGACATGAAACTAGGAAAGTGCAACTAATTTGTGACCAAATCAAGAGTAAAGACCTATTTGACTTAGAACACGTGGAATGCTACATGTGTACTAAAGTATATACAAAATGACACTTAAGGTGTTGATAGACATCACAAAATGCCACTAGAAAATCACAAAAATGATTGTGTCATTTCCTTCATATTGACTTTTGTCTCTGGAATTCTGGAAACTTCTACAAGACTTATTTAATTTGATCTCCATTGGGTCCTTGGGTATGACTGGTGATAATCTTGACTTGTGTGATAGAGTCTTCTAAATCAACATAACACTTTTTGTGTTTCTTCAGAAGAGAATCTAGGAAAATATAAAATGAATTGTGAATCAACCAATTTGTCATTAGAGGACAAGGAGAAGTCCTCTCTATCAATTTTAGTAGTTACAACAAGATTAATTCCTTAATGACTACATCCACATCATGAACCTTTTGATTTTCATCAAGGAAAGAAGTTAAGAACATGGAATCTTGAAGATTTTATCAACAATCTTTCTTCTTGTCTGCACATTCTTTTTTATCTTTCCTCATGTCCTTGATAAGGTGCTCTAGGATATTCATTTGGTACTCTAGCACCTCTCTTTTCTCAACATAGATATGTTGATAATAAATAGCACCATTTTGCACAAGATCTTCATAAGTCCTCAAGCTTCAACCATGCCTCAAAATCCTTCTCTTGTGCTTCCAATTCTTGGGAGAATATTTCTATGGTGTTGTGCACTTCTACTCTTACGGCATCAAGGTTACCGATAATAGTGGAGGCTGAGCT